>NW_023416306.1:58517369-58877369 GCF_014176215.1 Rousettus aegyptiacus | reverse complement strand
CAAGCAGGCTTAAAATATCAGAATATCTATTAGAAGATCTTTCTTTAGAGAAAATAGTTTATTCTTCATGAAAGGTAGAGAAGTTGTATGATTATAATGAGTTCAAATTTTGTGAATATAATGCACAATGCTTTAGAAAAAACTTTATAGTTAACACTTATGAAATATAAATACTTCAAATTTTTCTTTTAAATTAAAAAAGTTCTTCATCAAGTTTAAAAACCATGCCACAATATTATTTTATTGGTAAGTCATTTCTTTCTTATGCTAGATTAAACATGAAACTGTCAAGAGATAATTTCCTATATACTTCTCTGGCCATGCCTTCTTATACAATGAATTAAAAATCTAAACTAGTTGAGTATAATTAAATCAAGCAATAAAATACAAAGGAATTTTCATTTAAAATAATGCTGTCAAATAAATCAACTTTTCAAAATGAATTTATATACATGTAAATTAAAATTCAGTTAAGTGTGAAATAAGATGGTAATATGCATAATTTCAAAGTACTTCACATATATGACACCTTGTCTTAATACACTGAAAAAATATTTTGATACTGTAATAGTAAGATACCTATAGAAAGTATAAGATTGATATCCTCCATGTTGGAAATGCCAAAAAAAGTATAAGTGAAAAAATAATAAAGAAAAAATCATAAAAAGCAGACCAATTATTAACTCTGGAATCTTACATCCCAACTACAGTATGACAAGGCTTAATAACATTCTAAGCCTAAGTTAAGGTACTGCAATCTGATCTCCTCCCTGCCAAGTGAGAAATTAAAATACTTTAGTTGATGCCTAATAGCTACTATGAATACTCGATTTTCTGGCAAGAAAACAAAGCTGACTAATATAGATATATATTTTTTTTCTCTTTTGCTGCATTGGAAAGTTATACAAAATCAACTCAGCAACACTTAAAGCAAAGACTTAAAAAATTTGTTTAGTCCAGATGTAATAATTTCATATCACAACTAGATTATCCCTTGTAAAAGTTGATTCATTATAGCTCCTATCTTACTAGAATTGTGTCAAGAAAATCTGATCACTGCGAGATAGGAAAAATGAGTTTGAAAATGAAACCAGGATATACATTTTTTCATGTGTTTATTCAATAAGCATTTATTGAAATTAAAATGTCACTGGAAAAAACAATGAGGATAAAAGCATAAGAAAGCAATCTTCTTGCCTTCAAGAAGCTCATAGTCCAAAGAGGAGACAGACAACAAAAACAATAAAGCTTAATACCTGCTAATGCACAAAAGAGGTACACATTCTCAATCTTAAGAAAAGGGCTTCAGGAGAAAGTTCTCAGTAATTATCTTAGAACTGAGTCCATAAAGTTTAGAAAGCATTAACAAGGTAGACAAACTGTGAAACTATCTGTGATAATATTATATAGAGCTCATTTCCTTAATATGTATATAGTCATGTATATCGATAAACAAAACAAAGAAAAACATAAAAATACAAATGGATAGAACATTTACAAAAGAAAACTAAGTGAAAAGACTGAAAAACCTCACTAGTTTCCAGAGATGAAAAACAAAAAGAATGAATTAACAAGGCTATTTTTAAATGGTAATAACATCTGCAAGGTTATGAAAGGTGGGCACTTTTATATACTGTGCGAAAATAATTTGGCATGATCTTTCTGCAATGTAGCTTTGTTTGCTATATTCAAAAGCCTTAGGTTCATAATCTTTGACACAAGAATTTTACTTTTAAGAGTTCATTCTACAGAAACAACCAGAAATGAGAAAGAATAAAGTTACACAAATATTAATCATAGCATCAAATTCAGAGGAAACAAAAAAATATTTGAAATAAGTTTAATGTCCCAGAGTAGAAAAATATTTAGGAAAAAAATGATACATTTCTGTTAGATTTTTAGGCAGTCAAAAAAATGTTTTCTAATCTATAATTACATTATGATGAAATGGTAATTGTACAGCAGGATACAAATTTATATACTGTGCAATTCCAATTATGTAAAAACTAGATTTTCTATTCACTTTGTATACCTTTTAAACACACACACAGAGCCATGACTTTCTTGGATGAAGGAGAGGCCAAGCACTGGGGATAAGTTCTAGTTTCTCTAACGTCAAACTACAGATGTCAGGAAAGAAACCTCGACATAGTGCTCTGTATGCCCAAATACACTGCCTGCCACCACTGTCTGCTAGAACTAACCTCATTATACCTTGTATCCTGATTTATGTGAAATAGAAGCCTAAAAACTGAATCAGTAAGAAGCCTGAAGATTTAAAGTCAAAGTGACTGCATTTGAAAAAGAACAAAAGCTAAAGATTTTTAAGAAATTAAATGGAATTCTTCTCTTCACAAAAATCAATTCCACATAGATTAAAGACTCGCATGTGGAAGTCAAAACTATAAAACTTTAGATAAAAAATGTAGGAAAATATGAGTTCATGATAAGGTAGGATTTCTTAAACAATGCAATAAGCACCAAGTTTAAGAAATAATTAGGGGGATTATTTTAAAAACTATATAAATGTCTAACCAACGTATTGTATACTTTGAAACTAATAAAACAAAATTTTATAAAAGAAAAACTATTGACACTTTATTAAAATTGACACTTTATTTTTCCAGAGACTTATAGAATAAGTAAGTGCGAAGAAAAATCACAAGCAAGAAGATATTTGCAACAATTATAACCAATAGCTGAGACTGCTGATTGATCTCTAAACTCATTTCCTCTTTTGGGGAAATATTTTTTCCCAATATTTGAGGGCACATATTTCCCAATCTTCTTTGCAATTAGATAACACGTGGCCAAATAATTAAGTCATGGCCAATACTATGCCAGTGCAATTGATATATACCACTTCCAAGCCTGATTCATAAAAACTTCCTAAATGTTATTCTCTAAGACCTTATTTCCTTCTTGTTAGTTGGAGTAGAGAAGATTCCAGGATAACTTTGGGAGCCATGTTTAAAGCTAGTGGATCCAAAAGATAATAGGAGCCTAGATCTCTAAATCATCACGTGGAAGTTGAAAATCCAGTACTCACATTGGACAGTTATGTAAATAAAAAATAAATATTTTTAAGCCACAGAGATCTGGGATTTATGTAATACAGAGGCTGACATTTTAAATAATATAAAACAAAATATTAGTATTCAAAATAAAGAATTTCAACAAAAAAGCATTCTAATAAAAAAAATGGGCAAAAGACATAAACAGGTATTTCACTTAACAAAAATGAGATGCTCAAATTCACTAGAAATCAAAGAAATAGAAAATGAAATCAGAATGAGATATCATTTCATCTCTTTTAAGAATGTAAGTTCTTAATCTATAATGTGAGACACTCATTTTGGCACACAATTAGGCATTTCTTGCAAGTCTAAATATCTGCATATTCATGATAGGCAATTTCACTCTTAGCAATATATCCTAGAAAAAGTCTTGCACATGTGTGCCAGGAGACATATACTAAAAAGTTCATAGCAACAGTGTGAAAATTCCTATAGCTAAAAAAAAAGTTCATTGGCAAAGAGTAGATCAACAAATTATAGCTTATTCATACAATAAACTGTTGCATAGAACAGGAAAAGAATTATAGCTACACTGAACAGCAATGAGTTATCTTACAAAAGTAAAGCTAAAATAAAAAAAACCAAGTCCCAGAACATGATATATATAGAAGATATAAGATATTTTTAAGGTTGAAATAAAAGCAATACTAAACAATATATTATTTAAGAAAGCAGTTTTAATAGGTAGGAATTAATAGAAATTAATAAACACAATATCCGAGGGAGTGATTACCTTTAGGTTAAGGAAGTAAGGTGGGATCACGGAGGATACAGGTAGCATCAAGAATACTGGCGATAGCCTTTTGTGGGTGGCAGCGAACACGGAGGGAGAGCTATGAAGGCCGCCGGCCCGCTGCGAGAATGCGAGGCGGAGGGGGACTGCCTGCTCACCCTCAAGGGCTGCACGCCACCCCTCTACTGCATGCACATCTTCACGCCTAACCATGCTATCACTAAGTCTCGCTTCTGGTAATTTGTGTCTTAGCTCAAGATAACGAAGAAGTCTTCAGGGGAAAATGTCTACGGTGGGCAGGTGTTTGAAAAATATCCCCTGTGGGTTGAAGAACTGGCTGCACTACGACTCCCTAACGGGCACCCACAAGATGTACCGGGAATACCGTGACCCGATGGCTGCAGGCGCCGTCACTCAGTGCTGCCGGGATATGGAGGCCTGGCACCGTGCCCGTGTCCACTCAATCCAGATCATGAAGGTGCAGGAGACTGCAGCGAGCAAGTGATGCCGACTTGCCATAAAACAGTTCCACGACTCCAAGATCAAGTTCCTGCTGCCCTACCAGGTCCTTTGTCGCCAGCACAAGTCAGGCTTCACCACAAAGAAGCCCAACACCTTCTTTTAGATGTAGGAACTCCCTGTCCCCTGGTCTGCCCAAATAAACTACTTAGGAAAACCAAAAAAAAAAAAAGTACTGGTGATAGTTACTGGTGGGTCCACAGACAATGCATTTTTTCTTTTGTGGATTTCAAATATTTGGTAATAAAAATTTTTAAGAAGTGAGAACGTAAGGGAACATGGCCTATGGAAAGACAGATCTCTGCCACTTAAAAAGGAAGGAATAAAGTATCTGAGAAAAGAAATACAAATAAACAAGTCTGTGATCAAAATTCAAAACTGTAATCTGAAGTCACCTATTAGCCGCATGGAGTGTATGTCCTTCACAGACAAATACAGTAATTTTAAGACTTAGGTTTCTCTCTGTCCTCTACTGCAAGACATTCCTCCAAGGCAAGAAATGGTACCTCTGCATGAAAAAGATAAACAATCACTCTGAAATAAGAATAGGCAGTCATTCGGAATTCAGCTAGTTAAGAGCAGGGTGCTAAGAAATCAAAGGTCACAGGTTTCAATCCCATATGAACCAATTAGTTTTGCCCTTTTCTATGGCAAAGACTGTCAGCTCACCAATAATTCTGATTATAAGTGAGATCAGGAAAAAGAGAAGATAAATCACCACCAATACAAGAAAAAAAATCCCAAGTTTTTAACATGACCTAATAAGTTTCTTTTTCATATAATATTATTAAAAGCTAACATGTATTATTACTCTAAATGCCCACAATGCATGTAATAAAACTATAATGAGATAGGAACTATTATAATACTCATTTTACAAATGATAAAACTGAAAACTTCTCCCAAGTAACTTGTTCAAGGTAACAGATAAGGGTATCAAATTCCAGAATTTATGTTTTATATTACTCTTTAAATATCCACCTTCATGCACAGAGGAGTCCTGATACAGAAGTCTAAAATGGAAGAAAGAATAAAATCTTCATACCATTTCCCCTCAACTATATAATCCACTTGTCTTCTTAGTCTCTTATTAATCAAAGGGCGATCCCTGGACCAGCAATAATGGCATCATCTGAGAACATAAAAGATATGCAGAATCTCAGACTCCAGTCCAACCTACCTAACTGAATCAGAATCTGTTTTTTAACAACCTCCCATTCCAGGTAACTTGGATGCATGTTAAACTCCAGGCTATTCTCAATATCCAGGATATACCTCACACATTCTCACCGCTGGGCCTATGCTAATTAACTTCCAACAAGAAACTACAAACTCCTAAATAATTTTCAAATTTGAGGTATATTGCCTTCTCTGAAAACGTTGGCAACCCCCCTCCTCTCCACACACATGCTTCCTGCAAAGCTTCTCGCCACAAAACTCGTACTTTTTTCATACTTCCATTATAGCATATTTTACAATAATTATTTTCCTCTCTGCACACCCATCTATATAAGAAAAAAATGTCTTACTCATATTTGTATCTTTTCACACTGAATCTAATACCTAGAATACAGTAGGAATTTAATATTGACTATACAACTTAATAATACATGAATAAATGAATGGATGGATGGATGAAAGAACTGATGGATGAAAAGGTAAGTCTAGGTAGACTGAATCCTGAAGAAGAGTTATAATATTGACATAATAAAAATCTATTACTAATTGGTGGAAATCCTGAGTCATCCATTTCTCTCAATTCATTTTACTATTTTTCTAATTCAAAGCTTCCAAGTCTCTCTATATAACTTCAGTGTCCTTGTGAGGAGAAATGCTAGGTACTCTTTCTTGCTCAGAAAATAGCACATCCATTCATCCAGGTAGTTAGGCCTAGAAATCCAAGATTCATTTTTAATTCTTCCCTTAGTCTCATACTTCACATCTAGGCCATTTTCAAACCTGTGGGCTCGACCTTTGAATGATTTCCAAAATCAAACTATGTCTCACAACCAAATATAAGCATCCAATTGAGTTTCACTTGGACTATTACAATTGCCTCTTAAATTTGTCTCCCTGCTCCCATCTTTGCCTTCCTACAGTCTCTTCTTAGCATTGCAACCAGAATGATCATTTAAAACATTAAGTAAGATCACCCTTCTGATTAAAACACACTAGGTTCCATGTTATTTTTCTAATTAAAACACACCAAGGGTTTTCCATCTTAGAGTAAAGCCTATGTTCTTATGGTGATTTAACAAGGCCCTAGGAGACCTGACCTTTCATCTGCCTCTCTGAGGTCACTATCATTCTTCTCCCCATAGCCCTCTTGGATCTACCCCATTGGTCTCCTTGCTAAAACTCCTGCTTCATGAGCTTTGCACTTGTCGATCCTTCTGCTGGGATTGGTCTTCTCTCACATACATAAATGGTTTGCTTCCAGTTTATTTCTTAAATGTCACTTGATCAGAGTAGTTTTTTCTCACCATCATACATTAAATAGCACCACATTCTCTATTATGCTCTGTCTCACATTGCAATATTTTTTTACAACACTTATTCCATTTATTAACACTTACTGATGGTGACTCTCTGACTTGAATGTAAGCTCTTTGAGTGCAAAGACCTCATTTTGTTCCTTAAAGATATTCCATCACCAAGAAGAGTCCCTAACACATGGCACAATATCAATAAATATTTGTAAAATAAGTTTAGACATATCAATAGAGTTCTAATTAATAGTATGATTACTGTATTTTGCTATGACATTTTAAAGAAAATGTCCTTAATACATAAAAAAAACAACTTTCAGTTCAAAATTCCTATCTTTGAATATCTATACCAGTATTCCACATAAGAGAAGAGCCATTATTTAGTCAGTCCATAAAATGTATATATTTTAAAGTCATCTCACTAGCTATACCAAAATTCAGGGAATCATGCTTAATAATATCTAACTAATATTCATTCATCTCACTTTCAGAGTCAAGTTATATAGGGTTGGGGTAGAAAAATTATTTTGAGTTTTTTCTTTCATTGCCTCAGCCTAAAATTCCCCAAAGTTGAATATAAAAACTAAAATGATCAGACCTGAAAACATTTACTTAACAGCTGTATCCAGTATGCCATATGCCATTCTTGCACTTAATATTTATGAAAAACATATAAATACATTTTATATATTTATGCACATATTTATTATAATTAACAATCTCTGTCTTAACTATCTCATAATGAATCTAATGATCAAACTCAAGAGAACAGCAAAAAGCACTCTATAATTAAATCAATACAGATTTAGAAAAGTCAAGGTAGATTTTGAGAAAAGTCAACCAATCTGACAGGCTCAAAGGGCACATATAATCCCTAGAAACAAATACATCACATTTCAAACTGTGCCACAGAGGAAGGAGGAACATACTCAGCTAAACTGTGGGAGAAATATGGCTAAGCAAAATATATATATAAATTCCAAGCTGAAAGACAAATGCTTTTCATGGCTTAAGTACTGTCCTTCTCCTTGAAACTAATACTGCAGCAGAGTAACCTGGTTAAAACTATGAGTAACTTAGTACACAAAAATGCATTCATTTAAAAGAAGCAACAATTCTGGTGAGAAAAAAAAAAAAAAGGCAACATAGGAGAACCTAGCTTCCCTGTGTTCCACCGAGATTAACAACTTGACAGCTCTCTGTGAACAAAAAAACTCTGAGAGACCACTAGAGTATATTTCATAAGTATTAGCAATAGTGAAACAAACAAACAAACAAACAAACAAAAAACAAAATAAAGAAGAAGGAAAATAATTTCACTTTGCCTGCATCATCCCAGCCCCTAAATTGGCATTTTTCAGCACCAAGAAGGAACTTTCCAGCTAGAAAGAGTTCTTCTCACCAGGAAAGAAAAAGCAAGGTGAACAACCAACTTCTATAGCCTCTCAGGGCACTATACAGAGATCCTCCTTCAGTTTCACCCTACCCGGACCAGCAAAGCTGAGACATATAGAGCCATCTAGGAACAAGAAAGAAAACCAGAAGCTATTATTAGCAGGAGTGATGGATAGTTCACAGAGCCCTGCTCTGCAGACAGACTCATCAACGTTCACCCCTGATAAAGCCAATGTCTACCATATCCATCAAGGACCCCTGCAGATCTCACCAGGTTTTGCCCCACAGGGTTCCACATTAGTTGATATCAGCAGCCTGAGTCCCTCCATCTGCACCACCACCCCCTTCCTACTGAAACCCAGAAACCATGCCAGCGACATCCAAGGTCTCTGTGGCTGTACAAGTATAAGACGTCAGCTGCCTTAGTCTCTCTTTGCCCGCATCAGATCCCAGAAGCCAGATAGGGTTTCTGTAGCTGTGTGAGTACAAGTCATCAGCCTGGGTCAGTGGGTGCTCTCTTAAGAGTCATGCTTTTAATTTAACACACATCTAGGGACTGACTACAATTCTTTTCAGAGACCAGGAAGCCTGTGAGTGCCATCTTAGCACTCTCCCTCTACTTTAAGTCAGTGAGTGATATATCCCCGGAAGGAGCTGTACACACATCTAGTATCCTGGGTTTTGTGACTGTCACCCAGAGGACACATCAGTTGATAGCCTGGTTCTTGTGGCCTGTGGGGCTTGTGTTCATGGGTCAATGAACTGTAGCAAAAAAATGAAACAGTTCTTAATTGGCTATCTTTCCAGGGTTCAGTGCAAAGGGAGCAGAAAAAATGCCCATCTACCAGTCTTCCCCTGAAAGAGGTCTATTTGCATACTTTAAAAGCTGTTGTCTGAGGGATCAGCTTCCAATCAGTTTGTATTTAAGTGCTGACTAAGATCTCCCCCTAAGGCAGATGGACAGATCTTAGCACACCCTCAACTACTAGACCCACAAATAACAAACAAGTTTGCTTAGACAATCACAAAGGTTTAAGAGAAAATCAGGAGCTAGTGCACAGCTGAATAATAACTTTCATCGCCTACATGATACTACCCTACAACTCTAAGCGAGGTGTCTGTTTTATCTAATGCATGTAAACTAATACAGAGAGTCGAGGCAAGTAAAAAAAAAACAAAGAAATATATTCCAAAAAAGGACAAGTTAAAGACTTTAACTAAAGGGGTTAAGTGATTTATCTGATGAAGAAATAAAATAATGGTCATAAAGATGCTTACTAACGTAAGAAGAACAAAGCGTAAACAAAGTGGGAATTTTAACAAAGAAATGGAAAATATTAGAAAGTACCAAATAAAAATCACAGATGGAAGAATACAATAATTGAACTGAAAAACACAGTAGAGGGGTTCAACAGCAGACTACATGAAGAAAAATAAAAAATAAGTGAACTCATAGGCAGGGCAGTGGAGTTCATCCAATCACAGGAGCAAAAGGAAAAAAATGAAAAAGAGAAAAGATAGCTTAAGATAGCTTAAGAAACTTATAAAGAGGAGAGAAAAGAACAGAAAGCTTATTTCAAGAAATAATGACTGAAAACTTAACTAACGTAGGGAAGGAAATAGACATCTAGATTCAGGAAGCCCAGAGAGTTCCAAGTTAGATAACTGCAAAAAGGCTCACATTAAGACACATTACAATAAATATTTAAAAGTTAAAAACAAGGAATCTTAAAAGTAGCAGTAGAAAAATAACTTGTTATATAAAAGGGAAAAAAACATTAGACCATCAGCAGATTTTTCAGCAGAAACTTTTCAGGCCAAAAGGAAGTGGCATGATTTTTAAAAGTGGTGAATGAAAAACTTCCAACCAAGATTACTCTACCTAGCAACACTGTCAATTTATATATGGTCAATTAATTATAACAAAGGAACCAAAAATATACAATGGGGTAAGGACAGTATCTTCAGTAAATGGTGCTGGGAAAACTGGACGGCCACATGTAAAAGAAAGTAAACCATTATCTTCTATCATATACACAAAAATCAACTCAAAATGGATTAAAGATTTAAAGGTAGTACTTGAAACTACAAATCTCCTAGAACATAGATGATAAATCTTTGACATCAGTCTGTGCAGCAATTTTTTTGGATTTGACACTAAAAAAAAGGTGACAAAAGCAAAAATAAACAAGTAGGACTATATCGAACTAAAAAGCTTCTGAACAGCAAATGAAACCATCAACAAAATGAAAAGGCAACCTATAGAATGAGAGAAAATATTTTCAAATCATATATGTGATATAATAAATAAACACATACATACATACATACATAAATAAATCATATAACTCAATAGCAAAAATAAAAAATCTGATTTAAAAAAAGAGATTTGGAAGAGACATTTTTCCAAAGACATACAGATGGCCAACATGAAAAGGTACACAAAAAGGCACTCAACATCACTAATCGTTAGGAAAATGAAAACCAAAACATATGAGAGATCACATCACACCTGTTAGAATGGCAATTATCAAAAAGACAAGAAAGGACAAATGATGGTGGAGATATGGAGAAAAGAGAGCTCTTGTGCACTGTTGGTGAGAATGTAAATTAGTACAGCTATTATAGAAAAAAAGAGTACAGAGGTAAAAACAGAACTGCCATACAATCCAGCAATTCCACTTCCGGGTATATATCTGAAGGAAATGAAATCACTAACTCAAAAATACATCTATAATTTCATGTTTATTGCAGCATTATTTATAACAGTCAATACATCGATACAACCTAATTGTCCAATGATGATAAATTGATAAAGAAAATGTGGTATATATACCAACACACAACAGAATATTATTCAATCACATGAAAAAAGGATATCTTGCCTTTCACAACGACATGGATGGACCTTGAGGGCATCATGCTAAGTGAAGTGAGGCAGACAGAGAAAGATGAACACTGAATGAGATCACTTATATGTGGGATCTACGGGGGGGGGGGGGGCGGCGGGGGGAGAAAGCCCACAAAGAAACAGAGAACAGATTGTTGGGTGCAGGAACTGGGTGGTGGGGGCTTGGGGAAAACAGGTAAAAGTAGTTAAATGATACAGATTTCCAGTTATAAGATCATTAAAGTTCTGCGGATGTAACATACAGCATGATGAATATTGTTAAAAAGACTATATTGCATCTTTAAAATTGCTAAGAGTGAATCTTAAAAGTTCTCATCAAAAAAATTGTGACTATGTGAGATAATGCATTTTAACTTATTGTATGGTAATCATTTTTTGAAATAGATATATATGTGAAATCATTATGTTGTATATCTTAAACTAATATAGTTTTATATGTTAATTATATCTCAATAAAACTGTGAGAAAATTTTAAATAAAATAAAATAAATCAGATCAAATAGACTTCAAGACAAAAACTCTCACTATAGAGGGCATTTCATAATGATGAAAGGGTGAATTCTTTAAGAAGATATAATTATAGGTATATATGCACCTAAGCAGAGCTCCAAAATATGTTAAGCAAAAATATACAAAATCGAAGAGAGAAATAATAGATAAACAAAAATAGAACGATTAGACAAAATTCAGCAAGGATATAAAAGATTCAAAAATCACTACAAGCCAATTACATTTAGAATCACTACAAGCCAATAACACATTTAGAATACTCCACCCAATAAAAGTAGAATGCATATTCTACACAAGCATTTAGTAGATGGGCACAACACCAGATTACCCATAACAGAAAGGAGAATGAGTAAATTGAAGAAAACATCAAGGTTGAAGTAAAAAGAAAAAAACCTTTGAAAATATAAAAGAGACAAAAGACATATGGAACATGGTTAAAAGGTCTAATATGTGTACAACTGAAATATCACAAGGACAGGAGAGAAAAAATGTACAAAAGCATATTTGAAGAGATTTTTAGCAAGAATGTTTTCAAGAATAGAGAAAACCATAAAGCCACAGCTGGAAAAAGAAAAAAAAATTTTAAACTCAAAAACACAAATAACAAAAACACCACTACACTTAAACAAATCATATAAAAACTGTTGAAAACCAAAAATAAAGAGAAAATATAAAAATCAATCAGAGAAAGGGTACATTACCTTCAAAAGAGCAAGGAAAAGAAAGATGACTTCTCAATTCGAAATGGAGAAGACAATGCACATCATCTTTAAAAGACGACAGAAAATAATTACCAATCTGTAATTCTAACCACTTGGAAAATACTACTCAGAAATGAAGGCAAAAAGACATTCTCCATTAAAAATAAACTGAGGGAATCCATTGTGAGCAGACTCTCACTAAAAGAAATACTAAAAGAGTAATTAATGCCAAAGGCAAAAGATCATAAGGGAAAACACAGAATTCCAGAAAAGAGCACTAAAAAGAGTAAAATTTCTCAATGAATATTCTTTTTTAATAACATTAACAATGTCTTATAGGGTAAAAACATAGGTAGGATTAATATGTAAGACAATAATAGCAAAAAAGGTGAGGAGACTAAGGAGTTAGAGTGTTATTAAGTTGCTTGCATTGTTTAGAAATGATAAAAAGTAAAATTACAATCAAAAAGTCAAAGGCTGGGAAGTTCCACTTATAATAGTAGCTGAGTAGATCCTATCAGATTAAGCCTAAACTCTTAGTAAAATATGAACTCAGGTACATGAAGGTAACAGAATGATCAAGTGCAAAAAGAATCTGAACAAGAATTGATAACTTAGAAAACAAAACAACATTAAATAAGTCTCCTATATTTACAGATTTTTACCTGACAGAGGCCCACAATGGACACAATTGAGGAGGATAAAATTCACAGAAATTTGCAGTCTAACTGGCTTGAAGAACTAGAGAACAAAGTTCATGTCTCCCACTGCAGCTAAAAAGAGGGAAAATTCTAGAAAAGTGAGAGAGAAAACTGTGACTGATAACTGAAGTATACATGTATTAGGTAGACCTCCAAGCAATATAGATAATGTTAAAAGAACTTAAAAGCAATTTAAGTGTACTCACCTGAAGGGAAACAGGGTTTGAAGCTCAAGTCTAACCTAGTTAAATTGTGACAAAAGGAAAGAAGGAAGGAAGGAAGGAAGGAGGGAGGGAGGGAGGGAGGGAGGGAGGGAGGGAGGAAGGAAGGAAGGAAGGAAGGAAGGAAGGAAGGAAGGAAGGAAGGAAGGAAGGAAGGAAGACTTCAGCACTTACATGAGTAATACAACAAAAACAGTCTCTATAAAATATGTTATTGTGTACACTACGTAATCCCAAATTATTAGACTTAGAGGAAACATTAATTTATGACCCGTATTCAAAAGCAAAGGAAAACCACTAGTCATCAAAATCCAAGGAGATGCAAAAGATGTTATTAAAATGTAATGATTTTAAGGATCTATTTTAACTATTATAACAAGAACCTAAAGAAAAAAAATATGTTGCAAGGTATGAACAACACACAATATTTGAAGAATATTCACAGAAAGAAACTTAAGAGCAAATTGGAGATAACAGAAGTGTCAGTTAACTTGAATAAAAATTAATAGAAATTATCAAACCAGAAGAACATAAAAGACTGAAGAAATCTTTTAATATTTGAGACAACACCGAAAAGTCTAATATAAATGAAATAGAACTCAAAAGTAGAAAAAGAGAGCGAGGTGTCCGAAAAATGTTTAGGAAATGTCAAAATATTCCCCAATTTGGTTTTATATATATATATAATATATATATGTATATATAATATATATTATATATATTTTATATATATACACATATATATGTATGTGTATATATACACATATATACACACATATATATACATGTATATACCTAAAAATATATATTATATAAATAATATATAATATTATTTATATAATATAAATTTACAAAAATAAAGAAGCTCATCAAACTGCAAAAATAATGACAGTAATTAAGACTATACTTGGGAACATCATAGTTAAAATTCTTAAAACCAAAGGTGAAATAATGGAGGGGGTGGGGGAGAAAATCCAGACAAAACTGACACATTTAAGTTAACAATAAAACAAATTCCAGCTGACTTATCAGAAACAGTGGAGTTCAGAAGGCAGAAAAGTGAAATTTTAAAACTGTTTTTAAAAAGTTTACAGTTTATCAACCCAAAGGAAGGGAGGAAAAGAGAGACAGAGGAACAAAAAATGGGACAAACAGAAAACAAATAGTAAGATGATACACTCAAAGCCTACTAAATTTAATTCAAATGGATCAATAATGCAATGAAAGGGAAGAAATTGTCACAATGAATAAAAAAACAGGAGCTAAATATGTACACCACATAGGTGGAAATTAATAGGATGGGTAAAGGTATACCATGTAAAATGTAACCATTAAAGACACTGATTGGTCTATCGCCATGCTACCGTGAACAAGCCCATCCCGTCTGATTTCAGAAACTAAGCAGGGTCGGGCCTGGTTAGTACTTGGATGGGAGACCACCTAGGAAGACCAGGTGCTGTAGGTGTAAAAACTTTTAAAAAATAATAATAATAAAGGATTGTAAGCTGACAAGGTCTTTGCAATCTGTGAGGTCAACCAAAGAATGCCTCACCTAGAAAAATAAATAAATAAATAAATAAATAAATAAATAAATAAACAAACAATCAGATAAAGACACTAATTGGCTACATTCATATCATAAAATTGGATTTCAAGTGAACAGAATATTACTATTAATAATAAAGACATTTTATAATGACAAAGTTTGATTAATCAGAAAGACATGACAATTATCTATATGTATGCTGCTAATAAAATAGTTTTATAGTATATGAAGCAAAAATTGCTAAAAATGAAGGAAAAAACTGAAAAATCTACAATCATATTGGGAGATTTTAACATCTGTCTGATAGAAAAACTGATTTAAAAAACTAAACACAAAATCATTAAAGACAGAAGATCTGAACACTGTCAATAACGATGACATAATTAATATTGATATTTAAGGAATCTTTGACCCAATAGATGCATAATACAAATTATTTTCAGGTACACATACTACATTTACCAAAACCACAAGCTGGGCCACTCTGACCCCAATAAAAGTATATTTGAAGTGAATTTGCAAACAATGTCTTTAATAAGGGCCTAATATCCAAAATATATAAAGAACTCATACAACTCAAGAACAAAAAACAAACAATCGAATTTAAAAATGAGCAGAGGACTTGAAGAGACCCTTCTCCCAAGAGAAGTAGCCAACAGACATATGAAAAGATGCTCAGCTTCACTAGCTATTAAAGAAATGCAAACCAAAACCACAATGAGATAGCATATCACACTTGTTAGAATAGCTATTATCAACAGGACAAGTAATAATAAGAGTTGGAGATGTTGCGAGGAAGAAGGAACAGCCACTATGAAAAATAGTATGGATATTCCTCAAAAAATTAAGAAAAAAAATACCATATGACCCAACAATTCCTCTTCTGAGTATCTACTCAAAAAATTTGCAAACATTTATTCTTAAAGATATATGCGCCCCGATGTTTATTGCAACATTATTCACAGTGGCTAAGACATAGAAACAACGAAAGTGCCTTTCCATAGATGATTGAATAAAGAAGATGTGGTACATATATACAGTGGAATACTAATCAGCCATGAGAAAAGAGAAAATACTGCCATTTGCGATGACTTGGGTAGATCTTGAGGTTATCACGCTAAGTGAAAGAAGCCATACAGAAAAGGTTGATAAGTATATGATTTCACTTCTATGTGGGATATAAAGCTGAAAGCAACAATCAAACAAGAGAAACAAAAATTCATAGACACAGATAACAGTTTAGAAGTTACCAGAGAGAAAGCTGAGAGAGTGAGAGGTAGATAAAGATAAAGGGGGTCAAATATATTATGATGGAAAGAAATGTGACTCTGGGTGGTGAACACACACTGCAATATACATACATATAACATATTATTAAACTGTATACTAGAAACATATAATTTTATTAACCAATGTCATCACAATTTAATAAAAAGGCAAATATTGTAAAAAATATTAAAAAATAATATAGAGAGGTAAAAACTCCAAATATTTCAAAAGTAAACACTTCTAAATAATCAAAGAAGTAAAAGAAAAATTACAAAGGAAATTATAAACATTTCTAACTGAATGCTTATTTGTAAAATGAACAAGCTAATATAAACATTTCTATAGCAATAGAACAGAGATATACAAAGCATTTTTGAAAAAGAATAAAGCGACTTACACTACCCTCAGTTCAAGGTACTATCAAATGACATATATGAGTGGCTATTTTTCAGGCCCTTATCTGTTCTACTGATTATTTTGTAATTATTATGCCAATACCACACTACCTTAATTTGTTTTTTAGCTTGACAAATATCAGGTAGCTTAAGTCCTCCAAAACTTTTTTTTAATCAAACTTGATTTTGTTCTTTGAGGTCCCTTGCATAGTTGTATAAATTTCAGAACTGGCTTGTATTTTTCTAAAAGAAACCAAACGCAGTTTCCCAAAATTTTAATTGAGATTACATAATAGATCAATTTGATGAGATGACATCATTAACAATACTGCATCTTCTGATTCATGAATTTGGCATAACTGTCCATTTATGTATGTCTTTTAATTTTACTCTGCTATATTTTGTACTTTTCAGTGTATAGATCTGGTGCATATTTTGTCAAATTTATCTTTAATTATTTCATAGGCTGAGATGTTACTATAAAGGGTACTCTTTTTAAATTTAAATTTCTAATTATTTGTTACCAGTATTTAGAAATACAACTGACTTTTATAAATTGATGTTGTATCTTGCAACACTGCTAAATTTACTTCACTATTTCTAGGAGCTTTATCATAGATTTGGTAAAGTTTTACTTCCCTGTTTTGGTATGATTTTGTGTCTTGCCTTATTGTACTAGTTAGATCTCCAGTATGGTACTGAATGGAAGTGACCTGTTCCTTATGTAAGAAGGAAAGCTTTCGGTGTTTATTATTAAGCAAAAAATAATATGTCATACACAAACTCTCCTAGTTAAGTGAAAAAGAGAGAACTTTACATTTTGTATTAGGATACCAGCATCACCTTGACATCAAAATCAAACAGGAAACATTTGAGAAAGGAAAAGTACAGCCCAAAATTCCTCACCAATATAGATGTAAAAATCCTAACCAAAATATTAGCAAACTGAATTCAGCAATATATGAACATAATAAAACGTTACAATGAAGTTAGATTTATTTCAGGAATGCAAATTTGAATTGATAATTGAAAATTAATCAGTGTAATTCATCATGTTAACAGAATAGATGAGAAAATCCTTAGTATAATCTTAAAAGATGCCTTGTCTATACCTAAGTCCTGTTCACAAAAACCTTTCATCAAACTGTGAATAGATGGAAACTTCCTTAATGTGATAAAGAGTAACTACCAAACACACACACACACATGCACGCACGCATGCACACATGCACAGCAAACACAGTGTTTAAAGGTATAATACTGGAAGAGTCAAAAATAAGCAAGACAAATAGATGACAGAAGCCAAACAAGTAGTTACCTTTGTGGGTGCACCTACTGATTACGAACATTAGAGAAGTTTGTTGGACACTGGTAATAGTCTATTATCTTGATCTGAGTGATATTTATATGGATGTGTTCACTTTGTGAAATGTCACTAAGTTATACACTTAAGTTTGTACACCTTACTATTTGTATGTTATACTTTAGTAAAACTGTATATGAAAAATTTCAACTTTTTTCATGAAACTTTATAAATTATCCTAGAAGTTAAATTTAAGTACTAGGTCGCAATACAGCCAAGACACTTTAAAAAATGATAAGAAAGTAGGAGACTATCAAATATAAAGACTTATTATGAAGCTATACTAATTAAGACAATGTAACATTGTATAGAAATGAATATAGAACCAGAAAGAAATTCACAAATATATTGAACAAGGGTATATGAGACAGGTAGCCCACTGCTACACAGGATAAAAGGGGGATCGTTCAACAGGTTGAGCTGGAAAAACTGGTTTCTATTTAGAGAAAAATCAATGAATAAAAATGGATCCTTATCTTATTCCACACACAAAACACAATTCCAAATTAATTATGAATGTAAATGACATAAGCAAAGCTTTAAAACTTTTCAAGGAACAATGAGATACAAATATTTCTATCTTTGGGATAGAGAAGTATTGTTTTTAATAAGATACCAAAGCACTAACTATAAAATATTAATTTGTCCTATTAAAAATTTCTGTTCATTAAATGATACCTAAATGAAAATGAAAAGATTCACAGTGAGGTAAGATATTTGCTATACCTTTAACTACTAGAGATTAATATCAAGAACATAAAAAACTTTTACAAATAAATTTTAAAAATCCAATAGAAGAATGGATAAAAGAAAGAAACAGACATTTTAAAGGAGGGCACCCACTTGGCTAGTAATCATGGGAAGATATGCTTAATCAGTGATTCGCACATGAAGATCAAAATAAAATTATTTTATACTAATTCAATCATCAACAAAGAAGTCTGACAATACCTATTGTTGAGGAGGATGAGAATCAATCAGATCTCATACATTGTTGGCAGGAATAAAATTGATTAAAACCACTTTGAAAAATAAGTTACCAGTATTTTGTGAAAGCAATATTTTAAATCCAGAACTTCCATTGCACAAAAATGCAAGCACATCTATACCAAGAATCATGTACAAAAATGTCAATTGCAGCATTACTCATAGCAGCAAAAAATAAAATAAAATAACCCAAATACTCATCTACAAATGAATGTTCAAGTAGTTATAATATCATCACATATATTTTAAATCAGTAAAAAAAGTGATTCATTATACCGAACAACGTAGATGAATCTTAATAAAATAATGAGCCAAAACTGCCAAATACCAAAGCAATAACACATGATACATTTGTATTAATGACAAAAGTAGACAATATACCATTGTCTCATAAATTTGTATGTGATAAAACTTTTTAAAAAATAATCAAAACAATAAACAGTTTAGTGGTTATTTATGTCTCGTGAGAGAACCAGGGTACCAGATAACAGAGAAGCACAGAGGTAGATGTAAATCATTAGGAATGTTATAATCCTTTGATTAGTTGGTGGAACCAAGGGTGTTTATCATAATAAACAAACTATAATATAACAGACCGACGCATGTAAGAATACTGTGTCATGATACAACTTTTATGATTAATCCAATTCTATGCACCTGATGTCCAAGAATGTAATATGATACAAATTTAAAAATTGCTTTTAAGGTTGAGATGTTAGCAAAAGAAAATATGTGGGGTTTAAAAGTTACTGCTCTTCAATCATTAATAAACATTCAAGCACCCAATTACCTGTTCATGTTAATTCCATTTCTGAATTAGATCAATAAATACTAAAATTTAAAGAAGTGTCAAGTGCTTAAAAACACTTAAATAGGAATAAGATTTTTTTTACAATCTATATTTAGTGCTGAAAGTTGCCTTGAAGATTACCTAAAAAGAGGTACCAATGGACATTTGCTATATGCCAAGCTCTGCATTTGACATGCATTGTCTCATTAATCCTGAAAACTCTATAACATAGATACCATTAATATCAACATTTGTGAGAAAATCAGCTAAAAAGGTTTAATAATTTGTTCAAGTTCACAAAGTTCAAAGGCAGAGCTATAATTTGATTCCAGATTTATTTGAATCCTGAACCTGCATATTAATCTATATGATTATACTACCTCACTTAGTAGCACAGGAAATAAGTAGAAAGGTCAACTAAACTATCTCAAATTACACATCAAGGTAATGGCAGAATAGGGACTAAAAGGTATTAAGTACCACACACCAGGCATTTCGGCAAGTACTTTGTGAGATTTCCTATACAATACTCTTTCCGTTCCATCACTTCAGTTAAAAAGTTTCAAAAATAGGCATGACCTATTAATGTTCTCTTCATTAGTGTAAATCAGCAAACTGTTTCATCACAACAACTACACCAGATACAATCTGTTTCTACATGCATTTCTATGTGGATATTATATAATATTCACTGTACAGAGTATAAAATATAGCACAACACAAAACTATATGTAACAACTTATGTTCTAATATTTGCAAATGTATTTAAATTTTTATGTTTTAGTAAACTGTAGATGATTTAATATATTGCAACATTTTTATAATGGGCAACATATTTATAAAACATCTCTCACCTGTTCTGAGTGCTCTGAATCACTTTGTTGAGGTAAAGGATATGATGCTCCCTGTGATTCTTGAAGCTTTTCTTTTAATTTAGCATTTTCTTGCTCTTTTTGAAATAGCTGATCCTGAAGACCAACAACACTTTGCCGGAGCATAGCTTCACTTGATTTTGTGGTTTCAAAACAAATATGTAACTCATTGTAAAGCTGTTTCAAAAAATATATCCAAATTTATTAATAATCAATAAAAGTTATGTCTATATACACACGTATCAGGACTGTATATGGCATAGTCCTTGTCATATACACATATGCACACACATACACATATGTATCAGGACTCTATATGACAGTCCTCACACTCAAGTTATTTTAGTAGTCTAAGAAGAGAAACAAGACATAAATATGTGGAAAACTAAATGATACGATCAAATATAAATTTAAAACTACAATTAATATTTAAGAAACAATTCTGTACTATTGACCAGTATAATAAAAAAAAAAGTGTGCTAAATTTTTAAGAAGGATGAAAACACTTTACGAAATATATGAATCTTGGAGAGCATCATAAAAAATTGCACCATAATGGTATTATAGGAATTGAATGAAAACAAAGTCATTTTAAAAATTATAAAATGTCAAAAAAATGTTTAAAAAATGATAGTAAAGGACGTTAAGGAAGCATAAGACATGTCAGCCTAATTGAACTTAATACATACATTTGAAATAAAAAAAGACAAAGAGTCATTGAGAGTTCATTAAGGTTGACTTATATGTTCCCATTTAGGATAAATTAGCATCTACTGCTAAAGTAGGGGAGGATGAACAGAAATAGTAAGAAGAATAGTAAGTAAAGTCAGGCTATAAGACTGTGGACAGAATGTAAAAACACCTGAATGCCAGATTAAGGAGGATGGACTTGTTTCTATAGACAACAGGGAATCATTGAAGACCTTGAACAGAATGATAAAATAGGAGCAATGTTTTGAAGGCATGATAAATAACTTTAATTTTTTTAACTCAAGGCAATATGCATTAAATAAATTTAAAACAAAAGTTTATTAAACCAAGGTACCATATGGTACATAAATAGTATCATACAGAGATTCATGTATGGTTAACAATGGTACTCCTTCAATACACATGAACTTATTTTCTGAAGAAAATTCTAACTTATGATTGTGATTTAATGAGACATAATTCAATTAAGGGTAACTAAATTACATAAAGAATCCATACGTATATTTGCTGATGACACTGAGAAAGTAGCACAGAACTAAAATTTATGTTGTTTTTCCTTTATATATAAGGATAATAGTGCGATCTTATAACAAAAGCAACATCTCCTATGGAAGAATCTCAAAATTATGTAGCTAATATAGCAGGTTTTTAGATGGGTGGAATCTTTCATTAGTTGGTCTTGCCTTGTGGGAAGAAACTTAACTACACAAAAGATAGTAAACTACTTTTCTATATGTATGCTATACTTTAATTTCTCAGTTAAAATTAAAAAAGCCTTGTGAAACCTGTTTCCTAATGCTTTTTCTCATATATGTTGCCATAAAAACACACCTCCTTATTTTCTATAAGGGATTACAACTCTACTATTGTAGATACTTTAAATAATCCATTTTTACTTTACAGTCAAAGTTTAAGCAATTTTTATTAAGGATGGATTGCCTATATGATTGATAAATAATTTCAGGACATAAATTTGTACTTTCCAATTACCTTCATACCAGGGTGTATGTCCAATGTCCTTTCCACAGCTGATAGCATCAGATATTCTAGGAGGGAAGAAAGAGTAGGAACCTGACAGCTTTAAGGAACAATGAAGGGATCAGAGTGGGCTTATAGTAACCTACCTGTTGCTGCTTTCATGATTGACCTCAAGGCAGAAAAGAGAAAAGCAAAATCTGGAGGCAAGAACTAACCTGACTACAGATATCTGAAGCTAGTATAAGTGAAGGTCTGCCCAATAGCATACAGAGTCAAATATTCAGTTTAGAGTTTATTTACCCACTTTCTCTTATTTGTATAGTTTTAGTACTAACCAGTTTTACCTAATCAGCACAAATTAATTTCTTCAGAAGAAAATAATAGAAAATAATATTATTAAAGAATTTATAGATTTCAAATCATATATCAGTAAAAAATACACGAATAAAAAGAATTTATAGATTTCAAGTATTTGAAAAACTCATGAATGCTGGTAAGTATTAATAAAGAAAAACTCCTAATTTGCCTCACATTGCCAGAGTTTCAGTAATGGTGATAGCGTGTGGTCAGGATTGAGGATGAATTTATTGGTCATTAGTGCCATGGGTATGGTATACTTTCATCTTGGATGTCATGACTTGGGTCTTCCTTTACAGAAGTAAGGTTCTGGGCCTATTCATTCATGGGAAAAGGTTCTATCTTAATATCTCTTTCCTTGTCTCTTTCCTTTCCCTTCTTTCTTGCTTGCATAAAAAATGAAGACCATCAGCAATCTTCTTGTGTTCTCTACTTTGCTCTCTCCCAAAATGTTTATGCAGTGTATTCCTATTTAGAAGTCGCCCTGGTTTGATCTGAAATGACTGGATGGGTAACTCCAGACACTGAGGCAAACTCTCTGAAAATATCCATCCTTCTAGGCAGCAAGTGAAAAGAACTGAGAAAGATGTATACCAGCCCTAGGAACTGAGACAAATGGTCTCTAATTCCTTAGTCTTATTCCAAATGTACATCTCTTACTTGCCTATTTTCTTTGATAGTTGATTGGGTGTCACTTATTTAATAGCAATAAAACCATTCAGTTGTGAACTTAGAGTAAAAAAAGCAAAGACAGCCCTCTGGCCATTTTTAATTCTAGGCCCAGTATACCAATAAACTTGGCTAAAAAAGCCTTCAAGTCGGTTAAGATTATTTTTATTTCTTTAGTATTTTGTAGTGATAAAGCCTCAGGATAATAAAATGTTTATTTCTCTAGGAGATGTTGCAAGGAGGCAAAGGTTTAGGATGTTCCAGTCCACTGGTTAGATACCATCTTATTCTCATCCCATTAATAACAGTAGAGTGAGTCAAAAAAAGTTCTCAAGTGAGTAAATTAGGTAATATAATAAAATATTCATCTGCACTGGTTTAAGCACCCTGAGTTAGTAACATTTTCCCTATTAGCAATCACAATTACTTAGAGCAGTTTTCAGAGAGGCTCTTTTCTCTCTTTCTTCCCTCTAATAGTCAAAAAAACTGCAATAGATGAGACTTTTCTGCAAGATTCTGGCCTACAAACATTTAATCATACATTCCCTAATATACTTTAGAAGTATCATCATTATAATTCATAAGTAATTTATTATGCTTATTATTCTTCATGTTGTAGAAGCTAAAGTTAAAAATGGTTAAGAGGATCTCCAAGGGGCAGAAAGCAAGTTGTCTCTAGAAATAGGTCCAAAACTCCACGTCCTTTAATTTTGAGGGGCTTAGACTGCAGTACTCTTTTTCCCATATTTTTATTATTATTGAAGAATGATATATTTTATTTACCTTAAAAATTTTGATAATGTATATGCTTTGTGACCCAATGACTAATTTCTTTAAAATGTAAAATTTCCATATTTAGTGAGTAAGTATACTATTTGCTACTCTGATTGAGACAAAAATTCAACGGGTGAAAATTATATCTGTTTGTAGTAGAAAAATGAAAATGACAAACTCTGATTTAACATGCAGTTTAAACTAAATGTATGTATAACCTAACTCCTTATTTTCCCGGATTGATATTAGTTCATGTCATGTAATTATCATTAAATAGAATAAAAGATGATAAAATACATATTTAGTACCCTAAACATGTTAGATGGTCTAGAAATCATAACAACTGATACAATTCCCATCTATATTTAAATCATACACATGTATATAAATGACATGCAAAGGTAGAAAAATTATTAAAACTTATATAAATGGCTACATACTCAGAAGAAGAAAACACACTAGCTTACTTTTATTTCTCTTCGGTGTTTCTCTTCCACAAGAGCACTGTACATTATTTGTTAAGTAGTTTTACTTATGAGACTAATGATTTGTATGGAGTCTTCTGGGAAAATACGCCGCATCTCTTTCTTGTGCTCAAAATTCTTTTCAGTTTTCTCTCTTCACCTTTGTCTCCCCTCTTTATTCCTCCCATTCCACTGTCGCCAACTGTTTTTTTTTTTAACCTCTTCAGGTAATGAAATGGATACTATGCTATCAATCAACTTAATAAATGGGAGAAAGAAGGGGAAATGGGAAGAAAAAAAAATGAAGAGAAATGAACTGAAAGAGAGAAAACAAAGAAGCTCCATTATAAAAAAATAAATTAAGAGCTAATTCTTAAAGAAGTAAGCTAGGTAAGAATTGGAGGTGAATTATATTTATGTAATATTTTATTTATTTTATTAACATTACTTTTAATGTAATATTTTATTTCCTTAATTCATCTGAGTCTTACAGGTAGGCCACAATTATTATTTGCAAACAATAAAATTAATTTATGTGAAAATATATTTGAAAATCTTAAATTTTAAGTAAACAATTTCATCTCATTAGAGCATGGACTATTAGATTATTCAAATTTATTAGGAAATTTTTAGAAAAATATATGTGGAAGAGGAATAAAGGGAAGCATTACATAAAATGTTCTAAGATTAGAATGAATAATTTATTATAAACATTAGAAGTCTGAATAGTAGCATACTCTTTATTTATGGTAAATAAAACAGTACAATCATCCTCAAATTTAAAAATCTTGAACTCTACAACTAATGTATTTTCTAGGAAAAAAGAAAAACAAGTCTAATAAAATATCTGCAGGTCAAATGTTTAAAGTTGTGATGCTATAGCAAAATAAAAAAAAAAAATTTGTAAAATCAGTGGCTGAAGAATAATGATGGGGACTGTTTTCACAGAGGATGGTAACATGTTATATTTGAATATAAATTGCCATGTAGGGACTTTTAAGCAAACATTTAAAAAAAAAGAAATTTTTGAGTTAAATCATAATTTAAAAAGGAAAAAAATAGTCCAATAAGGTCCAATTTTTCAAGTCATTTTAGCAATGGAGCCTGGTTTAGAAACAAAAGCATAATGAGCAATCCCACTATATGACACAAAAAAGTGGAGCTCCTCTGTTAGGAGTGGAGAAGATAGGTGCTACACATCTGCTTCGTATCATCCAAGTCCTAAAGAAAACTTGGAAGGACCACATAGAACAAAACACATAAAACCACTTTCTCAAAGCATCATTTAAAAATGTGTTTAAAATTTACTTAATAGTTATTTATTTCATGTTAAGTATAGGTATCAGGTTTTCATGGTGCTTTTTTAAAAAAAAATTAAAAAGAAAAAAATCCCAGAATTACAAAATTGTATTACTTAACTTCTCAGCCTTGGTCGCCTCAACTATTACGAGGGAATAACATCAATTTCACAGGGTTGACCTATATAAGAACTTATTTCTTATATAACTTAGTACACTATATAAAACATACAGAATTTAATAAAAGTATTTTTTTAATTACTATCTGTAACTATTGTTGCTGAGTCAGTCAGCATACCTAAGCAGCCTTCACGAACGACTCCTAAAACTATAAAGTGAATGACTACTAAAGGAAAAACACAAAATAAAGAGAGAAAAATCCTTTTAAAATATTGATCCTGAAGACCTCATCGGCATACCCATTGGTGTTTGTGCAAATTTGCCAATAAAATAAAATTCAGTTTCTGTAATGAAGGACTGTTTTTGGTCATACTAGAATCATACTTGATGAATAATTAAGGCTAATTCCATTCTCCAAATCCTTCCTGGCTTGAGGGCTACCATCCTAGTATGTTTCATAGTAGGTATCAAAACTCCAATTTATCAAAACAATATCCTACAGAATAAAGCTGTATCTATATTTTAAATGTTTCGCCTTTAACAGCCATAAAGAAAACACAAAATTTTAAACATTACCAAATTGAATATTCCATTTTTAATTTTGAAGAAACATATATAAAAGGGAGTAATAAAGAAATGTTGAAATTTGAAAAAATTTGAATTCTATATATTTTTGTAAGTTCATACATGTAAATTTACATTTTTACGACAGAATAAAAGCATACTTTTTGATATGATATACTTTCAGCTGTGTGAACATCTTCCTGATTCCTCAGCACTTTCTGTGTGTCCATGTTGAGAACCTGAAGCTGCTGGATCAGCTCTGCTTGCTGTGCTGTATGTGCACTGTTCTGTTTGTAAAGATTCTGCAATTCCTGCAGCTCCTTCCTGTGCAAAGCAAGCAATAAATAGGGAGAAGCATGAATAAAGATCATCTCAGTTAAATAATTGTGTTCATCTAAAGTTAACGATCGGCTTCCAATTTTTTCAACTATTTTTTTTTTTTTTACCGCAGGCAAAAATTTTAATAAAAGAAATAATATATAAAGTATTTAATATTTATCGCATATACCTAGGAAATATTGATAAAACTACTATGACTTTCAAAGCTAAATATTTATCAATTTTCTTTTACAGCTTGATAGTAATAAAAACCTTGGATATACAGACATAGTACCACCTTCTTATTGAAATTAACTTACACTTCAGCTCCAAGAACTGATAAACACTAATGCCAGCAATAGTTATCAGACACTTCTGAATACAGGGTAACTCAACCTTACCTTGTACATTATACAGAACTTTAAATATATTAAAAAAGAATTCCAGCACCCAGTAAAAAAAAAATCCAATAGGCAAATGAAGTTTCAAACCAAAGTTTTTTAAAGCACCACCAGTTTCCAGTCTCAGGAGCTGGGCTTGAATTCTGTGACTCCTCTTATCTAGCTTGAAGAAAATAACAAGGCAAAGAAGTCGAAGGGGAGCAACCAACGTAAGGGGAAACCAGTTTTCCATTCTACCAAGGATGAAATTGGCAAGTAGAAGGATAAATGAACTGGTGAGGAAATCTATGCCTCTGGGATAAAGTTTTCTAGATTCCTATGGTAGTGAATCCTGTATGATACAGATCATATAAAAGTGGAAAACATTTTATATATTCAATTTGAAGAGAAAAATGTTTTATAAAGATGTATTTCACAGAAATACACTTTACAGTACCTATTTTAGAAACTGTATGTTTTTAATGGAAACTTTACCTATAACTTCAAACCGATGACTAAGTCACGTAAGATAATTCTTAAAAGAAAGAACAAAAGAAATATGCAGGCAATTGTCACAGATGGAGAGCATTAATATGGGAGAAATGAGTTCTCCTTTTTAGAGGTTTAGAATATTAATGTTCTTTAAATCCAACAACCCTTGCACTCATACAGATACATGTACATACACTATCTGCCTCAATCCTTTCAGGTTGCTATAACAAAATATCACCGACGGGGTAACTTACAAACAAAAGAAATTTATTTCTCATAATCCTGTAGGCTGGATGTTGGATCAGACAGTAAGCATTGTCGAGTGTGGGCCCTCTTTGGGGTCATAGACTTCTTTTTGTATCTTCATATGGTGGAAGGCACTAGGGAGCTTTAGAAGGTCTCTTTTGTAAAGAACATGTATCTCCTTCATGAAGGCTCTAACCTCATGACAAAAGCACTGTCAAAAGGCCCCACCTCCTAATGCCATCACATTAAGCATTAGGATTTCAACATATGAATGTTGGGTGGACACGAACATTCAGACCGTAGCACCATCTGTAACTATTCAAAAACCTGAAACTTGAAGAAAATAACAGTCCGAAAATGGGGGAGGGAAGAAAAGAGAATCACGAATGGCATGATACCTCAAGGAAATGTAATTCTCACAAGAGGAGGGTAGAAATCACCCATATTAATAATGCTTGCTGAGCACTGCTATTTTTCAAGGATAACATTGGCAAGACTAATCAAAGGAGAAAGGCACTAGATATAAGATAAAATTCTATCAGAGTATATAGTCAAGACATATGTTTGCCAGGAGAGCTAAGTAAATGTTGCATTTAGAAAAGGGACATGATGTAGATAAAAACGTATCTTTCAATATAATGTAAAACACAGCAAATTTATTTCTCCTCCAATGCTTAGAAGACCTTTGTTATGTCTTTACAAAGGGCGAAAACAGTAGTTGGCTTGCATTTCACAAAGTATACATTTACTCAGAAGAAATACGCTCATGAGGCACTAGGAGATTAAAAATCAGCAAAGGGAAAAGCATATTCTTGATTCCCATCTCTTGCTATCTTCTGGACATACTCTCAGTAAGTTTGATGGAAGCATAATCTAATACCATATAGATGTTTTCTGTGTGTCTCCCTACACCACTCTGAAAAGTAGATACAATGGAATGTACACCAATGTTGCCAATATGAAACTTGGAACACTATCAGTATCAAAATAAGTACCGAACAAGGCTTATGAAACACACATCTGGACTACTAAAAAACACTGAATTTGTCTAGATTTTTCCTCATTTGAAAATAAGTAAAGAAAAACTAGCAGGGCTTATTAGAAAAGGGGGAATATTTACAATTAAGGGGAAAAAATTTTATTGTGCATACTCAGAGGAAAAGAATACTTATGAATAGGAGTTACTAAAGGAATTAGAAAGAAGGCCTAGAAAGAGTATGAAAAAAATCATACCTCTCTGAATTATTAATAGGAAACCAAGATGTGAAGATGATCTTAATAAAATCTCTGTAAAAGCAGAGACATTTTTATCCACTGCTAAAGAGCACCTAGGACAATTCTTGTCTCTTATTAAATATTTTTTGTTGTAGTAGACATATCTAATGTGCTTTTTCAGATTCAGCTTCACCTGCCTCCTACAGTCTCAGTCCTTTGTTCTGCCTCAGCCTATTAAATACCACTTCAGCCTATGAAATTCATACAGTTCATGTGGCTCCATTACTTGAGGTCAATGAGCTGCATGCCTAGCACATTTGTACCACTTCCAGATTCAGATAAAATGCTACTACACAGGCATAATATAAGAAGTGAACTTTGGTCAAAGTAAGGTAAAACAAGAAGAAATCAGACAGGTAACTTTTTTTTTCTTTTTCCATCTGATGGATTGTTGTAGGGCATGGCTTCTCTCTACAGTGAGTCCAGAATCAACCTGAATGGCTAATTCTGTGCACATGCTGTCCCTTCATAGCTCATTGTCAAGCAGTATCCAGCACAATAATGCATTTCCTTTAATACTTTTTATGCTTTCCTGCCTCAGATTCTTCTTCTCTCACTTACTTTGCCCTGGAATTGAATTCCCCAAGCAAGTACATGTAATCCTTCATGTGGGCTCTGTTTTTTTGAATATGTGGGATAAGACAGTTGTTAAATGATGAAATGAAATGAAATGAAATGAAATAAATGAAACGGATGAAGTGAAAAGAATGATGCCGTACATAATAGCATTAAAACTCATAATAAAAGCAGTTATAAGAAAAATCAATTCTATGGAAAATAAAGTTAATTGGTAGGTTTGAACTTGAGAAGTATCTCTAGACACAAAAAAGAAAGTCTGAAGTAAAAGGAAAGTGGGTTGAGGTGAGAGAATGTTGAGAACCAGCAATGCTTCTTCTCATCTCAGGAAGAATCTTAAGTTCTGTTAAAAATATGTTGCTGAAAGACAAACCAACGATCTTTCAGTTACAGCAATGCTATGTGGGCCGTGTGATAATTTAGGAACATCCCTTTAGAGTTCAAGTTTGATTAAAAAAAGAAAACCACAGGGTTTCAGACAACTTCTCTAGATTATTCTGCAGTTTAAAATAATATATATTGATGGCTTACAAAAACAACAAAACAAGATTTATTGCTCGTTCATATTACATGTTTACATGTGGCTTTCTTCTGTTCTAAGATCCAAACTGGAGCAACAAACTGGATTAGGAATAAACCATAAGAAATGTCAAAATCCATATAAGAAAGAACATAAAACATTTTGTAAGGACACAAAGGTTCTGAAACAAATGGAATAGCATACCATACTCGAAGACATGAAGAATGACATTATAAACATGTCAGTTCTTCTTACTTATAAATTTGATGCTTTAATTAAATACCCAACAAAAAATAAGCAATTTTACTCTAAAGTTTATACAGAAAAATTAATAAACTATAAATGCTCAGAAAAGCTAAAAAAAAAAAAAAAAAAAGAGCAGTAATGGAGAATGAGCCACGTATTCTCTTATCCAATCTTCATCATCTCTGTTCTACTTTCTATTACTCTAGCCTACGAGGCTAACCACTACAGACTGCATTGCACTGGATCCTTGTCCTCTGGGTCTGACTTTGATTACATGGAAGTGCTAGATGAAAAGAGAGTAAAAAAGAAAGAAGTCAAAGATTTCTTTCCCTATCTCCCTCTCTGCTGAGCCACAGTTGGCGGTTTCTCTGTTCCTCTAAGGATAATTATCCTTATTAGCCTCTTCCAGGGCTAGACTTCTCACAGAGATTTGATAACAGCCTGCCCCTTCTGGTCTAGGGGTAGTAAGGGTTTCTTATGGTTAATAATCTGAATCTCGATATCTATTTGGAGAGAATTGACATCTTTATCATACTGAGTCTTCCAAACCATGAACTTTGTATATCCCTGCACATATCAGACCTTTTATTTTTCTCAGTGTTTTATAGTTTCCTGTATAAATATAATACACACTTCTCATTATACTTATTCTTCATATTTTAGTCATGTTTAAATTATTTCTAAATCCATTTCCTAACCTTTTTGGTGGCAAAAAAGTACAATTAAATTTTACACACTTACTTGTATTTACCAAGTGTGCTTAAACTCATTTATTAATTTAAACAATGTTTCTATAAATATTTTTAATTTTCTACTTGAATTAATCATATTATAGGTAAATACTAAGACCTTTTTACTTCATTTCTAGTTCTTATGTTTTTAAATTTTTACTTCTGCCTTACTACATAAATGATATTTCTGACTATGTACTAGACATTTATTTGCAAAACTGGAGACATAATTTGAAGAAATAATTGTTTTATCATCCTCCAAACAAGTATAATTTATACTTGCTTCTGCTAAATGCCTGGGGACACTAGCAATCCAGATTTCTCGATCCAATTTCAGGATTCTGACTGTGATGATACTCCTAACCAAAATTATGACTGTGCTGTCTTGATTTTTCTTTTTTCTTTTTTTTTTTTTGAAAGATTTACAACTAATTTCTAAGAAAAATTCTAAACTCAGTGGAAGGTGGGCTAATATTCACTTAGCCCATCCTCCATGTAATCACAAAATCATTAACAATTAAGGCAAAAATTTTAGGTAACTTAATTGGCTAGATTTTTTAATTAAAGTTCTAGGTATATATTAAGTTACTCTGTATATATTACAGACATGTGTATTATTATAAATGTATTTATACACTTATTTACTTATTCTCTAACTCAGGGCGAAAATCTTTTCAGGTAGTTCACGATAATATTCCAAGCACAATGGGTGACATGAATTTAATATTCAATAAATACACAAATGATATAATGAATACCAAAGGAATAAACCCATAAAGAAATAAAGTTAGGTTAGCTACATTGTTTATCAATAAGAAAAAGTATATTCAAATAAGAAAGTGCCTTGATCATATATCCCACAATTATGGCTTTGTGTGTCTTTTGTACTACATACAAATTCAAGAAAAAGATGCTAGTATATCAAAACCATCACCGAACCACCCACTCGCAAGAAGTAAAAATGATCAAGAAAAGGAAATATGTAGTACATCCAATAGGTAATCTTTATTCAGACAACTCAGGAGAAACTGCAGATACTTCAACTACTATCCTGTAATGAGGGTCTGAGTCAACGTTCTCTGATTCAAACTTACAACTCTGCTATTACCTCATCCTCTATGAGTTCTTATCAAACTCAAAATTACATATGGTCCATTCTTATACCATTCTATAAGAAAATGTTCATAACTGAATACTATTGCCCTATTTACTATAGCTTATAGCTCTTACTATACACTGAATTCATGTATACAAACACAGGGGCAAAATTTAGTAGAAAACATAATTATTAACACCTCATGCACTTAACACTGCATTATATCTTGGAATGAATCCCATGTTCCACCCAGTAGCTTAGTGTCATCATACTCTAAAAAGGAAAGGTCATCATTGAAATATTTTGTACAGTTATAGGTGCCATATTTTAAGAAAAATATTGTTGATATAGATGCTAAAATTATGGAATATTCAGAAAGGGAATCCCAAGTAGTATAACATCTATGAAATAAATATATATATATACATATATATGTATATATATATATATCCACACACATATATGAAAAACGAGAAGTAGGGGTAGCTTAATAAATTAATAAAAAATAATTTTGATAAAGTTATCTTCTATTATTTGAAGATCTGTGCTGTAGAACAGAGATTAAAGTACCTCTGAGATTCTCTAGATAAGGAACCAAAATAAATAAGCAGATAATGTAAAAATGCAAATTTCAACTCAATATATGAAACAATGTTTAAATTCAACTAATATAAAATTATAAGAACAGTCTTGAAAAGAACTAAGAAACATAAACTAAAAGTATCAAGCAAAGACTAAAAGCTATATTATCTTATTGAAAAGAAGATAGGAATAAATGATTTTAAAATTTCATCTAAATTTAAGATTCTATTACTACTTAGAATTATCTGACTTCATCAAATTATTGACTTAAAAAAATAATTATAACATGAATGGATTAGCCAACCAGTCTATCATCTACAAAGTTTATACTTTTCCTCGCCCTTGTGATAAAAAGTTTTTAAAACTATATCGAAATGAATTTTTGCCTGCATAACAGTTACTATATAAAATCCTGCTCATATACATATGTACATATATGTGTGTATATATGCATCTCTTGCAATATGCTAAATACGTAAATTTATGAATATAACATTTATGTATTTATGACATATACATTTTACACACACACACACACACACTATATATATATATATATAGTGGTAGCACCAGGAGATGAAATTGTGCTTATAGAGTTATATGATAAACTTTGTATGATTTATTTTAATTAAGTAAAAAAACTATATATGAGTATGTATGCATATACACATGACATGTATATATATGTGTGTGTGTGTGTGTGTATTTACATATTTATTATTTGTTCTAATGCTATTTTCTGATAAAGGTAATTGTATATTAAATTAATAGGTAGTTTAAAATCTTACGAAATTCTTAAAAACACAAGTTTTTCAAGTAATTCCACTTTGAGTAGCAGTACAAAACTATTTTGATATTGATATTTCACAGACTAATACCACTTACGATATGATAAAATAAAAAGTCAAAATGGATTTCTCATTATTTTTCATTATAACAATAATGAATATTATATATAGCACATAGCTAGGAATTTTAAAAGGAAACAATAAATGAATGCATCATCCTTGTTAAAAATCAAAACAAGCCTCCTTGTTGAGCATGCTTTTCCCATTCCGGTGAAGCCCCTGGTTCTCCCCAGTAAACTATTTCCAGCTTGATATATATAGTTCTACATAGTTTCAATACATAAACATATGTACCCATCGAAGATATACTGTTGTCATTTGGGGGTGTTAATAATAAACATAAATGCTGCCATTCTGACAATTAATTCTATTTCTATAATGTTAAATTAAAAATTGAATATACTTGCCTGACCAGAGTAATATCCATATCCTTCTGGATAAGTTCAGTCTGTTTGTTATTTAACTGTAATGACAGCGCATTATATTTACTCTGCGAAACTTCAATTTCTTTCCTTGCTTGGATTAAATTATCTTCAAAGGCCTAAAATTAGAACACAGATAAAAATCAAATATAATTAATATGAAATAAATTAAAATAAGTCTGTTAGATTTAGCTAACTAGTCTACAAAATGACAGTAAAAATTAGTGTTTTAAATTTCATTTTTTTGTTTTCACTTAATTAAAAAAAATTTAATGCAAACAATAACTTTTATATCAGTCACAGGTTACTTTTCTCAGAAACAGAACAAGAAGAAGAGGAAGAGGAGAGGAAGAGGAAGAAGAAAAAAAGAGGAAGAGAGGGAGGAATGGGAGGGAGAAGGAAGAGAGAGGGGAAAGGGGGAAGAAGCAAAAGATACAAAGAGAGGGGGAGGAAGGGAGAGAGAGGAAAAAAGGAAGAGAGAAAAAAATTACAAGACTTAGCTGAGATACAGAGAAGTTGGAACCCTTGTACATTGCTAGAGGAACTGTAAAGTGGTGTGACCTGCATGGAAAACGGAAAACAATATGAGATTCCTCAAAACATTAAAAATGGAGCTACCATATAATTCAGCAATCCCACTTTTGAGTATATATTCAAAAAAATGGAAAGCAGGATCTTGAAAAAATATTTGCATACCCATGTTCAGAGCAGCACTGCTCACTATAGCCAAGGTGTGGAATGTCAATTCAAATGTCAGATGAATAAATAAAATATATACATAAGAAATACAGTGCAGCCTTAAAAAGAAAAAGAAATCCTGCTGTATGCTGCGACATGGATAAACCTTGAGGACATTATGGTAAATGAAATAAATTGATCACAAAAGGGCAATTACCATATGATTCCACCTAGATGAGCTTTTAAGAGCAGTCAAATTCATAGATACACAAAGTAGAATGATGGTCACCAAGGGCTAGTGTTAGGGAATGTCGGGGGCTGTTTTGACTAAGATGGCTGCCAGGCCGAAAATGGCTGCTCAGCAGGGCTCCCCACCAAGGCCACGTAAGCCTCCCGGATGTATCTGCCTCGCTTCCCGCCAAAGGGATTTTTCGCTGGTCTTTTCGCCTGGCCCCTTTGTGTTACACAGTATATCCTGAATGACTCTGGCCAATCAGCCCCGCTAACGCAACATCACCCGATCACGCCCTATATAAGCCTGCAGCGAGCCTTAATAAACGAGACTTGATCAGAAAGCCTGTCTTGTCTCCCTCCCCTCCCCGTTCTGTCTTAGGGTCCCTGTTGACTGTCCCGCGGGCCGGGACAAGGGAAAAATAAAGAATTATTAATGGGCACAGAGTTACAATTCTACAAGTCGAAAAAATTCTAGCAATCTCTTTCATAGCAGTGAAATATAAACACTACTGAACTGTACACATACATATGGTTAATGTGGCAAATTTTATGTTATGTGTTTTTTACCACAATGAAAAAAAAGGAAAGACATTTTTGACATATGCAATAGCACAGATGTACCTTGAGATCATTACAAAAAGCCAAATAAACCAGTTACAAAAAATGAAAATATGATTCTATTTATATGAGGTATCTAGAGTAGTTAAACTCATAGAAACAAAAAGTAGAATGGTGAATGTGAGAGGCTGTGCAGAGGCGAAAGCGAGGAGTTGTTTAATGAGTGTAGTTTCATTTTTGGAAGATGAAAAAGTTCTGGAAATTGGTTGTACAGCAATGTCAATATACTTAACTCTACTAAACTGTATACTTAAAATGGGAAAGATTGTGAATTTTATGTAATGTTTATCAAATTTTTAAAAAAGTAACCATACCACAAAGAAGCTCATATTTAATTAAATCTGATGTGAAGCAAAATCTGATGTGAAGCAATTTGTGTTCCAGGACATTGTCAAAAACAATAGAAAATCAGTCAGCAATTTTTGGAGACCAACATCTGGGTGTCATGCCAACAGTGACAGACATATTAATAGAAAAATCAAGAGAACAGTGAAAGCGAGCCCTGCTAAAATCACTATGAACTCAGGGTGAATGTGGACATGTTCAAGTCTGTGCTTTCTGAAAAGCAACACCAGAGGCTGTATACTGCAGGGGAAATAGACATTACTAAAATGATTCAGCCAAATCACTAAAAAACCAAACGAGCAAACATCAACAAGCCCCGGGGATGTAGCAATGAGGAATTGGTATCCAAACCTGCCACAGTATATCATGTTAAATGTCCACTCTCAACAAAAAGTTAAAACGTGAAGAAACAGGACAGTATCATCCATAGAGAAGAGAGGAATCAGACAACAGAAACTGCCCACAAGAAGATCCAGATGTCAGACTTCACAAGGACTTCAAAACAGCCATTATAAATCCATTTAAATGTGTATTCTATCTGCTTAATATTTATATAATATTCTTTTAATATTGAACATTAAAATTTTCTAAACTTATTTAATATTCATTCTTAATTTATTCAAATTTAAATATTTAAAGAAAACCATGCTTTAAAATGTACCATATCTTAAAAAATATAAAAAGGTAAAATGACAAGATCTCATCCAATAAAGTGATATAATTTTAAAACATCAAAATGGAAATTCTTGTGCTAAAAAGCACAATAATGAAAATGAAAAAAAACTCACTAAGAGGAGCTCACATTTAATATAAACTGACAGCAATAAAAACAACAAACCTGAAGATAAATCGATAAAAAGAATAATGAAAAATTTATAGCCTCAGAGAAATGTGGGATGCTATGAAATGCAACAACATAAGAATAACGGGACTACCAGGAGAGGTAAGAGTATAAGGAACAGAAAAAAATATTCAAAGAAATGGCTGAAAACTACCCAACAACAATGAAAAACATTATTCTACACATGCAAGAATCTCAACAAACTCCAAGTAGTAGCCACACAGAGATCCACAAACACATCATAGTAAAAATGTTGGAAGCCAAAGACAAGAAGAAATTCTTTGAAACCATAAGCAAGAAATGACTCACCATTTACAAGAGACTCCAGTAAGATTAACAAATGACTCTTCTTCAGAAATCATGGAGGACAGAAAGTGTTAAGATCCCATATTTGAAGTGTTCAAAGAAAAAAATTTGCCAACACAAAATCCTATATCTAGTAAATCTGTCATTTAAAAATGAATACAATAAGTGACATCAGCAAAATGGCAGAGTATGCAGCTCCAAGCACTCTCTCCCTGAAAGGAACACCAAAAAGCAAGCATAAACTGTCAGAACCAATGACAGAAAAACCTTGGAATGTATTCAAAAGTTCAAGCAACCAAGTGAAAACTGAACCAAGAAAAAAGCAACTTGAAAACGGGATGAAAGATCTGTGGAGTTTTTACTTGCCCTTCCCCACCTCACCCCCAGCACACTAGCCTGGGAATCTTAGAGCACAAAAGCTCTTTTAATGGAAGTGGCCCAGGTCCATAGTAGGGAATCCTGGTTGCTGGTTTGGACGGAGCAGAACAGACTTTATTGGCAAATTATTATGTGTATCTGTTCTAACTTTTCTGGGAGCTACCTGAAGGAGTGATGCAAGGTGATTATCTCTGTCTGACCTAACTGGAAACACAGACTGGAAACATAAAGGATATGGCTCAAAATTACCACAAGGCAAACTAACAAACCATAGATCCCTGAGGCAAAAGACTATTGGTTGAGATACATAATAAAATGCCTATGGTGTGAGAGTACACACTGTGGGAGATTCTTTGGGTAATTAGGATAGTTAAAAAAAAAAATACCCATGCATACGGGAGACTTTAGAAAGCCATACACATGCTCAAGGAAAGATTCATGCTCAGAAAAGACCAGAGAAGACCCTATGTTTTCACCTTGGACTGACCTCTGGGTTCAGTGGAAATCTGGATAAGTATTGAAGGGCTGCTCCGGCACAGAGAAGGGGATAGGAATTTGTTTCATGTCTGTGTTATTTTTTTTTTTTGATTTTGTTTGTTTGTTTACTTTAGCTCTTGGAATTCAAGGAAAGCTCTGTCACAACATGAGCTGAAAAAAGCTAAAGGATAGAGACTTCAGTGACAACACGCAACAAGGAATAAAGTCTCTGAAAGACTATCTAAACGAAGAGACTACCATACCTTCGACAATGAAAAAAGCAGCAGCTCTTCGGGAAGGGGCAGAATCTGATTTTCATAGTTATCATATTATAACACTCAAATGCCCAAATTTCAACAACAAAAAACTACAAGGCATACAAGAAACAGGAAAGTGTGGGTTATTTAAAGAATATGTATAAATGAACAGAAAGCAACCCTGTGTAACTCCAGTGTCAGATTTACAAGGCAAAAATTTTATAACAACTGTCCTAAATATACTCAAGGAGCTAAAAAATATATAGAAAAAAAACTAAAGGAAATCAAGAAAACAATGTATAAACCAAAAAAGCATCTATAAAGAAGTAATAATATTAAAAAGAATCAAATTCTAGAGTTAAAAAGTACAACAAAAAATGAATAATTTACCAGAGATTTCAACAACCAATATAATAAGGTAGAAGAAATAATCAGCAAACTAAAAGATAGAACAAGTAAAATTATTGAATCTGGAGAGTACAAAGACAAGTGAACATAGCCTATGAGAACAGTGGGACACCACTAATAAGACTAGTTTATACATTATAGGAGTCTCAAAAGGAGGAAAGAGCACAGAAATAACATTTGAAAAATAATGGCCCCAAACTTCCCAATTTTGATGAAAGATATACCTAAAAATCCAAAGACTCAACAAACTCCAAGTAAGATCAGTAGAAAGAAACTCACGTTGAGATACATTATAATCAAACTTTTGAAATTCAGCTAACAAAGAATCTTGAAAGTAACAATGGAGTAATGTCACATACAAAAGATCATTGAGAATATCAGCTGATTTATCATCAAAAATGATGGAAGACAGAAGGCAGTGTTATGACATATTTAGTGTGCTAAAGAACTGTCAACATTGAATTTTATACCCAGTAAAACTATTGATCAAGATTTCATAATTGCATAATTATGTGAATTTCATTCACAGATAAATGAAAGCTGAGGCAGTTCATTACTAGATCTGCCCTATGAGAAATGACAATCCTTCAGACTGAAATGAAGAAATGCAAGACTAATTCAAAGCAGTATGAAGGAATAAAGACTCCAGTAAGAGTAACTATGTGGGCAATACAAAAGCCAATATTTTTGTATATTTAGTTTGTAATTCTACTTTTTATTTCCTGCATGACTTCAATGACATAAAAAATTATAAATCTTTCCTACAGGGCAGACAATTTATAAAGATGTAACTATGACAACAATAACATAAAGTCAAAAGAAAGAGCAGTAAAGGAGAAATTTTTTGTATGCTGTATCACTTTAAATTATATTGTTATAAGTTTATAATGAAAAAATGTAATCCCCAAGCTAACTACAAAAAATATCAATACAATATACACAAGAAATGAGAAGAAAATCAAAATGTGCCACTACATAAAAGATCAACTAAACATGAAAAAAGTAATAGAAGTATTCAGAGACCAAAAGGAAATCTAATGAACATAAAGCAAACAAATAATAAAATGGCAGAGTTGGTCTTTCCTTACTCGTAATTACTTTAAATGTATGTGAATTAAACTCTCCTATCGAAAGGCAGAAATTGACAGAATGGATAAAGAAAACATTATACAACAATATGTTGTTTAAAATACACTTACTTTAGATATAAAGAAACAAAAAGATTGAAAAATAAAAAAATGGGAAAAGATATTACATGAAAATAGCAACCCAAAAGAGAACTGAGGTAGATATTATAATACTGGACAAAACTTTTAAGTCAAGAACTGTTACAAGCAACAAATATATATACATGTATTTAAAAGTCAATGCGTCAAGAAGATATAACAACTATAGATATAACTGCACCAAAGAGCCCTAAAACATATAAACAATTACAGAATTGAATGTCGAAGCAATAATAATTAGAAATTCAATATTCCACTTTAAGTAATGAATAAAATATTTCAAAATAAGGTCAATAAGGATACAAAGTGATCAACACTATAAACTACATTGATCTAACAGGCATAGATAGAACACTTTACCACAAAACAGTACATTACATATTTTGCTCAAGTACACCAGGCACATTTCCTATATCAGACCATAAGATAGGCCATAAAACAATTCTCAATAAATATAAAAACATTAAAGTCATACTAAGTATCTTCTCCAACCACATTGGAATGGAGCTAGAACTCAGTAACATAAGGAAAACTGAACATTTTAAAAATATATGGAAATCAAGTAATATACTCTTAAATAACCAATAACTCAAAGAACAAATCACAAGAGAATTAGACGACATTCAGAGATGAATGAAAACAAAAACACAACATACCAAAACTTACAGGATGCAGCAAATACAGTGCTCAGAGGGAAATGTATAGCAGTAAATGCCTACATTAAAAAGAAGATATATCTCAAAGTCAATAATCTAATTTTATATCTTGAAAAAACAGGGGGAAAAAATCAAAGTAAAGCCAAATAGAGAAGGAAGAAAATAATAAAGAGTAGTATAAACACTTTTTAAAAATAAATAAATAAAAAGGGGAATAGCAAACCAATAGAGAATTAATTAAAGCAAAAGTTGACTCTTTGAAAAGACAACAAAATTAACACATCTTTAGCTTGGCTTTAAAAAAAGGATTAAATAACTAAAACAAGAAATGAAAGTAAAGACACTACTAATAACCATAGAGAAAAATAGATTATTGGAAAATACCATAAACAATTATAAAACAAATAGATTATTAGAAAATACCATAAAAAATTATAAAACAAACATAAAACCTACATGAAATAGACAAATTCCTAAAAACACACAAATTACTTAAACTGACTCAAGAAAAAGGAAAATATTAAACAGGACAAACAGAAACTCATGGACATGGACACTAGACTAGGGGAAGGGAGGAGGAGGGAGATAGATGGGGTAAAAGGGGTCAAATATGTGGTAACATTAAATAATTTTTTAAAAATAAATTAAAATAAATTTTTTTAAATAACGAAAAAAAAAAAAAAAAAGCATCCATAGACCTATAATAATGAAGAGGTTTAATGAGATGAATCAGAGGTTGAATCAAAACCTCCCGACATTGAATATTCCAGAACCAGATAGCTTCACTGGTGAATTCTACCAAATGTTTTAAAAGAATTAATACCAATTCTCAAATTCTTCCAAAAAAAAATATATAAGAAGAGGGAACACTGCCTAACTCATTCTATAAGGCGAGCTTTATCCTGATACCAGAGCCATATAATCATATCCCAACAATGTAAGGTCTGTTCAACATTCAAAATCAAGTAATGTAATATACCATACCAATAGAATAAAAGACAAAAACCACATGATCATTTCAATAGATGCGGAAAAAGCATTTGCAAAATGCAATCCGTCCATGATCAAAAAAGACTGTCAACAAACTACAAATAAAAGACAACTTCCGTAATCTGATAAACACAAGAAGTACCACTTATCCTCATTATACTACCAAACTATTTAAAGGTTGTCATTTCCTAATTGTGCAGTAGTTGATTTAATTTATTTCCTTAAATATCTGTAATGAATTGATTCAAAAAGACATATTTTTTCATAATCATACATAATTATGCATACATACGAAAACACTTTTCCATCCTTACAATATTTTAATAGCTATATATATTTATGTACTTATGTTATATATTCTTTTTATGTGTGCAGACATAAAGGGACTATCATAATTACTAGGACTAAAATTCTTTTCTGACCTTTTCAACAAAATCTATGTTAAAAGATATAATATCCATTGACCATTGATGATTAAAACATTCAATAAAATAAGTAAAGAAGGAAGAGTACCTTAACATAATAAAGGCCATACATGACAAACCCTCAGCTTATGTAAGCAATGGAGAAAAACTGAAAGCTTTTCCTCTATGATCAGGAACAATAAGGATGCCCACTCTCACCACTATTATTCGACGTAGTACTGAAAGTCCTAGCCAGAGCAAACAGGCAAGAGAAAGAAATAAAAGACATCCAAATTAGGAATGAAGAAGTAAAATTGTCATTTTTGCAGATGACATGATTCTCTATATATAAAATCCTAAAGACTCCACCAAAAACTACTGGAAAAAATAAACAAATACAGTAAAGTTGCAGGATACAAAATCAATGTATAAAAACCCATTGTGTTCCTATATACTAACAATGAAATTTCAGAAAAAAAAATAAAACCTATTCCTTCTGCAATTGTAACAAAAAGAATAAAATACCTAGGAATAAAATTAAAGAATGTGAAGGACTTATACAATGAAAACTACAGGACATTATTAAAAGAAACTGAAAAAGACACAAAGAAATGAAAAAATATTCTATGTTCATGGACTAGAAAAATCGACAGTTAAAATGGCCATATTACCAAAGCAATATAGAGATTTCATGAAACCCAACGGCATTTTCAAAAGAAACAGAAATCATCATATTTGTATCGAAGCATGAATGACTCTGAATAGCTAAATCAATCCTGAGGAGAAAAAAAAAAGCTGGTGGTACCACACTCTGACTTCAAATTATACTACAAAGCAACAATAATCAAAACAGCATGGAACTGACAGAAACACAGACACAAAAATCAATGGAACAGAATTCAGAGCCCAAAAATAAACCGACATATATGTATGGGCAAATAATTTTCCACAAAGAAGCCAAAAATATACAATACAGAAGAGGAAGCCTCTTCAATAAATGGTGCTGGGAAAATTAAAAAGCCACATGCAAAAGAATAAAACTACAAAATATTAACTCAAAATGGATCAAAGATCTAAATATAAAACCTGAAATAATAAAATACATAGAAGAAAATAGGTACTAAATTTATGAACCTTTGTCTTTAGATTTTATAAATTTGACCTCACAGGCAAGGAGAGTAAAAGCAAAAATAAATGAATGGGACTATATTGAACTAAAAAGCTTCTACACAGCAAAAGAATCCATCAACAAAACAAAAAGGCAACTAACAAAATGGGAAAAGATATTTGCAAACAACATCTCTGATATGAGGCTAATATCCAAACTACACAAAAACTCATGTAACTCAAAAAAAAAATCCAATTAAAAAATGAGCAGAGGACCTGAACAGACACTTGTCCCAAGAAAACATACAAATGGCCAACAAATATATAAAAAGAAGCTCGACTTCACCAGCTATCAGAAAAAATGCAAATCAAAACCACAATGCAATACCACCTCACACTTGTTAGAATGTCTGTTTATCAACAAGACAGTGTTGGAGAGGTAGCAGAGAAAAAGAAACTCTCATAAATTGCTGGTGGAAATGTAAATTGGTACAGCAACTATAGAAAACAGTACAGTGGTCCCTCAAAAAATTAAAAATAGAACTACCACATGACCCAGCAATCCCTCTTCTATGTATCTACCTCAAAAACTTGAAAACATTTATTCATAAAGATAAGTGTATCCCTATATTCACTGCAGCATTATTCATGGTAGGCAAGACCTAGAAACAAATGTCCTCTGATAAATAATTTGATGAGATGTGGTACATATATACAATAGAATACTCAGACATAAGAAAAGATGAAATATTGCAATTTGCAACAACATAAATGAATCTTGAGATTATCATACTAAGTAAAATAAGTCAGACAGAAAAAGTCAAGAACCACATGATTTCACTCATATGGGAAATAGAAAACTAAAAGCAATTAAAAAACAAACAAACAAACAAACAAAAACTACAGACACAAACAACAGTATAGTTACCAGAGGAAAAAAGGTAGACAAGGAAAAAGAGGGTCAAATATATGGTGACAGAAGGAGATTTGAGTTAGGGCAGTAAACACACAATGCAATATACAGATGATGTATTATAGAACTGTACATTTAAAATCTATATAATTTTATTAGCCAATGTCACCCCCAATAAATTTAATAAAATTTCTTTAAAAGTTAATTAAAAAGATAAGCATATCAATTAAAAACTGAGGAAGAAACCTAAATAAACACTTCATCAAAGAGGCCAATGAGCATATAAAAAGGCTCCAACCTCATTGTTCAGCAGGAAAATGCAAATTAAAACCACAATAAAATATCACGAAAATACCACTACACATCCACCATAACAGTTAATATTCAAAACAAAAACTATCAACATCAAGTATAATGAAGACGTAGAGGCACCAGGATTCTTATATATTCCTGTTAGAAATGCAAACTCTACCATTTTGGAATGCAGTGTGGCATTATCTTTTAAAAGTAATTCCACTGCTACGTAGTACAACAGAAATATACCACAACTGCACACGTTCATGTCAGTACATGAATATTCATTCATAGCAGCATTATCTGTAATAGTTCCCAAATGCGAACAACTTAAAAGAATGGAGAATAGATAAACTGGAGTGTATTCACACAATGGAATGCCACACTAGCAATGGAAAAAAATGAATGGCAGCTACAAGCAACAACATGAACGAATTTCAAAATTGCCATGTTGAACTTCTTAAGAAGTCAAACACACAAAAAAATACGCTATGTATTACCTTATATTCAAATTTAAAAACAAAACTAATATATGGTGTAAGGCAAGAGAATAGCTATCTTTGAAGAGAATGGAAGGAATAGTGACTAAATGGGGACAGAAGAAGGACTTCAAGGATGTAGGTAATGCTCTATTTCCTATGGGTGGAAATTACATGGTCGTGTTCACTTTGTAGTAATTACTGAACTGTGCACTTATAGTCTGTGTGTTTATTTTATATATGCGCTATGCTTTAATAAAAAGGGGAAATATTTTATTCTCTTTAACAGATATTGTTTCAAATACATATATATCATTCTCTCTCCATGACCTCTATTTGGTGTCATATTCGGCCAGGGGAGTGAGGAGGAGAGAAATAGTAGAGGAAAAAAAAATCTACAAGCTGTCAAACATATTTTCTATATGTAATCTGCCAATCTGCTCTTGTCATGAATGCCTAGTCTTCTTTGAAATAAAAAATAATCTTGTAAATTCTTGATTCTAAAAAGGCAATAAATCATTCAAAATATATTAATCTGTAAGAGAGAAACCAAAAATTCAATGGATAAAACTGAACAAAAACATTCTCAAGACAAAGGGAAAGCCACAAAAGGTATAATAGTTTTTGATCGAAGGGTATAAGAATATTATAAAGATTGACTGCACCTTTTATATTCTATAAAAATAAAATTTTACTAGGAATAGGCCCTCTTATGCCAAAGAAAAGCACCATTTTGAAACAATGAGTATTTTTTAACTGTTTTATGCTTTTCTTACATTTTATTTTAAAAGACTTACAATTAATTTAGAATTACAATTAATTCTAGTTGTATTTATAAATTTAAGCCCTAACTGAAAAAAGTAATAACTCATGATTCTAAATATGATTTTTAAAACATGTTTTATTTCAAAATGCACTATACTTTATTTTTTAATGATTACACTTTAGATAACTATTTGAAGTCAGTTTCCTGCTTTGCAACATCAATTTTTAAAAAGCCATGGGTCTGAAGTGAAGGAATATAAATTAATGCTAGTCCCCACTGGTGGATCTGAATATATAACTTGTTATTTAAAGAAAATAACACATAATAAACTTCCCAAAAGAAGTTAGATCTAAAATAATAGCGTGGATTCCATTCACACTGCATACCTTTACTTTTGCATCAATGCTATATTTTTCTTTTCTCCATTGTGCTTCCTGCTTCCTCAGTTTCTCCAGGTCATTTAGCAAGTCAGCGCAACGGGTACTTAACTTCTCATTTTCCTCCTCCAGATTTTTTATAACCAGTCTGTTTTGCTCTTCCTTATTATGTACACATTCTTTAGTGACCTGTAGAACAGTACACAAGGGCCGATAAACAAACAAACAAACAAACAAAAAATGGTGAAAACTAATCAGCAAATATAAACTGTGCAGCTTTACCCTCGCAGCAGCTTCTTCTATATTTGACGGCCAAGGTCACCTGTATACTTTTATTGGCCTCTTTTCATGCAGGTGGATGGGTCATATTTTTTCACTGGATGACAGCTTTGATGAGTACACATTTGCAAAGAGCCCATTAATTGATCAAGCTGCCTTTGATGCTGTCCCCAGCTATTTTTGAGACCCACACAGACATATACTCCCAGACCTGGGTTTTATCAATTAATAATGCCAGTCCCATCAGAATCTAATTACAAGAAGCCACATATTCACACTCCTACTTTCTTAGCTCCATTTCCATCATTAACTATTTATCTGAAAGTTATAAAGCTTGGAGTCTTAGCTTTAAAGCATCTTTATCAGAGTTTTCGTATGTGAGAAAACTGGTACAGCAGAGCCTAAGGCAATTTCTCCTCCAAGCTTGTCACTTTCTTTGCCACAAAAGCTGACCAAGCTTAAAGTAAGACTTCAGAGCAATAGTATTATAAAACTATGTACAAGTCAACACACCTTAACTTCTTGCCTTTTATCATTAAATTTCTTCTGCAAGTCACTGAATTCTTTCCTTAAGAAAGCGTTTTCTTCATCCACTGCAATTTTCCGTTGTATAATGTCATTTATGTCCTGTTTCAATCCTGACGCTCTCTATGGAAAAAAAAAAAGAAAATTATTGAAGAGATGGTATTTCTGAGAAAAATTACTTTATTTAAAAAGTCTTAGATCTTGATTGACAATGTAAAGATTAACTAGCTTTCATAATAAAAATTTTCATTTCCTTCCTGTGACATGCCCATAGCTTTTCAAGCAAACTGTAAGAATGATACCTATTTATTAGTTTAAGATGAAAAATATAAGAGTAAAAACTGGATGCCAAATATTAAGCCACATTCAGAAAGCAAACTTTGGGGATTCAGGTACGTAATAAAAAAAAAAAAATTAAAAAAAAATCTAATTGAGGAAAATGCATGTGTAGCTAAACTAAGTATTACACTCTTACTGAGTATAATTTGGAAGAAAATATTTTTTAAAGAAACAATTACAATTTCTCTAAAGAATGAAAAATTGCAAATCTGTTTTAGTACCAAAACTATTTTGTTCATAGGAAGAATATCCAGAATATTAAAACTGCCACAATTTTTAACTGAATGTTCTTCTCACTTGCCAGAGATACCTAAATGATACCTAACTGAAGGATGTATCTTGGTTTCCCACCACTCTCTCACAGCTTTTCTCTCGGAAAATTTACCCACTCTCTTGGCCGCATCTGTCTGAAAGACTACACAATCCACAATTTAGTTCTGACTCTCTCCCAATCACTAATCTCACATTATCAACTTTCTACACAATATCTCCACTTGGATTATCTGCTGTCACCTCAAACTAACATAAAACTGAAATCCATATTCTGATATTATCTCTTTTCTAAACTTCAACTTTTTTGAACCCATCCCATACTCAACTAATATTTATCAAGACCCTTTATCTAGCCTCAAATGATTTTTTAAAAGAATCCAAGTCATTTTTAACAGCATCCTTCCCTCAAGCCCAGTCTGCTTGTCAAGAAAGCAGACGACCAGAAAGCAGACAATTCATCAAGACAAAAATAGTTTTCTCATTAACCCATTTCCCGTTTTCCCTGAGAATACTCACGGGGGGGGGGGGGGGCGCGCTTGCGGCTGCAGCACTTACAACCAAGAGAACTCGCAGCTTATAGTCCTAACCTTACCCCCAAAGTTTGCCACAAAATATCTCACTTTTATTAATATTTTCGCATCACTCTAGTATATGGATAGTCTTTGGAAAGAAATGACATCATTCTATTTATAGCATTCTATTTTCGGTATTGATATTTCCATTTACAAAATATAGTAATTCTCATTGCTGAAAATATCAAATCCTAGAAAATGTAGCATTCCTATCATGATGTTAAATTAATGCTGGCAGCAAGCTGCACTTTTTTTTTTCTAAACAGGAAAGGGATTAAGTAATATGCTCAGTATAAACCCCAGACCTTTATTCCATACCTGATCTATCATTGATGTTCGTCTGATCCCTAAGTCTCAATTTATTTTATATTTCTATATTTACTCCTTATCGAACACTCGCCAAAAGATTTGAGGATGAACTAAACTTAACGTAAGATGCAGTGTTAGAATGAAAAACGTGATGAGTTTAAGGAATAAAACAATGGTACCTCTTATATTCTAATTTTTTAAAACTGTAATGTTAATTGTTGATTTTATTTCACTTCTACTTACCAGTATTTTAAACACTGAGTATAGTCACATGCCACTTAAGGATGGGAATATGTTCTGAGAAATGTGTCATTAGGTGATTTCATTGTTGGGTGAGTATCATAAAGAGTGTTCTTGGCAAAGTTAGATGGTGTAGCCCACTACTATAATTATATGTGCTATACTTTTATAGGACACACAGCGCAGTAGGTTTGTTCACACAAGCATCACCACAAATACATAATGTGTTGTGCTACGACATTATGACTGCTATGACGTCACTAGGAGATAGAAAATTTTCAGCTCCATTATAATCTTATGGGACCACCATAGTATATGTGGTCCTTCATTGACTAAAATGTTGTTATGCGACACATGACTCTATCTATAAAAATAATCTGCGACAAGTGTGTATGGTATTACAATAAAAAGGGCAGCCCTGTACCCACAACCATCCAACTAAAAATCATAATTTTACCATTATCTTTGAAGTCCCCTGATCCTCTAACAGGGGTAACATTGTCCTGAAACTTTGGTTCTTATCCTTCTATTGTTTTCCTTATAGTTTGAAGACAAATATATATCCCTATTTATATATTTTACAGTTTAGCTTATGTTTGAATTGTATATAAATTAAATCATAATACATATATGATGTGGTTTGATATTTTTGCTCACTATACATCCTCAAAGTCATCCATATTGATAGGTGTGCTGTGGCTAAATTATCTTAGAATATTATTCTATTACATAAATATACTATAATGTATTTGTCCACCTCTTATCAGTATATATTTCAGCTGCTTCCCATTTGGGGGAAAGGGGTATACAAGCAAGGCTGCTATGAACACTCTTAAGTATGTCTTCTGATAGATGTGAGCAAGAATTTTCTCCCAAGCAGTGTTTATCAAACTACAGATTACAATCTAGTAATGGGTCATCGAATCAGTTTAGTCGTCACAATCAGCATTTTTTTTAAGTGGAATAGAATGCAATAGAAAATATCATAGTGATATGCACAAATTCTTAGGAAACAAACTATACCCACAGTAAACATATGAAAGGAGACACATTAAAATAAATAAAATATCTCTTAAAATTTTTTGCAGTGTTTAATTTGGGATTTCTATTCTGTTTAAATATTATTAAATTCATATTTTATATACTTTGTTATATTTTACTTTTATTATACATACTTAAGGAAAACTGAAACTTTTATTTCATATATATATATTGGATAATGAAGTAAAATGTATTTTTCAGTGTGGGGATCATATTTATAAAAGTCTAAAAAACACTGCTCTAGATAATTTACACTCAGAGGTGGAAATGCTGAGACAAAGGCTAGATACATTTTAAGAGTTCTCTATAGGTCCACATCTATACCAACTCTTGACTCTCAGGCTTGTTAATTTTTTACAAATTCAGTAGATATAAATGACACCTCAATCTAGTTTTAATTTCTTTTTCCTATTTCAATTATTAAGGTGTATCAAAATACCAAAGAGCATAAGCACAGATCCATAAATATGGATCATCCACAATACATAGCCCATTTTCTATTGCCATTTAAGTCTCAACTTCCTCCAAAGTCAACTTCCACCTCCTCCATGAAGCCTTTCCCAACTATCACAGTAATTTCTGCCATTTCTAAATTTCTCTATCGCCTACATTATTCATTTGACACATACCACCTAGTCTTGCTAATTATCTGTGTACTCAGACTATCTCCCAAACCAGATTAGTAAATGTTTATGAATGAGATTGACAGTGAATTATGAATTCAACCACGTGAACACTAAAACTGTTTATAACTACAGGCCTATCCTTTGAAAGGGGAACTAATAAAACTGGAGCATTCTCATCTATTGTGGAGATTATTTAGACTCTATGAAAGAGGGAATACTAAACCAAATGTTTTAAGTTTTAGAAGGGTATGCACATTAATGTGACCTAAACTTAACAGAAACTGACAATATAAATGACACCAATAGTATAAGCCCTTTCACAAGAATTATTTAATATTTAAATTTTGGCACTTGAGTGAATTTAGCAATCCACAGGAGAAATATAGACTTAATTTTTAAATAAAAAAGCATAATACTGTGGGAAACTAGTTAACCAAAGCTATCATATTCTAATAACTAGTTTGATAAATTTGATATTATATTATATAGTCATTAAAGTAATGAGTTAGAGATGTACTCCTAAAGATTTATACTATTTTGTAGAATTCAAAATATCTTCCTAATAAAATATACCCTCAATGATCTACTTTAAATAATGAAAGCAAAAGTATATGCAATTATACTCCATTTTAAAATTAGCTTTATGAAACTTTTTCAACAAACTTCTCAATAGAGTACATTCTTAATGGTCTGGCTTAAGTTAATATTAAAAAAGCAAATAGAACTCAGAGGAACATAAAGCATAAAGGGTGACAAGAGAAAGTATGTCTGGAACAAATAATTTATTATGGATAAGCCATGAAATGAATAATTCACATCATGGTCAACAGAAGTCTATAGAGTAAGAAGAGAATGATACTGAGTATGATGCAGGAAAAACAGGGGGAGGGCAACAGCGTAAGACCTAAAACTCTATCAGGCAATACTTGAGCATAGTTAATATATTATTTATATGACCTACTTTCAAATGGATATGAAAGTTTTAATACAAAACAGAGAAGTAATGAAACCACAACAACTAAAACAATGGTGAGTGGAAAAAGAGGAAGGACAAGAGAGCTAATTATAATTGAGAACCAAAACTTATTTTTGAGCTTCCTAGAGGGTACGGAAAAAGGGAAATACAATGTTAAAGAGCAATCATCATTTAATTAAACACAATATACTAGGTTATTAGCAGAGTCATGTTATCTAGTGTAATATTAGAGGGGAAATATTTTACATGACTTATAATTAATAGTGACAAAGCTAAAGCATAATCTTACCAAAAGAAATTATATGACAATTTTACACTATTATTAACAAAATATCTTACAGTATTATCTTGCACATCTATGAAAATTTTTCTGTATCCATGCTGTATGTGTATGTGTGTTTAGCTTTCTAGTAATTGACTAGATACATAGTTAAGACTTACATAAGCTAAAGGAACAGGTTATTCTTAATTGTTACTCTATTTCAAGGGGCTACAAGTTTTGAAAATTAAGAGCTATTTAATATTACTCAGCAGAAAAGCAAAACACAGTGGAAGGACTTCCTGGCTTCTAGTCTAGCATGTAAGGAACTTGGAAGTCATCTCTTCTGTGAACACACCATGAAAAAAGTTAACAAACTGAAAATCAACAAGTTGTCTTAGATCTATCAGAGAAATGATATCATAGGGCAAACTATTATTCCCAAAACTGGAGAGTCAAACAGGTAGCTACAGAGAATCCCAATTTATCAGAACATAAATCCAGAAGCAGAAAACTCCCTGGGAGCCAGTACCAGAGTAGGAAAAACCTAATATGTAATTAACGAATTTCTGGAGAATTAGTGTGGTTAAGTGTGAGAGTTAAAAAGTCCAGGAGGGCCTTGTTCTTGGGGAGTTCCCACACTTTCATGAGTTTTATGTACTGCAAGTCTGCCTGGTTGTCACAGTGAAGACTGGAGAAAAATCCTATCCTGCTGCCTGCCTGCAGAAAGAGGAGAAAAGTAGCCATTTAAAAATATGCCCTATGCATTCATTGCTTCTTAACAAGGCCTAGCCTCAAAAGAAACTACTTTACCAGAGACTTACCAATATGGAGAAAAGCAAATACCCAACTCTAACACCCTGTAGCTTTCCTGCCTCTTCTAAGGGGGAAAAACTGAGAAGCACTTGTGATGGTCACAGCCTAAGTATACAAACTCACTAAAAGACTGAGAATCATAAGACTTCCCTGCCCCTTCACACCTCACCACTCTATCAATAGGGCTTCTGTATAATGACAAGGGAATAAAACTGAAAATAAACAAACAAACTGTTTCAGATGACATTTAAGAAGTCTCTAAAGAAATCCAAATAAAAAATGACTCCAGAGTTTAACCTCTGATACATACAACTACAACAAACAGTAAACATGGCCTAATCCAATAAATAATAAACACACACTCAAGGCCTATTTACCCTAGTACTTCTGACCTGGCTTGGTCAACTTGGCTAGGCCATGGTACCCAGTTTCTGATCAAACACCATTCAATCTGTTTCTGTGAAGTTATTTTTAGATGTGATTAACATTTAAATTGGTGAACTCTGGAGCAAAGCAGACAGGCCCTCCATAATGTGATTGGCCTCATCCTATCATTGAAGGCTTTAAGAAAAGAAACTATGGTCTCCTGAGGAAGAGGAAATTCTTCCTCTAGATTGCCTTCAGACTGAGTTGCAACGTCACTTCTTCTGCTAGTCTGTCACGCAGAATTCAGACTTGCCAACCCATAACTCCATGAGTCAATACCTTTAAATAATCAATCTCAATCTTTCTTTATTTCTCTCTCTCTCTCTGTCTCTCTCTCTCTCTCTCTCTGAGATAACCCTGATGATACAAATTTTGGTCACATTTAGGACTTTGGTCTTAAGCTTTCAAGGACATGGATTCCACCACGAACTTGAATGAGAGCTTGGAAGCAGATTCTTCCCAAATCAAGCCTCTAGATGAAAACACAGCCCAAACAAAACCTTGATTAAAACCTTATGAGATCCTGAACAGAGAACCTACCTAACCTACACCCAGACCCCTGACCCACAGCAACTTAAATGTGTATGTCATTTGAAGGCATTGATTTGTGATAATTTGTTACACAGAAAGAGAAATATTAATATAACTCGATCTATTTTACTATAGAATTTATAGAAGAAAATAACAGAGAAGTAGTTATGGAAAATAAGCATCATAAAAATAAGTATGAAAAATAAGTATAAGTACAAAAAAAACAACTAAATAATGCTAATAATAGGAAATTAAGTCCTCTAATTACTCTCTATAAGTTCATGTTAAAATGCAGGAGAGAGCTCAGCCATAAAGAAAAGATGAAACACTGCCATTTGGTACAACATGGATGGATCTTCAGATTATCATGTTAAGCAAAATAAGTCGGACAGAAAAAGTCAAGAAGTATATAATTTCACTTATATGTGAGATATAAAACTCAAAGCAAACAAACAAACAAACATGACAAACAGAGATTCATGGACACAAACAGTGGATTAGTGGTGACCAGGGGAAAGCAGGGCGGGAGAGGTAGGTAGGGATAAAGAGGGTCAAATATATGGTGATGGAAGAAAATTTAACATATAGTGGTGAACGCACAAGGCAATATCCTTAAAACCTATGTGATTTTATATGATTTGAAACCTATATGATTTTACTAACAAATGTCATGTTAATAACCTTAATTCAATTTTTTTAAATAAAATAAATGCAAGAGAAAAGCTGAATAAGTAAAAGTATAATTTTCTCATTTTTTATAGTGTGCAGTTGATAGATACTATCTAGATTTTTCAGAATATGTTAGAATCAAGAGGTAGTGTTTAATATAACGTAATCACTAGAACAGTGATACAGACTCTAAATCTTCCAAATTATCAACATGAGCGTGCATGCACAAATATACACAGAAACACCCCTGCACGCACACACAAAGAGCAAACAAGACATGGAGCTAATTTAAAAACAAAAGAAACTTTAAAAACAGGAAGCGTAAGGTCAGAGAACAAAGACCAAAATATTATATCAAGAAGTGTAGATGAGATGAACTTATCTTTAAAAAGGTGAAGATGTACAGATTGAGTCGAAACACAAAGTTCAACCAAATATTAGATACAAGAGTTTGATCTAAAGATGAATATAAAAGGATGAACAAAGATATATAAATTAATAAAAAGAAATTTGGAGGAAAAATAATTGTTTAAGAAAAAAATCATACAATCTGAATGACTAAAGAGATAAAAAAAAGTTAGAATGAATGTACTGAATCTTGTTATTTCTTGATTCCATGGTCTCCACCTTTATTTAGAATTTTAATAACTCAATTAAGTCCTCTTGCATTGTGTATATTTTACTTATTTCTCCATTACTTTCAAATATTTTGTCTAATATTTTTTAAATGCAGAATCATCTTTCTCTGCACTGTCATATTTCCTCATTCTTTTCCATTACTTTGTTATAATTCGGTGATCTTTTAAACTGTCATATATCAATTCTCCTTGTATTGCTTTCTAAAATCTCTAAATACTCTACTATTGCTGAATTTATTATCTTTTTCACAAATCCCATTTTTACAGATGTAACATTGACCATCATTTGCTTAACACTCCTTTTTCTGTTCATGAGATATTGAATTATATTTCTATTTCCCTTAACAATTGTTTCATCTCTTTTTCTGAAACTTGTACTTCCTCTTACCCATTAACAACATCAGCAAATACCCTGTTCTAAGAATTCTCACTGTTTAAACTCTTCCCTCTAACTACAGAATTAAATACCTACATCTTCAGGAGAAAACTCTCTCCCAAGAGTTGGATCCACACTTTCAACAGTTTGCTAAAAATCTCTAAATAGAACTCTCACCAATAATTAAAATACAAATTGTCTTTTTAAAAGCTCTAAACCTAATCCTCATAATAAATTGTAACTTCTGATAATAGTCCTCTTTCTGGTAATAATGCCACTGTTGTCTGGTTTCTCCAGGCTGAAAACCTAACCATACTTTCAATTTACTGCCAAATCCTTAAGGTCCTAATTTACATACCTTTAATTCCTGCAAACCTAAGAGTTCGAGTTCATGTCATTACTCCTAGACTATGAAATAACCTCCTAATAGATCATTCCACTTTCTGTTTTCCTTTTTCTAATCGTACATACTAATTATCAGTTTTATTTTCATAGACTGCAGCTCAATTAACTTAAGTCTCGAATGAAGACTAGATAGACTCATTTGGCTTACCAGTAGAGTCCAACATTTTCATTTAGCAATCAAGACTTTTCCTTAATATAGGTACAGCATAACATTTCTCTTACCTCAGCCTACATTCCTATATATTGTTTATGAAATAAACTATAACTTCCAATATTACCCATATATACCCTATACTCTCACTTTCATGCATTTTGCCCAATGTTCACCCTAAGCAAATCACCTTACAATCTCTACCTATTAATTCTACTTCAACACTGCTTCTGAATTTATATAGCATTCTGCTTGTGATTCTCTCATGGCACTTATAATACATTGGTTTTATTCCATTTAAATCATACATCCAACAATATTCGATGAGCATCTGTTATGAGCCAAGCAATATGGTCAATATTAGGAGCTGGTTATATAATGATCAATGGGTATACAAGAGTCCCCACCCTCACAGAACCTATAATCTAGTGTAGAAGAATATGACTACTTAAACCTTGCTTTTATCCCCACTTTACTCCACAGAGATTTAAAAATCATTAAAAGCAAAAATTGTAATTCTAAATTTTCCACAGTACCATCACAGTGTAGTATATCTATTTAATACAATTATTTTCTTGGACTGAAATGAAAACATACCTTGTAGAAAGTTACAACCATCACTGCAACAAAATATATATAATATAGGCTAAGAAATCGGGAACCCAAAAGACAAGCTGGGGCCTAAAAAGCAAAATAATTTCTCTTATTGGAATTTAATATTTTACACCTGAGCTAAATAATTCTGCTCTAAAAAGTAAATGATGAAATAATATTTATCAAAGGAAGAGGAAGTATAAAAAGAATTTAGCAAAGAAAAGGGGAAAATACATTGTCATATAAGAAAGTCAACTTTTTTAAAAACTAAAGCTATCTAGATCAGGTCAACTGAGCACTCCCTAAAGGGTTGCAAATTTAATGCAAAAAGATATTAAAATAGAGTGCCTAAATCCATTCTCCTCCACAGAATACAGCTGTAACTGAGAAACAGATTGCTCAGCCTGGATCTAACTACATTTCCCCAAACCCCCTGAATCCTGGGGTGTCCATATGACTAGCTGTTCCAAATGAGATGTAAGTACAAATAATGTTTGCCACTTCTAAGTCATAAAATTATATCTATTAGCAGCTTAGCCCAGCCTAATTAATACACTAAGCATATAACAATATTTATCTTAGAATACGTTTTGATATTGTTTGATATGCAGGTGGCAAATACAACTATTTTTTTCCAGAACAAACTGAATAATATGTTATGTCTAAAATTTTATCCTTATGTTATCATTTATGACATTTACTATAAGGAAAACACAACATTGCAGAAGGTATAAATTTCAAATTTATATGTCATATAGAAATCTATATCCTATTTTAGAGTTTATATGAATGTAGAGAATGGAAAAATTAAATATTTTATCTAATTTAACTTCTACTTTTAGTCCTTTAATAAAACAACTTTGTAACAATGACCAACTTTAGATCAGAGTTCTCATGACTCTTTAACTGGCTAAGAAGGAAAATAAGAATCAAAAGCCAGAAGAGCATAGTTGCCAAAAAGAACATCCATTTAACCCAGAAAAATTATAGGTAATTTAGGTCATAATAAGCAATTGGGTACAAAATGCATTTAAATATATCATGAGAGTGACATCCGAAGCAAGGCAGCATGAAGGATCTCCCCTGATCTTTCCCCTTGAAAATATGACAAAATGAACAACTACAATCCAACAGACAACAGATAACGCCCATCCTAGTACACAGATACATCTGAAAGATCTGTGTATCAGAGCATCTGAAGGTGGGTAAATCTGGTGAAAAAGGGAGGAGGAAAGGAAGGGGAGTGGAAATGGTATTGGAGACCAGCGCTGCAGATGCAGCCAGGAAGCTCCTGCAAGATGCGAGGAAGAGGAGTTAGGTGGCGGTTCTCAATCTTTGAAACCCCCAACAGTCCTGCCTGAGTGATCAGCATATTCCATTCCACAGAGCCCAGTAATCAGGGCAGAAAGCAGGGCAGAGACTGAATAAAGAGGGGCAATAGCTGTGTCCTAGCAACCACCATTGCCAAGCAAAACGCTGAGTCATGGAGCCTGACTACCTCCCCTCACCATTCCAGGGCACTCCCAGCCCCCTAACCCACCTGGAGTTAGCACAAAGCCCCAGGGGAATCTGCAGCAACCAGATCTGAAACAAACTCTGCAGCCAGTCCCAATGACAAGGGTGGAGAAATAGAAGCAAGGCAGGTGAAGCTTGAGGGCCAACATTACCAGAAGGAAAAGAGCCACACCTGGCTTCTCCCAAACCACCTCACTCCTATCCAGTCAGTCGATATGGAAGCAGAAGAGCATTGCATCTGACTGTTCTGACAGTACCAGGACTTCAGGGCCTGTTCAGAGGCTCAGACACCCATGCCCTTCACATTCTCACATGGGGGTAGAACCCCAGGACCGAGACAACCTAGTCACAGAGGAGACACACACTTCCCCAGAAAATAGAAGGTATTTTTAACCTCAAAGGAGGTTTGGGCAGTGCAGGAGGCTTGGGGAATCAAAAGAAAAACCTCTTCTTATCAACCTTCTAAAGAGAGATCACTATATAATAAATTTTCTTTAAAAAAAAAAAAAAAAAAAAAAGCTTAGTACATTCCCATTAATGCCTAGGCATTAGTCCATCAAACACCATGAACAACAAAGGTGACAAGGCAGCTCAGAAAAAAAAATGAAAAAAATCTCCAGAAAACAAGCTTAAAGATATATAAACATGCAATTTAAATGACAGAAAATTCAAGATTGCACTTCTGAAAAAACTCAACAAGATACAAGAAAATTCTGATCAACAGTTCAATCAAAATCAAAAAAAAAATTCAACAACAACAACAACAACAACAAAACAGAAATACTTTACCAAGGAGGCTGAAACTCTAAAAAAGAACCAAATTGAATTTCTGGAGATGAATACCCCATTAAAAGAGATGCAAAATGAAATAGAAAACTTAGGAAGTAGAGCTGACCAGATGGATGAAAGAATTAGTGATATCGAAGAAAAAAATCTAGAAATGCTATAAAAGGAAAAAGAGACTTTAGAATGAAATGAACAAACTCTGCAAGAACTATCTGACACTATCAGAAAAAGTGATATAAGAAAAATGGGTCTACCAGAAGAAGAGAGGGAGAAGGGAACAGACAGCATATTCCAATAGTCGACAAGAATTTCCCACACCTATGGAAACAAATGGATCATTAAATCCAAGAAGTAAACAGAACTAATTATATCAACCCAAAAAGCCTTCTCCAAGACACATTATATTAAAACTATAGAAAATTAATGACAAAGAAAGAATTCTCAAGGCAGCCAAGGAAAAGAAGATGGTAACCTATAAAGAAAAACCCATTATATTATCATCAGCTTTTTCAGCAGATATTTTACAATTTAGGAGGGAGCAGAACAAAATGTTCAAACTATTAAAAGAGTAAAATTTCCAGCCAAGAATAACATATCCAGCAAAGTTCTCCTCTAGATATGGGGGAGAAATAAAGACATTTTTAAACATACAAACGCTAAGGAAATTTTCCCCCACAAAGCCTGCATGATAGGAAATATTGAAGGGGGTGACTTCATGTTGTGGGACACCAACGAATGATCCCAGAGAATGAGCTGGAGGAGATCATCAAAAACATGGATATCAGTGCTGTACTGGCTGAAATCCCTGCTGGACCAGGAAGAGAACCAGTTCAGACTTTGTACTCTCAGTCACCAGCTCTGGAATTGGATAAATTCCTTGAAGATGTCAGGAACGGGATCTACCCACTGACAGACCTGGGGCTGCCTCAGTCCCAACAGCCACGGCAGGAGGAGGTGACATCACCTGAGGTGCCCCCTTCTGTCAAAACAGGACAGAAAATAAAAAACAATGAGTAGGATGATTACCAGACAGATAGAAAGAGGAAACCTCGACAACTATTAAGAACGGGGTATTATATATTTAAATATAACATAATAGTTAAAGGTAGGTTTAAAAAAAAAAACGCTTTAAAAAGAATTACTTTAAAAAGGTAACGAGAAACAATGATGAACAACACTTCATTAATAATAAAGGGGACCATACATCAAGAAGACATAACATTTATCAATATATATTCTCCCAACCAGGAAGTATCAAAATACATAAAGCAACTACTAACGGAACTAAAGGAAGAAACTGACAAAAACACAGTTATATTAGGGGACCTAAATACCCCACTGTCAGGTATGGATAGATCATCCAAACAGGAAATCAATAAGGAAATATAAGCCTTAAATGACACATCAGACCAACTGGACATAATCAATATTTATAGGGTCTTTCATTCCAAAACACCAGATTATACATTTTTCTCTAATGACCATGAAACATTCTCAAGAACAGACCATATTTTGGGACACAAAACTAGCCTCAAAAAATGTTAAAAAACTGAAATCACACCAAGCACATTATTCACCAACTATTATACTTTCAAACTGGAGGTCAACTGCAAATAGAAGGCAGGAGAAATCACAAATACATGGAGATTAAACAACATGCTACTAAAGAACAACTGGGTAATAGAAGAAATTTTAAAAACAGATCAAGAGATACACAGAAACAAATAGAATGACAATACAATGTATCAAAAATTGTGGGATATACCAAAAGCTATATAAGAATAATGGGTCTACCAGAAGAAAGGGAAAGTTCATATCATTATAAGCCTATCTCAAGAAACAAGAAAAATCCAAATCTAACATTACATCTTAAAAAATTAGAAAAAGAAGAACAAATGAAGCCCAAAGTCAACAAAAGGAAGAGTAGAATCAAAATTAGAGCAGAATTAAATGAAATACAGAACAAAAAAAAAAAATAGAAAAAATTAATGCAACAAAAAGCTGGTTCTTTGAAAAGATTAATAAAATTGGCAATCCCCCGGCTAGACTCACTAAGGAAAAAGAAAAGGGACACGGGTAAACAAAATCAAAACTGAAAGAGTGAGAAGTTACAACAGATACACTAAAATACAAAGTATCTGACAAGAATATTATGAAAAATCATATGACACAAAATTCAATAATCTAGAAGAAATAGACAAGTTCTTAGAAATCTATAACTGTCCTAAACTGAATCATAAAGAACTAAAAAATCTTAATAGATCAAACAACAGGTAAGAAAATAAAATCAATCGTCAAAAAACTCCAGGACCAGATGGTTTCCCTAGTGAATTCTACCAAAAATGTTCTACCGAACATTCAAATACGATTTAATACCTGTTCTCGAACTTTTCCAAAAAATTGAAGAAGAGGCAATACTTTCTAACTCATTTTACAAGGCCAACATTACTCTGATTCCAAAACTTGGTAAAAGTCACACAAAAAAAGAAAACTATGGACCAATCTTTCTGATGAATACAAATGTAAAAATCCTAAACAAAATACTAGCAAATAGAATACAACAATACATAAAAAAGATTATACATCATGGGCTTCATTCCAGGGGCACAGAGATGGTTTAACATACACAAATTAATTAATGTGGTACACCACATAAACAAAATAAAGAATAAAAACCATATGATCATATCAATAGATGCAGGAAAAGCATTTGACAAGATACAGCATCCATTTATGATTAAAACACTCAATAAAATGGGTACGGAAGGAAAAGTACCTCAACTTAATAAAGGCCACATATAACAAACCTTTAGCTAATACCATAAGCAATGGTACAAAACTAAAAACCTTCCCTCTATGATCAGGAACAAGACAAGGCTTTTCCCGATCACAGCTATTATTCAATATAGTGTTGGAAGTCCTAGCTAGAGCAATCAGGCAAGAAAAACAATCAAAAGACATCCATATTGGGAATGAAGAAGTAGAACTGTCACTTTTTTCAGATAACATGATTCCCTGTATAAAAATCCCTAAAGACTCCACCAAAAACGAAACAAAACAAAACAATTAGAAACAATAAATAAATACAGTAAAGTTTCAGGATACAAAATCAATTTAGAAAAATCCACAGAGTTCCTATACACTACCAATGAATTTTCAGAAAAAGAAAAGAACAATTTCTTTTGCAATTGCAACAAAAAGAATAAAATATCTAGGAGATAAACCTAACAAAACATGTGGAAGGATCTATACAGTGAAAACTATAAGATATTATTAAAAGAAATTGAAGACATAAAAAAAAAAATAAAGATATTCTGTGTTTATGAATTGGAAGAATCAGCATAGTTAAAATGATTTAATGCAATCTCTATCAAAATCCCATCAGCATTTTTCAAAGAGAAAAAAAATCATCATATTTGTATGGAAGCATAAAAGACCCCAAATAGCCCAAGCAATCCTGAGGAAAAAGAACACAATTGAAGGAATCACTCTGCCTGACTTCAAAATATACTACAAAGCAACCACAATTAAAACAACATGGGATTGGCAGAAAAACACATATACAGACCAATGGAACAGAATTGAGAGTCCAGAAATAAACACTCATATATATGGGTAAATAATTTTAGACAAAGAAGCCAAAAGCATACAATGGAGTAAGGAAAGCCTCTTCAATAAATGGTGCTGAGAAAATTGAAAATCCACATGCAAAAGAATGAAACTAGACTGCTATCTGTTACCATACACCAAAATCATCTCAAAATGGATCAAAGACCTAAATATAAGACATGAAACAATAAATAGCATAGAAGATAACACAGGTGCCAAACTCATGGACCTTGGACTTAGGATTTTATAAATTTGTCCTCAAAGGCAAGGGAAATAAAAGTAAAAATAAATAAATGGGACTAAATCAAATGAAAAAGCTTCTGCACAGAAAAAGAAACCATCAACAAGACAAAGAGGCAACCATCTGAATGGGAAAGAAGATATTTGGAAACAACACTTCCAATAAGGGGCTAATAACCAAAATATACAAAGAACTCATATAACTCAAAAAAAAAAAAATCCAATTAAAAAATAGACAGAGACTCTGAACAGATATTTCTCCCAAGAAGATATATAAATGGCTAACACACATATGAAAATATGGCCAACCTCACTAGCCATTAAAGAAATGCAAAGCAAGACCACAATGAGCTCACACCTCACACCTGTTAGAATGGCTATCATCAGCAGAACAAGTAACAACAAGTGTTAGAGAGGTTGTAGGAAAAAGGGAACCCTTATACACTGCTGGTGGGAATGTAAATTGGTATAGCCACCATGGAAAACAGTATGGAAGTCCCTCAAACATTAAAAATAGGATTATCATACAACCCATCAATACCTCTTCTGGGTATCTACCCCAAAATTTGAAAGCATTTATTAGTAAAGATATATGCACCCCCATGTTCATAGCAACATTATTCACAGTGGCCAAGACGTGGAAACAACCAAAGTGTCCTTCAATAGATGATTGAATAAAGAAGATGTAGTACATATATACAATGGAATATTACTCAGCCATAAGAAGAGATAAAATACTGCCATTTGTGACAACATGGATAGATCTAGAGATTATCATGCTAAGCAAAATAAGCCACACAATAAAAGTTGAGAAGCATAAGATTTCACTTATATGTGGGATATAAAACTGAAAACAACAAACAAACATGACAAACAAGCAGAGACTCATGGACATGGACAACAGTTTAGTGGTTGCCAGAGGGAAGCAGGGGAGGGTGATGGTATAGGAGTAGAGGGGTTCAAATACATAATGACAAAAGAAAATGTAACTTTGCATGGTGAACACAGAATACAACATGCATATGACATATTATTGAATTGTACACTTGAAACCTATATGATTTTATTAACCAATGTCACCCCAATAAATTTAATTTTAAAAAACGCTAAATGAATAAATATTATATTACAATATAGGCCATTCTTTCACCTTTATTTTTAAGACATTTATACCTTGAAAATGGTTGCTGGAAACGCTTCCACATGGATTTTTCCAGGGATAATATGCTGATTATATAAATTGTATATAATAATATAATCAGTGTTTTTTATATATATATATATATCCTATATTTATATAATCAGATTGTTATATATTACATAAAGTTATATGTAATTGTGTAGTTTACTGATTATACATAAAATACAGGACTCCTAATTCAAAAACACAAGTTTTCAAAAGATCGACAGAATCATCCTAGTTATTGTTGACCTCTTCTACAAATGAAACCACCTGAAAATATACAAGTTTCTGAAGTGCATGATAATTGATAAAAATCAGACAAAAATTAAACAATGAATAATTACTAGAAACTACTATAAAACTATAATACTATCTTAAGAGTTTTAATATATAAATAACTTGTCCTATTAATTCAGGAAACAAATAAGATGCTACAAGCAAAATATAATAATAAAGAATAACCTGACTCTAATAGTTTCCAAATAGAAGTGGTTTGATATAATGATCCTGATATTCTTAATGAACACTATTGTGAGAAAATAATTTTAAATAACTGTAAAGATCTATTACCTGAAACAAACATATTTTTAGCATTTTCTATTATAACACTCACCTGTTCCAATTCTTGTATTTCAGCATCCTTGACTTGCAGAATTTCTAGAACTTTTCTGTCTTTAGCTTCGGATTTCTGTTTTTCTCTAGAAACAAAATAATATATATGTGTGTGTATACACACACACACACACACACATACATACACGAGAGTTTATCAGTCATAATTGGTAGCTAATCTTTTAAATTTTCACATCTTAATAATGAGTGTCACTTGAAAATACAGAAAATTAAATTATCTGGGATTGACAGTGCTTTCTAAATTAATCAGAAACCATATGGAAAGTGACAACAACTTAGAACTGCTGACAACTAAGATGACTTCATATTAAAAAACAGTTTAGTTTCCAGACTTTGATGTATAATAAAAATACTTGAAATATGTTTAACATTAATTGAAGCAACCATCACATCATTAATTTAAAATAAATATGTTCTTATTAACAAACATTTTATATAGTTACATTAAAATAAAATATTTATAATTCTTAAAGTTAAAGAATCAAAAGGGAGCATTAAATAAATAGGGGAGAAAGATACTGAGTACCTATTCTTATATTTTATAAAATTTAAAATTAGGTAAAATAAATAGAAATATATATCTAAATCAGTCACGAATCACAAAGTGTACAGGTAAGGAAGAAAATAAGAACCCTCACTTGAGAAAGGGTGAAATGAGGCAGAAGGCCTTAGAAGACATAGAATGCAATCAGAAAAGTATACCACTAATTATGAGAGAAATTCAGATGGTATAATAGTACATTAAAAAAATTTAGACTTCCAATAAGTTAGCATAGTAAGTTCACATTTTGTGGCTCATCTCTATTCTCTAAATTTATAGTATTAATAGAAAAACATAGAAGAAAAAAATTCTGGAGACAGAGCCACATCTCTGAGGATCTCACACTAAATAGAAACATAATGCTATGAATGGTGATGAAGCTGCTGTCTGCTGTCCAGATCCAGATGCAGGCTAAAGTGGCAAAGAGCATGGCTCCTGGGGATAACAGAAAATGTAAGTGTGCTGCTCAATATGCAGAAGCATAGCTAGGCTTATTGTTTGAAACCAGAGACTTGGGGAGGGGGGCTCCCAAATCCTGAAGGAGGGCTAGAAAAACTACCCATTCTTACCTGGAATTAAGACTTATATAAAAGTCTAAAATGACAAAAGTTTATAGATATAGCATTCCAACCAGGAGCTGAGCCAAAACACCCTATGGCTCAGGTACTAAATATAGCAAATTTTGTGTCAATGTTGGCTAAGAGGCCCAAGCTACCAATATGAAATCTATTTCAGGATCGGGGAATGCGGTGAGGGTAACAATTTAGTAGCAAGCGTAAAATTTCTAGAGAGAAAAAGGCAGTAAACAACAAGGGGCAGTGAGGAATGAAGAGGAAGAGAATAACTGCAACCTTCCTACTCAAACTGTGACCACAAACAAAAAAATCCAAAATACATGAAGAAAACACACACACAACACACGTACATACTAACTCAATAATCTGAAGAAGCAATCACTCTAGACAAAATGAAAACAGGTGCACTGAAAAAGACTTTAAGTAAAAATCTTTAAAGACACAAAAGAATGACTAAAATTAAACCAAAAACAAAGAAAACAACAGGTAGGTCTAAAAATTCTATTAAAAACCTTGAAAATAAAAATTATAATCAATGAATCAAAAAACAATTACTTGAGCTAATCTCAAAACTAGATGCAAAAATGGAATTAATAAAATGGAGGGCTGTAATGAGGGATTCATCTAGAATACTGCATAGAAAAAGGATGAGATTGAAAACATAAAAATAATTTTAAGACATGCAGGTTTCACTACATTATGCATAGAGTTCCAGAAGTAGATAATAGTAACATGAACAATAAAGCATTATTTTTAGAAGGCAACTGCTGAGAATGTTTTAGAATTAAACAGAGTGATCAGATTGAAAGAGTACCTACCACAATAAATATCAAAAAGAAGGAAAAAAAATCCCATGTCTAGACATGAATTTATCATTCACTCAACAACTATTTTTTTAGCACTTATTACATGATAGGCACTATCTTAGGGACTACAAATGCTACAGTGAACAAAATAAACAAGTGGCTGCCTTCATGGAATAAACATTCTAGTTCAACGCATAAATGCATACTAAAAACAAATGATAAATAAGTGAACACACAGTATATCAACTGGCTATAAGTATAAGAAAGACAATAAACTAGGGTAACAGAAAGGGATGTCTAGTCTTGGAGAACTGGGGAGTAAAAGGAAGACTGTTGTTATTCTGTATAATTATCAAATATTTGAGCAGAGACTTAAAGGAAGGAAGTGAGAGTCATGGAGCTGTCAGGGAAGACTTTTCCAGGTCATGAGACTAGCAGCAAGTAGGTGAGAACATAATTGGTAAATTCAAAGAAGAGCAAAGAAGTAAATGTTATCTCCCCTTGCGTGGATAAGGGAAGAATGGTACCTGAGGCCAGAGAGATCACTGGGAATAACATGATCTTCTAAGTCTTCTAAACATTGGATCTGACTTTCAGTAAAATGGAAAGATGGACGATAGGTTTGAGCAGAGAAAAAACATAATTTATTTTATGAGTATCAGACCTGCTACTGGGTTGAGGACAGACTCTAGAAGTTAAAGGCAGAAGCGGAGAGACCAGTTAGGAGGCAATTTCAGTAGCCCAGAAGAGAAAAAAAATAAATTGGACAAGATAGGTAAGTGTGGTGATATTGAGAAGTGATAGAATTCTTGATATTTTGAAGGCAGAGCTAACAGGACTCATTGATACAGTGGATATGAAATGTAAAAGAAAGCAAGAAATCAAGAATGTTTCCAAGGCTTTTATCTGAGAAACCAGAAGGATGGAGTACACATTAGCTCAGATATGGAAAATGAGAGTTAGAGAATAGGATTTGGGATTTGAACATGTTAAGTTTGAAAGGCCTAACTGACATTCAAGGGGTATTTAGATAAACAAGTCTGGAATCGGTCAAGAAGTCAGATGGATTTTCTCCTTCGGGTTTCTGAAGGTGTATGGCTTTACTGACCCCTTGATTCTGAACCTCTAGCCTCCAGAACTATCTACATGTGATTGATTTCAGTTGTGACCAGAAAAGCTACTCAGCTGAATCAGCCTAAATTGCTGACTTGCATAGTCCAAAGCCAAATAAATGCTTATTGCTTTAAAAAAATAAAGAAATAAACAAGTCAAGGCTGAAGATATAAACTCTAAGAGTCATCCAAATTTATTTAAGACCATAGAGTAGATGGGATCACCTAGGAAATAATTCTAGATAGGAAGTCTGAGAATCGAGTCCTGTGCACTACAACATTTATAGGTTAGTAAGATGAGAAAACAAAACAAAACAAAACAAAAATCCAGCAATCATGTAAGAGGAGAATCAGGAGAGAAAATAAGTGTAGAAGAAAGGGAATATTAGCTGTGCCAAATGCTGTAAACATTTAAGAAGATAAAGACAGAACTGACTGCTGGATTTAGCAATATTGTGGTCACTGCTGATTTTGACAAGAGCTGATTTAGGAGAGTCGTGGGTAGGAATATAAAGTGACAAAAAGAAACTCAACTTCGGGTGGTGAATACACAACGCAATGTATATATGACATATTATTGAACTGTACACTTGAAACCTGCATAATTTTATTAACTAATGTCAAGGAGCAGTGAAACAGAATACTAGTTCAAGGGAAATGTGAGATCAAAAGAGATAGTTTTTTAAGACAGAAGATAAACAGCATGAGTATAGGTTGACAGAAACAATCCAGGACAGTGAGGAAATATTGATGATGTGTGAGAGGGAAGGGAGAAGTACAGAGTGACACTCTGACACCCTTGGATCCTCGTGGCTTTAGCGTACACACAGTCTTTTTGGCCTTAGATGAAAATACGAGCAGTTCTTCCAAATAAATAAGTAAATTAATATATATATATTATATGTATATGTATAAATGACTATAGATTCAGATATGTCGACATGGTAATGGGAAGAATCTCTCTTCTAAGAGATTCTATTTTTTCAGTGGTATCAGAGGCAAGGATATTGTTGAGAGTTTAGCTAAGCCACTCCATGCTATTGCTGTCTAGGCATCCAGGTCTAACCAGGCTGCAGTGGCCTTAAACTTACACTAGGCCCTCATTCAAGTGCATGCCCTAGATAGCAACCCACAGTGCTAGTAAATTTAAGTTCCTGATATGACTTTCCAAAGAGTCCTTGTGATCAACAGTCTTCCCTACCTCCCAACACCTTTCCCTTATGTACCCCTTAGATAAGAACCCTGTGGGACTTACCAAAACCTGGCTCTTAACAGTTGAATTGACCAATCCTGCCTTAGTCCAAAAACCACAAAGCACTGTGCCTACGAACACAGCTAAAGGCATATGCTCCAGATCCTGTCTGTCTCTGTCTGCACTCTGCCTTGACCACCCTATGTGGTCCCTTGAGGCATACCTGGTACTTCCTCCAGGACACATAAACCTCACTATTTCAGTTTCTCTAGTTGTCTGTTGTTGAACCATGGCTCATCATCCAGCACCCTGCACTGTACTTAACAAATGTTAATTTGACAAATTCATATCACCTATTTATCAGCTGAGAATGGGACTAGAAAACAAGGTATTAGAACCTGACAGAGAGTAAGCATAAAATAGTCTTCTAGGATGCTGTAATAGTAAATGAGACAGAAAAAAACAGGTCAAGTAGTACTAAGGACTAGTGGTCATAAATGGCTGTAAGACCAGTCATCATGGTTTGAAATTTTTCTGTAGCCATGTTCAGCCTTCGGGATGTAGGCATATAGTAGGTAAAGAGCTGGAATAAACCACATCTGAAATTTTTCAAACATATTATGACTACTGTTTTTACTGTTTGCACTTTATCCTGCTTTATTATTTTCTACTTACGAAACGTTAATAGCACGTTTAACACATAATCACAGTCTAGTGTTCAACTGTGCTTTCATTTGTGTTTCTTTTATCAGCAGTGATATTAAACATAACTTTCAGAAATTAAAACACCTTTTTTTCTAATTTGCCATTGCCTGCCAATGTATCTGTCATTTTATATCTTAGCATGTTTAATGACTTATAAAATTATTTTATGTATTAAAAATATATGCCCTTTGCTCATCACGTCACTAGCATATAATCTCAAATTATCACTTGAATTTTCAATTTACCATTGTAAAATCATGAATACTATGTCCAATCAAGGCATCTGGAGGAAAATGACTTAAAATACCAAAGAGCAGGACATGACTGGGGTTTACCTGGGGACATACGCCCAGGCTGAAACAGCTAAGAAACTAATTGCAGCCAGAAATTTACTCTGTAAATTCCTTCCTGGATATAATATAAATCAATTTTTAACCACCCAGGAATTTAATTTTCAGGGATAGAGTCTTTCTAATACACTCTTCTGTAATAAGCCTAAAATCCCCACTAATGTCAAAATAAATTCTGGTGGTCTTTTTAAATGAGGAAGGGATAAAACTAGACTATATGCCACAACCCCCCACCCTTCCCCCCCAAAAAGCATTAATGCAGCTTCCAAATGAGCTTGGTACCAGGCTGATTATCTTCTATACACAACTATGCATATAACTCACTCACAGTCTGACCCAGTGATTTTCCTTGTGTAGGTAACCAGAGAAGTAGTATCAGCGTCCTCTAGAAATTTGTAATTAATGCACTATCTTCCACCAACTCTGAGAATAGAAACTCTGAAGGTAGGGCCCAGCAATTCATGTTTAACAATAACAGGGTGCTATGGACTAAATGTTTCTTTCATATTCATATGTTGTTGAAGCTCTAATCCCCAATCTGATGGTATTTGAAGATGGGGACTTTGAGAGGTCATGAAGGTTGGACTCTCATGAATGGGATTAGTGCCCTTATATTAAGACAGATGAAAGATGATGTGTCTGTGTGTGTGCGTGTGCACACACACGCGTGCATGCACACACATGTCATGGAAGGTTACAGCAAGTAGGCAGCTGTGTGTAAGAGAGCTCTCACAAGAAATGGAATTTGCAGGTACTTTGTTATTAGACTTTCTAGCCTCCAAAAAACTAAATGTTTGTTATTTAAGCCACCCAGTCATGGTATTCTGTTGTAGCAGCCCAAACTGCCTAAGACACAAAGCCCCAAGTGATTCTGATGCACACTAAAATCTGAGTCACTGCAATAACAATAAATGACACTCTTCTCAATAGATTAAGCTGACTTATATAATACTAAAAGTATAAGTCATAAGTGAAATGTAAAACTTCAAATAAAATATAAACTTCAAAATATACCTCAATAATATATTTTATAACCAAAAACTCCAAAACTGAATACTATGTTATTGTTTCAAAAGTGAAAAAAAAAAATCAGAATTCAAAATCTATATAGAGATTTGTACAGCAGCTCCTCCTGGTGGTATAGGATATTTAATATTTTCATAACAAGAAAATGCTCCCAAGGGAAAACAGTGCTGCAATATGAATACAATATATTTTATTTAGAATAAATGCTGAAAAAAGTTATTTCAAGTCTAAAACATCATTGAATATCTGGTCAGTTCAATTAAGATATATTCTATGGATTTACAAGACATAAAAGAGGATTTCAGAAAAAAAAAGAGACACTGTCAAGAAGTTGATGATGATCAATGACTGAGACAAACTCCTGTTTAGCTAATTAGAACCACTGATGTGCTATAATGATGTGAGCTAAGAATATTTGCAGACTTCTTTAGAATGAAAAATGAAGTGAAGAGAGGCTGTCAAATTTGTACAAGTTTAAAACACCAATCACTTTTCCCAAGAGTACTACTCATTTAAACATTTAAGATTGCTCTACTTAGCCACATGAATTACCACGCTAACTTTTTGCAATTTTTCTAAACTCAAAAATCTGAGAAATTATTCTAAATCATTAAGAATCAAATTTTATTGTGTTATAGACCATGCCATATATTATACAATGTGACAGGATTATATTTTCTGGGTTTGAGCCCATTTTTAATGAGATGTCAAAAATGAAATATTAGAGTCTAAAAGACACATTTAACTATAAATGAGGCAATGATGTTGGTCTAAATTAGAAAATAAAGAAAATAAAAAGTAAAACTTTCTACCATTGATTACTCTTAATTAACAGTCAATAATGCATAAAATAAACATAGTTAAACTAATGTTTTCTTTCATTTGAGTACAGACTCTATTAAAATGTAGATTTTATACTTATTAAGAACTTTCTATTTAAATACATTCTCAATTTCCAATAAACATTAAGATTCTAAAACAGTAATACTGATAAAAATGGAGGTTTAGGGAAATGAGAATTATACTATTATTAAATTACTTATCTTTTTATTCACAACTGTTTTATAATTATTTTCCTACTTTGAATATGCAAAATATATAACCAGAACGGTATCTATGAATAACTTGAAGAGAAAAGAAAAAGAGAAAATCTTGAAAACAAATATTTTTAAACATATTTACTTCATAGTAAAAACTTATTTTAAAAATTCTGAATAAAAATATATTACTTAATCAAAAGATCATAATACATATAAAATCTTTGGTATAAAATATATTAAAAGTTCAAATATAGTTAAAATATCTATTTCACTTTAAAATCAGTACTTAATTCTTAAAATATAATCCAGAATTTCTATTACATTTTATTTTTCAATTATAAAATATATATTCAAACCATATATGAAGAAAGTCAAAACTTGTGCTGAGTCAGCCTGATACATGAAAAAATGACTGATTTTTTTTTTGCTGTTCAATTAGGTAGTTCCAAACTAGAAAAAAAAAATAGAATTAATCTACATCTGAATCTGAATTTGTACATTATGGTACACAGATGAACTTTTTAAACAAAGTAATCATTTAATAGAACATAACAGTTTAGATTTAATATATCACTGAGTAATGTACCTTTGTTTCAGATATTTTTATTCATTCAACATTACTTATAAATATAAAAAGTTGAAACTCAAAACAAAACATCTTCTGTTTTATACTTAGAAATTAAATGACTTTAGTTCCTGATTTTCTAGTTTCTGCTCTTTAAACTACATATCTCCAGTTACTTCTGCATATACTCAACATTTATTATCTAAAATGTTCATAAAAGCATTAGAAGAGATTGGATATTTTATGTCTTTAATAATTGTGCAAATATTTTATACCCAGAATCTAGAAGTCTCTTAATGTTCAAAAATATCAGCACTTCAGAACAGACTGTTTTAACATCTGCACATCACTAGGGTTGCCCCCAAGGATTTTTAAATGATGCCTGCCTGTGCTGAATAAAGTGCTAACTTGCACCTTGCATTTCAAACTGTGTCCTGAGCAGCCATCCAGTTGGTACAACACCAGCTGAATTCCCACAGGCCACCGTTCATTCAGGCTTGACTGCAATTATCATGTCAATATTTTGTGCTCCAATATGCAGATATGCACACATGCAAGCTGCATAATACTTCCTTCTCCATGGAATGTTGACTTATGTTCAACGTTCTGGGAATTTTTAATGAAACCAGAAATAAACTTTCATCAAATGAAAACAATCACAATTATTTTACCTTAAAAACAAAATCGTATTTCTGTGTTACCTTCTGCAATGCATAAAAAGTCTAAACTTTTTTTTTTTAAGTAACTACGCTTCCCTACAATTTCACAATTCTTTAAAGGTCTTCATAGAAGTTAAAAGACTATTTGTCAAGCTTTTTGTATCTATATAGTAAAAGTTCAAATTTGTTTCTTCATATGTTATTGCATGTTCTTTCACCTTAAACAGTACAGTGGTTATAATTAAACACCTTTCTATTAGTTTCTTTGACCATCTTCCCATTCATCCATATCTCTGCCTAGGCATTTATGGCTGTTGCAACAGGAAGAGTGCTCAGCTAAATATATCTATGCCCTGTGTAGAACTAACTGCCTAGCAACACTGATGCCAGATGGAAGAGTTCTGGCAGCTACACTTCTGGGGTCTCCAACCAGCCATGCTACTACCATGCTCGAAAATGCAACCTTCTTTCAGGCTGTGTTGGCTTAATACACATGGGATAGTGTACAATCATCTAGCAGCTGTGCAACGCATGTGTTTATGAGTAGAATGGAGCAGGAGGGACGTTTTCCCAGTGATGAGAATATATAATATAACCTTATAACAACAGTCTGCTTATTAAGCATCTAAACTTTAACTATAAACATAAATACAAGATACTCTCCCATATTCTATGAGTTTTAACCTTTAACACAATTATTTCAAGAATATAGCATGCATATCTTAAATAAACATGCAATAAATACTAAAAATCATCTTGTCTTTTTATTTCTTTTCGTGGTTCCCATTTTCCAAAATAGAGCTGTCATGTCCAGGTTTTGGGGCGTAGAGGGAGGTGAGGAGAGAGAGAGAGAGAGAGAGAGAGAGAGAGAGAGAGAGAGAGAGAGAGAGAGAGAGAGAGAGAGAGAGAGAAGGAGAGACAGAGGCAGAGAGGGAAGGAGGGGGAGAGGGAAAGAGAGAGAGCGCTCACTGAAAACTTGAGCATAAGAAAAAATTGTTGAGAAGCCTATCAATATGTATAGAATGTTAAAAAGAAAGCAAACATGTTTTCAAGATTTATACAAAGACAAGGTGTTTAGAAGTAAAAACAAATAGGAAAATAAAGCAACTTCTAATTAGTATACATTTGAAAATATATTTATGAAAAAGTAAAAGCTATTAATATTGGTAAACTCTAAATATCTTTGAGATTCAGATATATTTCTAAATTTGAATATTCAAGTACAATGCACATTACTTTAAGAATTAGTAAACAAATAAAAATAACACCAAAAAGGTTTAGAGTTACTATTGGAAACCTCTTATTTAGGAGATACTAACTGGCTTTTCTTTCTCAAGACTCTACAAAAACAAACTGAAAATGAACTTAAACTATAATGAGATAATGATGATGAGTCAATATATACAAAGCACTAAAAACTGTGTATGGCCTATAGTAAAACTCAATATATATAGGCTATTATAATATGGTGTATTAAACCACAAATACATGAAAGAGCAAATATATCCTTATAATACTACACAAAAAATAATATTTTCCACATCGTTCAGAATACACTTCCTTATACACCATTTCAAAAATTCATTGAGTCACAATAACAGTTTAGTATAGTTTGGTGGGCAGATACCTTTAAGGAGCAATCAGAATATCTTTCGTCTATTATAAGACAATAATTTACACTATGAAACCCAATAACAGCATAAACGGTCTTAATTAATTTTCCTAATACATCTCACAATAAAATTCATCTTTCTCTTTTGTTTATTCATATGACCTTGTACAATAAAAATGTACTTCATTTTTATCACATTTAATATGTTTTAATATTTAATTTACTATTTCTTTTTGTGTTCCAGATTATTTGTAACCATGGTATCCAAAACTAACTTATTCAATAATTTTTCTATGAAGCGTCTGCTGTAAACAGTTTTTCATTAAGAAAACTATCGGGGGGCGGGGGGAGGACGGGTCAGCAAAAAAAAAAAAAAAGAAAGAAAAATATCAACTACTCCATTATTTCACCATTGCTAAATCAGTTTTTTGCTAATCAAGAAGAATCAAAGATTCCCTATCTTGAAGTAGAACACTGATCTACTTCAGGACACTGATCGTTCCAGAATTCCATATAAAACTATAATGAACGTAAGAAGAGAATGAATTAATTCAAGTAACCGGAATGCGTGCGAAGACTCGCAAAGGTGCTGTTGCAAGCCTACAGGGGCGCTGTGGGATATTTTAAATGTCAAGGGGAAACACAGCAATATTTGAAATCTACTGGACACTGGACAGACGACTAGCTAGAGGAAGTTCAGAGTTTCAATGTTAGATTATACTACATTCCTTTCATGGCATCGTAGATTTATGAACTTGGGGTTTTGGCCACTGTTGCAATAAAAATCAAGTTGAGAGCAAAAAGCATATGGAAAAGAAAATGAGTCTGGCAATGACCAATCTGATTCTAAACTTTGAAAAGCTGTCCAGTATATAATAATCTAACACATCCTATGGCAAAAAATTATGGTTATTAAAGAATAAAATTAAAATACTTTCCTTTTAATTTACATGTATATTTCTAATGGTCATTAAGTTGTTAAAACAAATACTTAATCAATGGAAACTCATGTAATTATCTTTAACTTGAAGTATCATGAAAATATCACTGATATACTAAGGGTACTACAAACTGAGAACATTTGGGAACATATGAGTTAATCTTTAAAGAAAACAGATCCATTATTTAAATGACTATAGATTATAATATGTGAATAGTTATTAATTATAACACATAAAGTAACAGATATCTTTACTAAAAAGTCTCTCAAAATTCCTTAGTAGTAGTTCTTAATTGATATAATTACAACTCTACTCAGTCTCATGTAACTTCAATCTCATATTATCTTATACTATCCTCAGCATTTCAGGAGGTTCATATATTCATCTTCAAATCTAAAACTGAAGGAGTAATAGAATATAACTCAGATAATGAGATATAAGTCACATACTTTCAAGGTTAAATATAAATGTTTTGGCACAAATTTTTAAACACTAGGAATTTCCAGATACATCATTTTCTGTATCAGTCAACTTTTTTACAAGAGGACTACTTGAAACTCTGAATATAACAACTACAAAAAAATTTGTTGAATTTCTTCTATCTGGTGCTTCAATGAAAAATTTTTCATTTCCATGTGAATTAAACTCACCAGATTAGAAAAAGTCCTTTCTTGGCATTATTTCAATTTAATATTAAGCTACTAACTGTTCACAATGCATGATATGGTTTAAATTATCTGAAAGTTCTGGGTCATTTCTCAACATATAAAGCTGAATGAACTTCCACTTCTAGCCAAAGAGAGGAATAGGGACCAGGTTTAGCCTGCTGCCTTAAATATCTTGAAGACTATACAAAATAGTAAATATTTTCAAATACTAGACGCAGGTAGCAAAGGACTGTGGTCCCTGCAAGAAGGAAACCAATGATGTAAGCTGTATGATTGCTGCAGTGTAATCTGAAAGCAGTCTTCAAGCTACAATGAAGGAAAAGGAAATCCAAACAGCTCAGGATCTCATTAAGTTAAGGAGATACAGACTGAAGTTCAGGAAAGCCTTGGTACATAGAATTTGTGAGGTAAAGTACTAAAGAATGGAGCTGCACTGAGAACAAGCTCCAAAGGGCTCCAAAGGGTTCCTCTTTGAGGATTTATCTGTCCATGTCCGAGAGAAAAGTACTCCAGGCAAGGGAGAAAAACAATGGAAAGCAGTAGACTGAACAATTTCTAGAGGTCAAGGAAATGAAAATAGTTCACATTCCCATCAGTCAAGTGGAAAGATGTAAAGGGCATTAGGCAAATGCGTCATGCCTTAAATAGAGGAACTAAATTTACTCTTGACAGGAAGAATGGTTACCCTGGATCTATGCCAATGAAGTCTCAAAAACATCAAGCTGACTCAGAAGTAACTTAATGGCATGCAAAAATAAAGTCCAATACTCTTTACAGGAATACAACAGTAATCAAACTCAATATCAAAAAATTTACAAAGTCCAGAATCCAATTTAAAAAATTACCAGGAATGCAAAGAAATATAAACATGTGATTCATAATGTAGAAAAATATCAGTGACTCAGATAATGGAATTAGGGAATTCGAGGACATTAAAATAGCTTGTAAAAATATTAAAAATATACTTAAGAATTTAAAGGAAACCAAATATAATGGAGAAAAACATACTTAAAAAAAAAAAACAACTAAAGAACCCCTAGATGTGAAAAATATATTATATGAAATAAAATATACTCTAGAAAGGATTAACAACAAATTAGATAGTGCATAGGAAAATGTCATAACACTTGAGCCATAGAAATAGAAATTATTCAATATAAAGTTGAAGTATTTTCTTACCATTGCCTAAGATCCTTTAACTGAACTATTCAGTTTTATTTATGAGTATCATAGTATTCTCTAAACAACAGAAATACAAAGGATAATAACAGACTATGAAAAATTATGTTAACAAATTCGCTAACCTAGAATAAATTCCAGAAAACAGAGATGACCTACCAAGACTGAATTATGAAAAAATGGAAAAATGGAAAAAGATCTATAACGAATGAGACTGAACTGAATTAAAAACCTCCCTACAAAGAAAAGCCCAGGTCCTGATAACTCACTAGTGAATTATACCAAACATTTAAAAAATTAATGCCAATCCTTCTCCAACTCTTCCAAAAACTGAAGAAGAGAAAACACATCTAAACTCATTTTATAAGGCCAGTACTACCCTGACACTAACAAAAGATAAGGCAACTATGGCAACTATAAGAAAAGAAAACTGCAGAACAATATTCCTGATGAATTACAGGTGCAAAAATCTTCAACAACTTACAAGCAAACTAAATTTTAACAGCACATTAAAAGGATCACATAACAAGATCAGGCAAGATTTATCCCTATAGTGCAAGGAGGGTTCAATATATACAAATCAATAAGTGCAAAAACACCATATTAACAGAATGAAGGATAAAGATATATGACATCTCAACAGATGCAAGAGTATTTAACAAAATACAACATCCTTTTATGACAAAAACAGTCAACAAATTGAGCAAAGAAGGAATACACCATGACATAATGAAGGATATATATGATTAGCCCACAATTAAAATCATATTCAACAGTGAAAGTTTGAAAGCTTGCCCGTTATGATCAGGAACAAGACAAGTGTGCCCACTTTCACCTCTCCTATTCAGCATAGTACTGAAGGTCTTTACCAAAGCAATAAGGCAAGAAAAATAAAGACATCTAACTTACAAAGAAAGAAGTAAAATTAGCCTTCAGATGAGATGATCTTTTATACAGAAAATCCTAAAGACTCAACCAAAACACTGGTAGAACTAATCAACAAATTTAGAAAGGTGTAGGACACAAAATCAATATAAAGAAATCAATAGTATTTTACACACTAACAATAAAACATCTGAAAATTTTTTAAAAATAACATCTAAAATAATAAAATATGTAGGAATAAATTTAAACAAGGAGTGAAAGACTTATACACTGAAACTTATAAGATGTTGAAGAAACTGAAGGCACAAAAAAAGTGAAAGGATATATGTTCGTGGATCAGAAGAATTAATGTTAAATATCCATACTACCCAAAGCTATCTATAGAGTCAACGTAAAATTCAAGTGTCATTTTTCACAGAAATAGAAAAACAATCCTTATATTTGTATAGAACTACAAAAGATGATAGTCAAAGCACTTCCAAGAAATAACAAAGAATGTCACAATTCCTGATTTCAAACTATACTACAAAGCTACAATCATCAAAATAGTATGGTACAGCCATAAAAATAGAAACATAGATCAATGAACATAGTCAGGAACCCAGAAATAAACCCTCATAGATATGATCAACTAATATTTTAATAGGGAGCCAAGAATACTTAAGGATAAAAAATAAGAGTATCTTTTATAAGTGTTTTTGGGAAAACTGGAAAACCACATATAGAAGAATGAATCTGGACCCCTATATTAAACTTGTCACAAAAATTAACTTAAAATATATTAAAGACTTAAACATAAACACTGAAAATCCTGAAACTCCTAGAAGAAAATATAGGGGGAAAAGCTCCCTGACATTAGTCTTGGCAATTAGTTTTTGAATATGACACCAAAAGCACAAGCAACAAAGCAAAAACCAAAAACTGAGACTACATCAAACTAAAAAGTTTTGGCACAGCAAAAGAAACACTCAACAAAATGAAAAGGCAACCTACAGAACTGGAGAAAATATTTGCAAAATATATATCTGATAAGAGAACTCATACGAGTTAATAGCAAAAGAAACAAAGAATCCAATTAAAATACAGACAGAGGACTAAAATAAACATTTTTCCAAAGAGGACACACAATGCCCAATAGATACATGAAGAGGTGCCCAATATCACTAATCATCTGGGAAATGCAAAATCACGAGATATCAACCCACACTTATTACAATGGCTATCATCAAAAGACAAGAGATAATAAGTGTTGGTGAGGCTGTGGAGAAAAGCAACAATTGTGTATTCTTGGTAGAACCACTATACAAAACAATATGGAGGTTCTTCAAAAAATTAAAAATGTACCTACCATGTGACTCAGCAATACCACTCCTGGGTATATATCCAAAGACAATGATCTGGATCTTGAAGAGATATCTATTTATACACCCATGTTCATGGCAGCATTATTCACAATAGCCACGATATGGAAATAATCCAATTGCATATTAATGGTGCAGAAAATTTGGTACATGTATAGTCACATACCACATAATGATTTGTTGGTCAATGACAAACTGCATATGTGACAGTGGTCCTATAAGATTATGATGAAGCTGAAAAAATCCTATCACCTAGTGACATCCTAGTCAGCATCATAACATTATAACTCACATGTTCATGGTGATGCTGGTGTAAACAAACCTACTGCACTGCCAGTCATATAAAAAGTACAGCACATAATACTTAATGATGATAATAAATGACTGTCATCAGTTTATGTATTTATTATACTATACTTTTGTCATTATTTTAGAGTGTACTCTCTCTACTCATTAAAAAAAAAAGTTGAATATAAAACAGTATGCCATGTCATGCTGGCAGCAGCCTTAGACATGCTGTGTTTACATTTCTTGATCATGCATGATTTAATACTGAGTTGTTTTATAAATTTAGTTAGCTTAAGTGTACAGTGTTTATAAAGTCTACAAGAGTACACAGTAATGCTCTAGGCTATCACATTCACTCATCACTTACTGGCTCACCCAGAAAACTTCCAGTACTGTAAGTAAGCTCCATCTTTCATAAGTGTCCTATACGGGTATACTATTTTTTAACTTTTATATCATATTTTTACTGTACATTTCCTATGTTGAGGTATGCTTAGTACACAAATACCATTGAGTTACAATTGCCTACAGCATTCAGTACAGTAACATACTGTACAGGTTTGTAGCCTAGGAGGAACAGGCTATACCACATTGCCTTGGTGTGTAATAGGCAATACCACTTAGGTTTATGTAAGTACACTATATGATGTTTGCACACAACAAAATCACCTATTGATACATTTCTCAGGCATATCCCCATTATTAAGCAGTGCTTCACTCTATAGAATGGGTTGTTATTCAGCCTTAAAACAGAAGGAAATCTTTACATTTGTGACAACATGGGTGAACCTGGAGTATACTAAATGAAAAAGTTGGACACAGAAAGACAAATACTTCATGATCTCACTTATACATAGACACTGAAAAAATGAAAATCATATAAGCAAAGAATAGAATGGCAGTTGCCAGGTGCTGAGCAGTAGGGGAGGAGGGGAGATGCTGGTCAAAGGGTGAAATGTTTCAGTTATGCAAGATGAGTAAGTTCTGGAGATATACTGTATAGCAATGGTCCCCAACCTTTTTGGCACCAGGGACCAATGCTCCTATAAGAATCCACTGCCTGATGACCTGAGATGGAACTCAGGTAGTGATGCTAGCACTGGGGAGCCGCTGCAAATACAAAGCTTTGCTTGCTAGCCCACTACTCACCTCCTGTTGTGTAGCCTGGTTCTTAACAAGCCACAGACCAGTACCAGTCAGCAGCCCAGGGGTTGGGGATCCCTGCTATACAGCATAGTGACTACAGTTATTAGCACTATATAGTATAATATAGTGAAATTTGCTAAGAGAGTAAATCTTAAGTAGTCTAACCATAAAAAAAGGGTAACTATGAGAGGTAATACATATGTTAATTATATTGATTATTTCACAATGTATACATATATCAAAACATGTTATACATCTTAAATGTATACAACTTTTAAATTTGTCAGTTATACCTCAAAAAGGTAAAACAAAATTGATATTATAATTTGTTGAAAAAAGTGTAATGTCTTTAGATACAAAAGCTGGAGAGGGAAAGGTACATTAGTATTTGGAAAAAATACAAAGGAAATTACAATTATATATAATGTTTAAATCTTAAACCAAGCAGAGAATATGTGTCATTAAATTACTTTTATATACTTTTGCACACTTAAATCATTTCACGATAAAAAAAAAATACACAAACAAGAAAGGATACCATGAAATGAGTACTCTCATATACTGCTGCTGGCTACATATTATACAGGTTCTCTAAACTTCCAATCCTGAATCCAATATTTTCAGGTATAGATTTTTGTTCAAATGTATTCATCACTGCAATGTTTCTAACAGTGAAAAACTGACTGACTATAAATATTAAATAATAGGTAAGGGATTGAATAAATTGTGGTAAATTCATAAAGTGGAATATTATACAGACATTGAAAAAATAAAAGCTTTCAGAGTAGAAGAAAATAAATACTATTAGTACTGGTAGCACAATACAAAAACATAACCTAGTGTTAGTAAAACAAAAACAAACAAAATATTTCCTATTCCTGAGAGAAAATACATAAAAGATTACAAAAGTTTTCAATAGGTGGTGGGTCTATGAATATTATTTTCTCTTCTCAAATTTTCTATAATAACCCCATATTACTTCTTCATATTAAAAACGATTTTTTAACCCTCCTCTGACCCTCTCATTTTCTTATCTTTAAGAACCTGAAAGCACAAGAATGGACTAAGACTGCTATCAAATGAACTTAACAGGAAAAATATCATCGGTCACTTAAAAACTCCTATAGTACGTAATAACTTAAAAGGAATTTTAAATTTTAAAATTAACTATTATTAATAACACATAAAGTAAGTAAAAGAGATACTGAAATTGCAGATTAGAAAATTTAAGAGAAGCTATTAAACTTACCGAAAATCAAAGCTAACAGGTAACGAAGTGAAAATTCAAACAAATGTTTCTAATTCCATATCTAAACTCTTTCTAAATTATAACATAACCATTCTGCAAATGCAAGTAGAACATCAGGGATCAGAAATTATGCCACTGGTAAAGTAAAGGAGTATATCAAGAACCAAACAATGTATACATCAAAGACAAACTCTAAAAGTAAAGCAACTTGCAACTCCATACAAAAATCTTACTTCTGATTTCTTCTCAATAAAATTTGAGTTTGCATATAAAAGAGTAAATAGATAATCAGGTTAGAGTAGAAAATATAGGAATCAAAGATACAATAGAAAGGATGGCAATATTTTTATTAAAAATGCATAAAAAACAAACTACCAGTCAGAACTATCCATATATGGAGAATTAATGGATGCTTTTAAACATTTTGACGATAGATAGGTATGTAAATTAGATAATTTAATAGTTGCTAAATTCCTTACACATGATAATACAACCCAAATATATCCACATGATTGGCAGCTAATGGTGCTCTATAAACCTAGAATCTCAAGAACAAGAAGAACCAATAACGGCTACAACCTTGAGACAGGAAAGTGAGTACCTACTACTGAAGTATACTGGGAAAGATGGCCTGGCAAGGATTTCTAACCCAATATGGATAGTCAATAAACACTTTTGAATGACAGACTGCAAATCTTAGAGTTAAAAGAAATGTCTTAGTTGAGGAAATCAAAATGAATTCTATCATGTTTCCAGTACTTCCTAAAGCCTAGCACCATGAATCCTATTTTGTTTGTTATGTAAGTCTCTTAATATAACTATCCTATTGCTAAAGATATAAAGTGCGAGCAACTCTCTAGAGAAGCACTAACAGACACTGTATTATGAATGATTTGCTATATATTATAAGTGATTCATAGATGAAGATCCTTCTCAAGGAGTTTATAGTTCATTCAGTGGACATATATATATGGCAGAGTATGATAAATCCTATAGGTAAATTATAAGCAGGGCCTGAGATGACAGAAATTATCCTCAATTGGGGGGCACAAGGAAGTTTCAGTTACTCTGAGAACTATAGAAAAATTTTTCAGAAAGTAAAGAGATAAAAGGCTCTCTCGCATGGTAAAAAATGCAAGGCTTAGGAAAGATCTTCCTATGTGTTTTGAATCCTCTTCTACTTCTTTTATTGCTGAAGCCTCTTCACTGTTCTGGGAAGCCTTTCACACCATCCACACCTGAAGCAAATCCCACAAACCAAAAGACATTAACAGGGAAAAACGTAAACTAAAAAAAGAAAAACATTAAGCACATATACGAAAGCAATTTTCGTAGGAAGACTCAAGCCAGATGACAATTAAAAAGGAAACATCATTTGCTACGGCAACTACTTATGAATCTTAGAAACACTGGTGTGTCAAATGCTAGTTAAGAATATAATTTTTTAATAACCCTTTGAAGGCAAAAGTCATATTTTGTTTGTGACTATCCAGTTTCTAACACAATAGTAAACATGTACAAGAAGTTAACTGACTTTTGATTTCCTTTTGATGTGCTCATGTCCTAAGCATACTAGCTAATGCATTAAATCTGATAACCTTCTTGGAAAATTAAAGAGTATATACTTCTTGGAATATAAATGGTAAATATTTTTTAATGTATTACCAGAAGGCAATTTCAACAGAAAATTTCACTAGAATGGCAACATTGATATCCACTTACCTTTAGGATCCCCAATAAAGGAAAATTCAGCTAGAATGCTTTCCTTGGACTTTTAGAGCAGGTAAATTTAATATAATTGGGCCAAAGCTTTCATAAAATCCTCAGACTTAGCTAGAGGACATAAAAGATAGTTATTCTGTGGCTTTGGTTTTAATATCAGATGAGTAAAATTATATTTCATTCAAATCTACAATTCTTTGAAAAGGATTATACTTTCCTCGACCAATTCAAATTTTTGTCTAAGATATATTCTCTTAGATCCTATCGTGTTCTGAATAAAGATATGTTTTTCTGGGGAAGGGTGGTTATAGTACAAGTACAGTTACTGATTAGCATTAGTATTGTTTTAATTAACTAATCTTGCAATACCAACTGTAATGGTAGGAATTCTGTTGAAATGGCTGTGTTGAACTCTAAGGAAGCGAATCCATAATGCCAATGGCAACTGTGTTCAAGATCTTAATAATAACACTGCATTTCCCCCCTAATACCATTCACAACTCCAAAGCCACTTCCTACCTCAGACCTATCCACATACACAATCGAAAAATTATCTGATTTTAGTTTTTTATATTTCTTCCTCCCATTAATGTTCACTCTTGAAAAGTAACTTCTTATGCATAACATCAAATTTTGAAATTACCAGTAAAAAATATTGCATTTCACTTTTGTATTTTAACTATTAAAATAAAAATGTTTTAAGTTTGAAGCAATATTACAAAAATATTGTATGTTATAATAAATATTCATGATATAATAATTTTAAAATTAAAATTCCAAAACAGCAATTTTATTTACACCTATATACCCTTGACAATTTTTCAAATAACAAAGTTCATTTAAAATTCCAAGAAATCATTCCATTGGTGAATTCACCAATACACTTTAAAGATATTTCAAAAATCTCTTTTTCAAAATTACTTATAATATTAATGTCTATGGAAACTCAGTCTAATCTAAAATGTCAGATAATCATCTGGGATCATTTGTTTTCTTTCATATGTTATAATAAATCAGATTATTCCATGACCTTAAAGTGAAACTTCAAAAAGTTCACTATTTTTCCATTTCAACCAGAAGTTATTTGCTTTACACCTAACTGGTCCTTAAGCACAGATTTAGATACTAGCTTTCCCATGTTAGGTACATTTCTTATCTGGTGAATATATAACCGTATCTGAATATTAAAGAAAAATATAAATAATATTATCTTTGCTATGCAAATCAGAAATGCCTTTGGGATAAAGCAAGGCCTCCAGGTATTTTCAAATAAGAAGATGAAGAAGTATATTTCATGTTCAGTTTACTTTCCAACTACTTTAAATACTATTGATCTCAGCACTGTTACTATATAATTATATCTAGTTCATTTTCTCTTGAAACATTTATTTTTGATGATAACATGAAAATTTACCAAAGGTACTGAAAGGAATAGGTAAGGCTTTATCAATGTTACTGAATAGACAAAGATTACTGGTGGTGCCACATGTGGACATTTTTTAATTATCTTAATTGCTTGTAATTTTTATTGCTTGGGATTCTATTTAAACATTTACATGCCTTTTCTGATTTTTTTAAAAAGAAAAACATTTGTTCACAAAGTAATTTCTAATGCTACAAGATAGTCTAATATAGTAAAACACTACAATCCTATTCAATGAGTTTTTGTGGTCACCCTTTTCTTTATGGTTTATATTCAGAATTATCTTATAAAATGATAAATTTGTTGAGAGAATAAAGGTTGCTTCGTGATACTTCCATATGACAGACCAGATGTGTCTGCCATTCATGAGTATAATATAATTTAGATTTACAGGTGGTTTAAAACTTTTTGGTGTGTTCACTAATTAGAAATGTAGTATATACCCAATCCCCAAAAAAAGTAAATGATAATTCCCAGTGGCAGTACTGGAATGCCTACGCCTTAACTGCTAGAATTCTGGGATACTATTGTCCACACATAGATGAAGTTAAGATACTAAGAAGACAAAGGCCTTCCAGTAACAACTATTTCACTGACTTTGAGTAACTACATCGATTTTATAGATGTAGGACCTATCCCAACTGGGACCCTCTCATTATAATTCACATAGTTACATTCAATTGAATAAAGCCCAAGGCAGATATTGGCAAATAGGCTTTCTCAGCTGCACAAAATCCTTTCAGAAGGCTGACTGGAAGACTGTTTTAATTGAGGACTCAACAGGAGAGTTATGAACAATCAGTAAAATCTATGGCATAGAAGTGTAAAAATGATGACATGACAGCCAGGTATTTGTCATCCTCCCATAGGGTAAACTCTTCAACTATCAAACTGTTTAAACCCTACTCTGAATAGTGGGTTCCAAAAATGTTAATCTACTCAATTCAATTAACTCTCAAGTACAGCATCAAGATAAAAGTTTTTAAAAACATGATCATCTTCCGCTCCTAGGAAAAAGGATTACAAGTACTTTGCTCTACATCTCCCTCAAAGCACAACTTAAAACACTGGGCATTACATATAAAACAAACTCAAGAAAACTCTGAAGGTAGAGGGGAAAAAAAAGCAGGTTGGCTAGGAATCTTGGAAACCAAGGTAAAACACAATGATGAGTTCCCTAGATTTTCTTCTTGCCTCAAATATTCCAGACTTAGGGCAGGAGAAGTCAACCTAGAAATGCCAATAAGTACAGTAAGAAAAAAGTCCCAGGATGAATCTACTCTCTCTAGCAGAAAGGGGTAGCCTAACAAGGAAAAAAACGTTTAGACAATAACCACTCTAGTCTAGCCTATTACCAGGGAGGGTGGAGAGATGTGGCCCCATCACCACTTACACTAGCAAAGGCCAATCGTGGAACCTAGATTTCAATTCAAGCAAGGCTGTAATAAGGCTCCCCACCATCCCTTCACCACTGGGACAGTGTCAAAGGTAGCTAGTGTAATCAGAACTCTCATCAGTGCCCAGCAGTCATAAGGCTCCCCTCTTCCATGCTGCCAGTGGAGGTCACATGAGGCAGTATCCTTATTCTTCCCAGCCAGGGTGTATTAGTGAAGGCCTAGGAGAGAGTGGTAACTACCACACCTATCCAGCAGTAATTTGAAGTCCTTTTCTGGTCCTCAGGTGTCAACAGAGACAAAGAAAGGAACCTAAACTTCTAACTTCTTCTGGCAGCAAAAAGTGAGCACCACGTCTTCCCCAATGGAGTAGTATCAGAGAAAATCAGCTTAAACAGGTTTAAATAATACGGAATCCATAACATGATACCCATATGTCCTGCTGCAAACAAAAATCACTCGCCATTTTAAGAACCAGGAATACATAAAACTGAATTAAAACACTATCAATAGAAGCTAACACCAAGATGACACATGTCAGAATTATGTGACAATTTTAAAGTAGCCATCATGAAAATGCTTTAACAAACAGTTATAAAGAGACAAAAAACAAACTGGAAGAGACAGAATAAACAAAAACAAGTAAATGGAAATTTTAGGACTGAAAAGTACAAAAAACAAAATAAACAACTCAATGGATGGACTCAACAGCTCCAGAAAAGAGAACAAGAGAAATTAAGACTACTGGTCCCCCACTTCTGATGAAAACATTTTTCTTTTTCCTCCATAAAAATTTCTAGAAATCTTCTGACAAACTATAACCATTATTTTTTTCAGAATTCTAGCAGCTTTTCCCTCAGCTACTCAAAGGTTTTTTTCCTTCAACTGTATGACACCAAAGATAAAACATTAGCATAAACAAATAAGATATTAATCATGTTGGAGGCTTTAATGTAATGGCTTATGACCTTAAATATTTTATGAATGTATATATATTTATAACCAGACTTAAAAGTGCACTGACAGTCCTAAAGGTTTATGTTTGACCTACTATATATATTACTACATTCAGCCTTTTCTAAATAAAATTCTTCATTTTTAAGTTTCAAAAGTTTAGTCAATTTTAGAATATCCAGAAAATTTAAAAAAAACACCCACATAAAAACCTTAGGCATTCATACTTTTTTTAATTATGAAAAATATATGATTTAGAGACAATAAACAACCCAAGTATTTGCAATTATTTTGAGTACTTCCCACCACTCTAGCTAACACCCATAATATATTTTATTCATATGAGGGCTGTTAAACACCCATAGATTTCTTGACCTATTGGCATAGTCAATGATCATCATGAAAACTGTCATTAATCATCTCCAACCAGAAATACAAAAAGGAAATCCAGAAAAAGGTAATTTAACATGCAATTAAAAAAACATTTAAACAATAGCTACTGTTTTAAAATTTTCAAAAGAAAAAGAATCACATTTCTTAAATAAAGCAACCCCAAGATCTCGGCAGCTTGACACGCACCAACACAAGTTTATTTCTCTCTCACATCATAGTCTGATAAAGTTAGAAGGAGAAGGAGTGCTCTGCTCTACTGAGTCACTCAGGGACTCAGGCTTCTCACATTTTGTGGGTCCTGAGTCCTTAGAATCCTCAACATTCAGCTAACAAATGACACAAGAGAGCTGGTAAAAAAAGTTTGTGGCCTAAAAAGAGCCTGCCATATGCCAAGGCGTAAAGGTAGTACGCATTACAGACAGTCTTTGTTTATAATTTTTTGACTTTACAATATTATAAAAGAAATACACATTCAGAAACTGTACTTCAAATTTTGAAGTTTTATCTTTTCCCAGGCTATCAATATGTGGTACTATTCTCTCTTATGATGCTGGGCAGTGGCAGCAGCCATAGCTCAGTCAGCCATACAATCAGGATGTTAAACAACCAATATTCTATACTGTACTGTGTTGACAGCATTTGGGGGATATTGTGTTTTGTCTACATCCCATCATGTCTACAAAATGCCCATCTGTGTCTCCTGCTTCTGGTGAGAAGAGAAAGGCAAACATTTATGAGATGATATTCAAGATGATTGCCCAGATGTAGCAAATGTAAGTGTTCTAAGCACATTTAAGGCTAAGCTATAATGTTCAGTAGGTTAAGTACAATTAATGCATTTTCAACTTACAGTCTTTTCAACTTTGATGAGTTTGTGAGGACGTAACCCTATAGTAAATCAAGGAGCATCTGTATCTCCACCCACCATCCATTTGCCAGAACTTAGTTGTAATCAGAGAAACTGGGAAATGTAGTCTAGCCCTATGTCCAAAAAGAGTACAGATGCTGGTGGAGCACTAGCAATCTCTGCTACAACAGTATTAGCACCTTATTAGAAGTCTGCAGAAATGGCATAATTATGTCTGAAACATTTTCAATACAGATTGGTATTCCTTATGTTGGAGGCATAAATATGTTTGACCAAGATTATAACATCAAAAGACTTTGTTTGCCTCTTTCATCATTATACTCACAATGCCTGGTACAGTGCTGGGCATCTCCTAAACATTCAACAAATATTTGATGCTAAAGTAATCGAACAATCAATAGAGAGAAACCATGTTAAAATTCCAACATTCAGTATCCAGTATTCAGTAACTAGCAACTTCCTATATAGCAGTGAAACAGAGCACTACATCCCTGTATGAAAGCAGACTTTCAGTATAACTAACAAAAGCAGACTTTAGTATAACTAACTCTGAAGAGTGGCAAAGCACTTTAATGAATACTTTTTTTTTCAATAAATTTTTTATTTTAATATATTAAATTCATCAGTATTTTCTCTTTTTCTTTTTTTTAGCATGATATATAAGGCTTTTCTTTTTTTTCTTTTTTATTGTTCATTGAGGTGACATTGAGTAATAAAATTATATAGGTTTCAAGTGTACAATTCAATAATAAACATTATCTATATATTGCATTGTGTGTTCACCACCCAAGTCAAATCTCCTTCTGTCACCATATATTGGACCCCCTTTACACCCTTATCTACCACTCCCCACCTATTTCCCTCTGGTAACCACTAAACTATGTCTACGAGTTTTTGTTTATTCGTCTTGTTCATTTGTCACTTTCAGTTTTATATCCCACATGGATGGATCCTGAGATAGTCACGCTAAGTGAAATAGGTTAGATAATAAGAGCTGAGAACAATTACTCTTTAAAGATGTCAGAAGTAGTATTTTTGGCTCCCTCCAGAAATGCAAAAATGATTTAATCTTTTTTCTTTCTGATGAAAGCATATATGAGAATTTAAATAGTTTAATTTTTAGTTTTAAGTCACATACTCAGAGCCAAGGCCAAGTTCATTGATTCAAAAGGATATACCAGGAATTACCTGAAGCAATCAAAAGGGATCTTCAAACTTTACAAAACTAACATCGTGCTCTGTCAGTTTTAGGATTATTCAAGATTCTAAATCTACTCAAAATAAATGTGAAATATGGTTGCCAGACTATGACAATAAAAAACCTTTTTATAAATTCCTGCCTCCATAGTTTGTGGCTGGAACTGACCTGGTCTTCTGGTAAAACTATTACCCCCACTAGAATCCTCACAAAACCTCAGAATTGATTACCCCACCCCACTCCACCCCACATCTCCGGTCATAACCCCTATTCAATAAGGCCTTAAATCTCTCAGGTTTCAAATAAAGAAACCAAAACAGAAAAAAGGTAGGTCTTTATAATAAATAGCATATAAAGTATAATAAAATAAATATTTGTAGTTAATAAGTGTTGTGTATATAGGATTTATTGTTTTTATTTAACAATTAACTTAGGAGTTTTAAAAATAATAAAAAGTCAAAAAATCTGCTGTACTAACATATACAACTTTCAAGTTAATAGATGATAAACATTTAAAATCAGAATGAAATGACATATTTTATCCCTTATTTTTTATCCAAGTTACACATTACGTTTTTACTCACAGTAAAAAGACATAACAAAAAGAATAGTACACAGCACCACCCACAAATGTCTTCCTTAAGTTATATGAACTTACATTATTTCCTTTTGTTGTTGTTAAAATTCCTTTAATAAAATGAAGAAATGTTTTTTTGTTTCTCATATAGTCCATAGTTAATTTTTTTTATCGTAGTAAGAAAACATATCATCAGATTTACCCCCCCTTAAATTTTAAGTGCACAATATTGTATTATTAAATATAGGTACAAAGCTGCACAGCAGATCTCCAGAACTTATTCATCTTGCATAAGTGAAACTTTATAGCCATTGAACAGGAACTCTCCATTTTCCCCTCTCCTTTAGACTCTAAAAATTAATTCCACTCTCTACAAGTCTGACTATTCTAGGTACTTCATATAAGTGGAGTCATGCAGCATTTGTCATCCTGTGACTATTTCATTTAGCATAATTTCCTGCAGCTTCATCCATGTTGTTACATGTAGTACCATTTCCTTCTTTTTCAAGGCTATACTATATTCCTCAGCATCTATATATCACATTTTACTTATCCATTCATCCATCAATGAACATTTATGCTATTACCATATCTTGATGAGAATAATGCTGCAATAAACATGGAGGTACAGATATCACCTTAAGATCATGATTTCATTTTTTTCAGATATAATACCCATAAGTGGGATTGCTTAATCATATGGTAGTTCTATTTCTAATTTTTTGAGAACCCTCCATATTTTCCATAATGGCTACACCATTTTACATTCCCACCAACAGTGTTCAAGGGTTCCAAATATTCCACATCCTCACCAACACTTCCTTTGGCTCAAATTTTTTATAATAGCCATCCTGACACGTATTAGATAATACCTAATTGGAGTTTTGATTTGCTCTTGTCATGATTAGTGACATTGAGCATATTTTCAAATGCTTGTTGGCCACTGTATGTCTTCTTTACACAAATGTCTATTTAATTCTTTTGCCCATTTTTAAATTGGATTTTTTGTTATTTTACTATTGAATTATAGGTGTTCCTTATATATCTTGGATATTAACCCATTATCAGACACATGGTTTGCAAATATTTTCTCCCATTCTGTTGATAGCCTTTTCACTGTGTTTCCTTTACTGTGCAGAAGTTTTTTATTTTCAGGTAATCCTGCTTATCTATTTTTACTTTTGTGGCTTGTACTTTTGTTGTGGTATCAAAGAAATCATTTTCAAGACCAATGACCTGAAGAAGATCCCTGTTTTCTTCCAGAGGTTTCATAGTTTCAGGTCTTAAAATGCAAATCTTTAATTCATTTTGAATTTATTTTTGTGTACAGTATAAGAAAGGGTTGCAATTATATTTTGTATGTGGATACCCAAATTTCCCAAATTTGTTAACAAAACTATCTTTTATCCATTGTATATTCTTGATACAACTGTCAAAAATCATGGATTTATTTCTGGGCTTTTCATTATTTCCATTGGTCTATGTCTGTTTTTATGCCAGTACCATACTATTTTGATTACTGCCACTTTGTAATAAATTTTGAACTCAGGAAGTGTGATCACTCCAGCTTGGTACTTCTTGCTCAGTACTGCTTTGGATATTTGAGGTCTTTTGCAGTTCTACGCGAATCTTAAGATTCTTTTTCTGTAAAAAATGCCACTGGGATTTTGATAGGGATTGCATTAAATATGTAGATTGCTATGAGTAGTATGGACTTTTTTTTTTCAATGCCTACAGCACCTGGTCTTCCTAGGTGGTCTCCCATCCAAGTACTAACCAGGCCTGACCCTGCTTAGCTTCCGAGATCAGACGGGCGTGTTCAGGATAGCAGGGCCATAGACAATATGGATATTTTAACAATGTCTTCCAACTCATGAAGACAAAAGTCTATTTATTTGCCTTTTTAATATTATTTCATTAGTGTTTTATAGTTTTCAATGGAATCCTTTACTTCCCTTATTAAGTTTATTCCTAAGTATTTTATTCTTTTTGATGCTATTATAAGAAAAGTTGTTTTCTTAATTTCCTTTGATTGTTTTTCATTAATGTATAATGTGTTCATTTTGTATCTCATAACTTTACTACATTTATCCTAAATCTTTAGGATTTTCTCCATGTAGATCATGTCATTTCTACAATTCTCTTCTTTTCCAATCTAATGATGCCTTTTATTTCTTTGTTTGCCTAATTGCCCTGAGTAGGACTTCCAACATGTGTTGAATAGAAGTGCAAAGAGTGGGAGTCCTTGCCTTGTGCCTGCTGTTAGAAGGAAAACTTTCAGTTTCTACCATTATTATTTGTTAGGTATGGGCTTTTCATATATGGTCTTTACAATGCTGAGGCAAATTCCATCTTAGTTTGTTGAGATATTTTTATCAAGAAACAATGTCAAGCTTTATCAAATGCTTTTTCTACATAATTGAGATAATCATGATTTATTTAAATTCTTTATTGTGTTACTGTGGTGTATCACATTTATTTATTTGCATATGTTCATCTTTGCATCTCAGGGATAAATCCTACTTGATTGTGGTATATTATACTTTTAAAGTGTGCTGAATTCAGGTCGCTAGTATTTTGTTGAGGATTTTTGCATCTGTGTTTATTAGAGATATTGTTCTGCAGTTTTCTTTTCTTATGGTATCTTTTTTCTGGCTTCGCTATCAGGGTAATGTTGACCTCATACATTGAGTTTAGATATTCTTCCTGTTCAATTTCTTTGGAAGAGTTTAAGTGTTGGTTTAATTCTTTAAATATTTGTTCCTGCAATTTTCTCTGTTGGAAGTTTCATGATTACTGATTTAATCTCCTCCTACATTATAGGTTTATCAGATTTTCTAGTTTTTCATGATTCACTCTTGGTAGTTTCTCCATTTCTGGGAATTTATACATTTCTTCTAGGTTATCCATTTTGTTGGTATATATTTGTTCATAGTAGTCTCTTATGATCCCTTGTATTTGGTGGCATCAGTTGTAATACCTCTTCTTTCACTTCTGATTTTACTTGAGCCTTGTTTCTTTTTTTCTTTCTCTGGCTAAAGGTTTGCAAATTTTGTTGATCTTTTCAAAAAATTAGTCCTAGTTTCATTGATTTTTCCAACTCTTAGTTTTGTTGGTTGTTTTCCTATTGTTTTTCTGAACTAATTTATTTCTGCTCTATCCTTACTTCCTCCTATCTGCTAAACTTAGGCTTAGTTTTCCTTCCAAGTTCTTTGAGGCAAAAAGTTAAATAGCTTCTTTGAGATCTTTCTTATTTTTTAATGTACGTCTTTATCATTATAAAATTCCCTCTTAATACTACTGTTGCTGCACCCCATGTTTTGGTATGTTGTGTTTTCCTTTTCGTTTGTCTTAAACCTTTTTCTCTTATTTCTTTTAAATCTGTTTAATTTTCACGTATTTGTGAACTTTCCAATTTTCTTTCTCCTATTTATTAATTTCTATTTTTATTCAACTGTCATTGAAAAAGATAATTGGTATAACTTCAATTTTCTTATATTTGGTAAACTTATTTTGTTACCTAACACATGATCTATCCTAGATATGTTCCATGGACACCTGAGAAGAGTGTGTGTTCTGCTGCTGTTTGGTGGGATGTTCTATATATCACTGTTAGGTCAATTTGGTTAATAGTATTGTTAAAGTCCACTATTTCTTTACTGATGTTCAGTCTAGATCAGGGGTCCCCCATCCCCAGGCCACAGACTGAAACCGGCTGCATAGCGGGTAAGCAGCAGGCTAGCAAGAGGAGCTACATCTGTATTTGCAGCCGCTCCCCAGTGCTAGCATCATCACCTCACCTCCACCTCAGATCATCAGGTATTAGATTCTCATAGAATCACTGGCCCCTGGTGCCAAAAAGTTTGGGGACCACTGGTCTATATAGTTTATCCATTCTTGAAGTGGGGTATTAAAACACCTATTGTTATTGCATTGCTCTCTATTTCTTTATATCTGGCAATGTTTCCTTTATACATTTAGATGCTTGGATGTTATAATATCATATCTTCCTGATGAATTGACTTATCTTTATATAATGATCTTCTTTGTCTCTTGTGACAGTTTGGACTTAAAGTTTATTTTGTCTCATATAATTTTTATTCATTCAGCCACTCTAGGTCTTTTGTTTGGAGAGTTTAATGTATTACATTTAAAGCAATTATTGATAAGGACTTACTTCTGCCACTTTTAAAAACTGTTTTCTGTTTGTCTTGTAATCCTTTTGTCCCTCTTCCTTCTCTTGCTACCTTCCTTTGTAACAGTTGATTTTTCATAGTGGTATGTTTTAATTCCTTTATCTTTTCCTTTGTGTATCCTCTATAGGTATTTCTTTGTGGTTACCAGGAAGCTAACATAAAATATCTTAAGTTATAAGTTTATTATAAGCTTATAACAACTTAACTTCAATTGAATACAAAACTACATTTTCCATCCACACTTTATGTTATTGATGTCACAAGTTGTTTTTTAATATCGTATAGCCATAAACACATTTTTGAAGTTATAATTCTTAAGACTTTTGTCTTTTAACATTTATACCAGAATTAAAACACACACATATATATGTGTGTGTATATATATATACACATATATATATATACATATATACCATCTCATTAGAGAATTTTTCACTTACCAACTGTTGAAGATAAGCAAAAAAAAATCTTACTTACTTTCTAGTTCCCCTTTAAATACCTTTGGTACATTTTTCCTTTAACATTCTATCGGATCTTTAACAGCTTTATCCTCCTTATCTTCCTTCTACCATTAAATACATGCCCACCAAGAGAAGGAGCAACTTATGTTGAACTGTAGGGCCCCTGAATTGTGTGTGGATCTCAAAGGAAAATCAGTAGAGACTCCCTTCTCTAACACCTAATGTAAGAGGTAAGATGCAATAACTAAGAAGTTGGGGGAAGAAAACAGAACACTGAACACTGTTTTTTTCAAAATAAACTCTCTGGAATGGGAAATTTTAAGGCACTTAGGTTCACAGTCCCCTCGCAATCAATATGGCATCACATGGCATCCTAGCAGGAAGTAATGATTTAGTGGTTGTGTTAATTAATGAAATAAAGAGAAATGTTAATAAAACTCTTCCTTCTTTTTTAAAAAAATAAAAATTGTGTGTCACTCATTTGCTCAGATTTGTATTTACTTACCACTACCTCCAGAATTCCCAAGGAGAAGCATAAAATACCTTTCTATATTACCAGTCTGTATCAGTGGACCTGTACGGTCAAAAGCATTTGAACCTGAGAACTCAAGTCTCTTGAGTCTGAGAAATTTCTTTAATTACTTCTTTCATAATGTCTTTTTATCTGTTCTCTAATTCTCAAATTCCTAATAATTACCGTTAGAACATGTAGATTGTCTAATGTTCTTTTCTTTTTGCTCCTATTTACTTCTTTGTTCCTCTGTTCAAATTTTTGAGACTTACTCAACTTTTTTTCCACATCTTCTCGTTACTTTTTCGACAATCATTTAATTTTCATGTATTCCTTCTCATTTTTTTCCTCCGAGTCATGTTTCATACATGTAAAACCTCTTCTCTCCATTAAGATATTTATCATAGGAGTTTTCTTCTGCATTGTCTCTGTCTCCTCTTAGGTCCGTTTTTCAGTTACTTTTGATTTCTTATCTTTCATGTTGGAAGTTTTCTTCAACTGTCTTATGATCCTTTGTTGTCCATTTATATTTCAGACTGAAGCACTAAAGAAAATTATTGGTAGTCTTCGTAGACGGGGTTGGGGGTCAGAGGGGAGCAGCTTGCCAACACAGGAAATCCACCCTATAGATACCTGAATGGAGTACCTGTCATTTTGTTAGGGGACTCCTAAATGTTAGTGTCTCTCTGCTTTTTCTCTAAGTCTGCTCGGTTTCTCCAGAGAAGAATTCTTAAGTCTTCTGCTTGAATATGACAATGCACAGCTTCCAGCACTCTTGGAGCTGAACAATTCAGTGAGTGTTAATTGTTCAGAAGAATGGGCTTTCATTTATTCTCAGCATAACTCTAACCACTGTACCTTGATATTTCTGCGATTCCTAAGTCCAGAGGCTACCTGTTTTGATCTCTCAAGAGAATAAAACTCTTGCCTCCTGTCTTGATAAGAGGAGTACTGGAAGTCTGTCTATGTGCTCTTTATATAGGCTGTAAGTCAATTTTCCTATTTTTTTTTTTAATCATAATCACTCACTTCATCCATCAGAGATCTTTGGTTTTATCTATTACAAAGCTTATTAGGTATTGTCGATTTCAACTTTCTCCGTTTTGCTTAGTCAGTTATCACTTATGAATTCACAAAACATCATTCAAAAATTTAGTAACATCTCTTTCTTGCCTATTGTTTTCTCCTGCCCTTTTTATGCATACATTTTGAAAAATCCCTTTCAATCATTTAAGTGAGATTTTTGGAAGAAGTATAGCTGACCCTTCAAAAACATAGGTTTGAACTGCATGGGTCCACTCATGCACAGATTTTCTTCAATGAATATGTATAGTAGTGTAAATGCATTTTCTCTTCCTTATGATTTACTTAATAACATTTTCTTTACTCTAGCTTACTTTATTATAAGAATACAGTATATAATATATATAACATACAAATATATGTTAATCAACTGTTTATGTTATCAATAAGGCTTCTAGTCAACAGCAGGCTATTAGTAAAGTTCTGTGGGAGTCAAAACTTATACGAGGACTTTTGACTATGCAGGGGGTCAGCACCCCTAACCACTGTGTTGTTTAAGAGTCAACTATAGTGAGAAATACTTTGCGCAATCCATCATATTTAACCCAAATTACTACTATTATAGTTTCAAACTCTTTTTGCATGAGCTTATAATGTGATGTTTTCTCTTTGATAATATATGTAATTAAGTATTCAAATTAATTATTTTAACTAAAGTTACTTAAACAATTTTCTAGGAATCTACATTTTCAGTCCAATAGAGGTTAAAGAACTAAATAAAAATTTGGACTTTCACAAATACTAATATCAAATCCAAGACTTGATCTTATGCTTATTAAATTAGAGCTAAAACATTTTATGTGAAAGAATGAAAAATTCTTTCAATAAATCAAATCAATTTTTCAAACATTTATTGAATTACATAGTTTATTCACTGGACACAATGAACAAAACAAATTAGAGGACTTTCTTAAACTATTTCCTAACATTAATTTCTTAATATAAAAATATACTTATTTATTCTTATATTGAAGACATTAGTTTTCACCATCTTATATTTTAATACCATTCACTCACCTGCTCATTCATTTATTTATTCAATGCTTTTATGCACTTGTGCACTAATTGAAGAACTGTGTTAGGAACTATAGAAAACATGTATGATATGGCCTTTATCCTCATAATTGTTCAAAGGAAAAGGCAAAAGACTAAAACATATAAATAATTACAATGAAATATAAATATTATTAAAGCAGTTTAAGAAGCTATAGACCCGCATGAGCAAAAGAAGTCTCTGTATGATCTGTTTAATGATATTTTCGAATCATAAAAAAAAACCCCATCAAATTAAATATCCTTTATTATGTTCTTACCTCTAAAGTAATTTCTAAAACTATGCAGAAAAGCAGGTATAATTATCATGAAAATATTACCCAAACCAAAAATCTATATAAGAACCTAGTTAACATCCTCTGATCTAATTTCAAATCAATAATCAGTGTGAGAAGTCGTTCGATCCATTGAAACCAAAATGAAAAAGAGAATCTTACCAACATGATTAGAAACGTTTCTGGTAGGATCATTTAAAACTATAATATATTTTTAGTTATCCAAAGACAAGTTGAACAATTCAAGTTTCTAATGTACTAATATTCTATGAAACTCCATGTTACTGTTTCTTCAATGTTTGTCATTTCTCTCTATTGAAGTTGTAATGTTTTCTACGCATTCAAAAATAAAAGTGGTTGAACTTTTATGACACTAATAATATTATGAACTAAAAGTTTATGTATAATAGCAAAGAAATTTGCAGTACTAATAAACAAGTGATATATTCATTACAATGAAATATTACTCAGCCATAAATAAGTCTTATCATCTACAACAATATGGATGAACCTACTGGGTATTATGCTGAGTGAAATAAGTCAGACAGAGAAGATAACTACCATATGATTTCACTTATAGGCAGAATCTAAGGAACAAATGAAAACGAACTCACAGATACAGAGGACAACCTTGTAAATGCCGGAGGGGAAGAGGAGTAGAAGGATGGGTAAAAAGATGAAGGAATAAAGAAGTACAAATTAGTAGTTACAAAATAGTCACAGGGATGTAGAGTACAGCATAGGAAACTTAGTAAATAGTATTGTAACGGCTAGTATAGAGCCAGATACATGCTAGAAAAATTAGGGGGATCACTTAATAAACTAGATAAATGTCTAACCATTTTATTACATAACTGAAACTAATACAAAATAAAAATTAATTTTTTTAAAAAAAATGATATATCCAAAATGTGTTTTGGGCAGTAGAAGTTCATAAAAAACTCATAAAATAACAGGTAAATTCAAATATCTAAAAATCAAAGAAAATAATCATTTCTACAAATTCATAAGAAAAATACATATACACAAATGTTTATTTAGGGAAATCAAAATTTTATTTTCAATAACTTAAACTCTTACTTAGAAATATTGAAAACTCTTTCTACACCTTTTTCCCTAAATCAAGGTAAGAAACAATTACATTAATATGAATACAATTATCATAGTACTTCTTATCAGATTCTATTACAAATTGTCTCTTCCTGACTAGATAGTACTAGGCTATGTTTCTCTAACTTTTAGCACAGTGTCTGACACTCAGGTGACACTCAACCAATATTTGTTAAATTAGTAAATGTTGTGGAAATATGTTTTAATGATGGCCATGCATTCCTGAATCTCGTAAATCGGTTTCCTTGCAACATTTGGTATCCCCCAGGCATCCAATCCTAAAGGTAATAAGTTTCCCCTAGATATCCATTAAAAAGGTCCTAGAATTTTCATTGGTTACCTTTAACCTAAATTTAATAAATTATTTTCTTTGGTGCCTTTTGTCTTGCTTTGTCTCAAAGAGAAGATGTAAAACAGGACTGATGTTTGAAAAAGAAATCAATAAGATGTTCAGAGCTGAGATGCTAAGAGCCTCCACAGAGGCTTTGGAAGTTAAGGACACAAAGGAATTACTGGATTTGAGTGACATTGAGAAAGAGAAAGTGACTGAACTTGGGAATTGATTTTCTGTTCAAAAAGAGACCAAAAGGTATCAAAGATTACCCTCAAGATGTGAAATTTAAAGTTTAAAAAAAAAAAAGGCAAGCATGTAGTAGTGAAAAAATTAGGTATTAAAAACACTCAAAGGAAAAGCCACTAAGGTCTATATGTAATATACTGAATTTGAACAGTACCATAGGATATGAATTATAAATGCCATAGACAATAGATACACCAAGATAGATAAAAGAAAAAGTTTGTACAAAAGGATATAAAATGCCTCTTAAACTTCATTCATGCATAATAAAAATGCAAGTGAAATCTATTCCAGGATATTATTTTTTACCTTTTAGATAAGCAAAGATGGAAAAGTTTGAAAACAATATGATGACTATAACTTAGGGAAAATAGACACTTTCTTGCATTCCTATAAGTATAAATTTGCACAACAATTTGGCAGCGGGTATCACAATTACAACTCTATCTTTTGATCCAGTGTATAAGTCATCTATTGCTAGACAACAAATGAGCCCAAAGTCTAGAAGCTTAAAATACCAAACATTAGGATATCAACTTCTAACATGACAGTGTGAAGAGCTTTGCTGGCCCACTACCCAACGAAACTAGTAAAAACCATAAAAAAAAAAACATTGAAATCCTTCGTAAATGACCCTAAGGGCAAACAGCGAATGAAGAAATACCTATTCAGCAAAATCATAAAAATTCAGTAAGAGAGGCAAGCATTTATGGTTTCAGAGCCAAGACCATTCATTCCCTTCCTCCACCCTCCGAGATCAGCAAGGTGAAGAATCCACTCCAGATTGCTGTAGTAAAGAACACAGAGCTCCGTATCCCTCAAGTCCCCAGTTGGAGGGCTTTTTTTCCCAGGAGCATTTTCATTCTGTTCCCACCCCAGCTAACTGTTGCTGAGGTCAACCAAGACTTAGGCAAGTGCAGTTGAGAGACGGGGACTCCATTCTCTGCCCAGCCCCAACTGTGGATTAAAACATTCTGCCTTTGGCATACAGTACTGAGAATACTGGAGACCCAAACTCCCTTAACACAGCTTATGGCAGCAAAGGTTCTATACCAGGAGTGGCAAGCCAAGAGGACCTAAGGCTGTAGCTTCTCTTCCCTCAAGCGATCAGCTCCTAGAGTGGGGCTGTCACTCAGAGAGAAGCATGCTATTGTTCGCACACCCAGCTCCAGAGGCCTGGCTCAGATTGTCCCTGGTGTGGGGGAGGGGTAGAGAGCATGATATAAAACATAGGTCCTAATCTCTTTCCAAAAGGAACTAACTTCATTTGCAACACAGTTTGGAGAAGTTCAAGCCTAGAGGCACTCTCAAGGATAGTGCAGGTTGTGGTGTAAGGCCGTTGTTGGGAGATTCAAGATACATGCCAACCTTAGGCCTGCTAGTTGGCAGGAGAAAAATGAGAAGACAACTGAGAGGAGCACTTAAAGGGTTGGAAAAAATATCAAACACTGACTCAGAAACTTCAAAGGAACCACGACTGGATTGTAGAGTAATTTATGCCCTAGGGCATTGCTGAAAACAATTTAGCAATCAGCTACCAATTAGTGAAGTTTAACGGCTGGGTGTGGTCAAGGGAAAAAAGAAAAGAGCCTTACCAAAATCACTGTCATCCTAGGGTGACTATGGCCTAAACCAAAGCTGCACCCTCCTTAGGACCACTATCAGAGACTTAACACTGTGGAAGGGGAAACAGACTTTACTAAAATAGTCCAACCAGTCAACAATCAAATAAACAAGCAAATGATAACAGGCCTGGGGGAAACCAATAACCAAATTGCTGTAATATCTGAAATGTGCATGTTTTAAAAAACAAATTTACAAGTTATACAAAGAAACAGAAAAGTATAATCCATATACCAGGAGGAAAAAAGACAACAGAAATTGCTTGGGAAAGTGACCACATGTTGGATTTATTAAAAAAAAAAAAATCAAATATAGCTATTATAAATGTTAGCAAAACTGAAGGAAATCACGTTTTAAAAAGAAAGGTATTATAACAATATTGCAAAAATAGAGATCAAAAAAGAGATAAAAATACTAACTTGAACCAAGTGGCCCCAGACAGTAAGTTGAATCCACACAAAAAAACAAAGAGCACCACTAAAGGTAATCATGTAATTATAATAAAGGACAGTTTAAAAGCATGTTTTTATACTTCTCTTAACTGATTTGAAAAGCAATTGCTTAAAATATGTACAGAATGTATTGATGGCTTAAAACATATAAAAAATGTTAACATGTGTAACATAATTGCCAATAACACAAATGAAGTAGATGGGAGCAAAGTTTTATTGGGCTAAGGAAATAACATATAGTGAAGCAATAATTATAAAAATGCATTGTTGTGTTTGTAACATTAATAGATTTAATATGTATAACAAAAATACCACAAAAAGAGATCAAAGGGAATATAGCTGTATTTCAGTAATGTTTCTATGTATCCCTAGAATTAAGTTTGGAAAAATCTGAAGCTTATTTTGTTAAGATACCCTACAGCAGCAACTTAAAAAAGAAAAAAAAAGAGGGAAAAAAATCATTAAAGAAATTAAAATGCTACATCAGAAAATAGTCACTGAATGCAAAAGAAAGTAGTAGAGGAGGAACACAGGAAGAAAAAAGACATGAGACATAGAGAAAACAAAAAGTGAAATGACAGAATTTAACTATATCAATAACATTAAAGGTAAATAAATTAAACAATCCAATCAAAAGGCAGAGCTTATCATACTTTATTAAAAAACATGTTCCAAAAATGTGCTGTCAGCATAAGACTTACTTTAGATTCAAAGACTCAAATACATTGAAAGTAAAGTCTGGAAAAACATAACGATAATAAAGTCAATCCATCAGGAAGATATAACAATTATAAATATATATGCACCTAATAACAGAAGTCCAAAATATACAAAGCAAAAATGACAGAAATTAAAGGACAAATGGACAATTTAGTTACAATAGTTAGACTTCAACAGCCCAGTCCGATGGTTAATTTTAAGTATAAACATGGAGTGTGTTTTTAGATAACATTTAAATTGGTGAACTCTGAGTAAGCAGAATGCCCTCCATAAAGTAGGTGTGTCTCATCCAAAGAGTTGAAGGCCTGAACAGAACAAACAGACCAGCCTCCCTAAACAAGAAATTTTCCTTCAGATTTTATCAGCACCATCAGCTCTTCTCAGTCTCGAACCTGCCAGCCCACACTGCAGATCTGAACTTGCCAATCTGCATAATCACATAAGAAAATTCTTTAAAATAAGTCTCTTTATACACACACACAAATCATTTTGGTTCTGTTTCTCTGCAAATCTTGACTAATATACTCACTTTCAAAAATAAACAGAACAACTGAACAGAAGGCCAACAAGGAAAAAGAAGATATAAATAACACTATAAACACTAAACCAGACGTCATTAGAATATTCTACACAAAAACAACAGAATAAATATACATACATATATATTTATATATACTTTTCAAGTATACCTGGAATATTCCCAAGATAGACCACATGTTAGAACATTACAAAAAACTCAATAAATATAAAAAGAAATAATACAGAAGATGTTATCTATACCCAACAAAATAAAATTGGAAATTCAAAGAGAAAAAAATTGAGAAACTCACAAATATGTGGAATTTTAACTACATTCTCCTAAATAAACAATGAGTCAAAGAGGAAATTAAAATAAAATCCAGAAAATACTTTGAAATAAGGGAAAATTATGACATACAATATTAAAACATAGGGGATGCGACTAAAGTGATGCTTAGAGGAAAATTTATACCTACATATACTTACATTAAGAAAGGAAAAAGGTCTGAAGTCAATAATCTAATGTTCCACTGAAAAAATAAGAGCAAACTAAGCCTAAATCAAGAAGAATGAAGGAATAGTAATAAAGATTAAAGAAATCAATGAAACAGAAAATAGAAAAATAATAGAGAAAATTAATGAAACCAAAAGCTGGTTCTTTGAAAAGATCAAAAAAAAAAAAAAAAAAAAAACCTGAAAAACCTTTAGCTAAATTGACCATAATAAAAAGAGAGAGAGATACTTCAAATGACCAGCATCAGAAATTTAAAAGAGCATATTACTAGCTACCTAATAAAAACAAAAAGAAGTATAAATATAGGAAAACTGATATGCCAGAAAATTAGATAACTTAGAAGAAATGAACAAATTCCTAGAAAAACACAAGTACCAAAACTGACTTGAGAAAAAAACAGAAAACCTGAATCAACAAGTAAATTCAATCAGTAATAACAATAAAAATTACACACAAAGAATGCTCAGGCCTAGATGGGTTCACCAGTGAATTCTATCAAACATTTAAAGAAGAATTAATACCACATTCTTTAAAACTCTTCCAAAAAAAATGGAAGAAAGGGAATATTTCCCAACCTATTTTAAAATCCCACTATAAAACCTCATTGAGAAAAAGAAAAATGCATTATAAGAAAACTACAGACTAATTCCTCTTATGAATATAGATGTAAAAAATCCTCAAAAAAAATACTAACAAACCCAATTCAACAACATATTATGAAGAATTATACACCATGACCAAGTGGAATTTACCCTAGAAATGCAAGGTTGGTTCAACTCCTAAAACCATCAATTAATGTAATATATCTATCAGAAGAATAGAAAACAAAACACTGTAGATACAGAAGATACAACTAACAGAATCCAGCAACCTTTCATAAAAAAAAAAAAAAAGAAACTTAAATTAGGAAGAGATGGAACTTCCCAAACCAAGCATAGTGCTGAAATGCTACTGTCTAGTAATCCTACATACAAAAGGGCTTTGTCAGAGCATGAGTTATGTTATTGGTCATGAGTTCAATATAAATCAGTACACATTAAATTAAATGTTTAAATGGAAACCACCCATAAAACAGGGTTACATATTGATCAGCTGACAAAACTGTTGTGACTGGAGGCACACATGAATCTATAATCTTTTATTTACCGTAGGGGCCATGGTTCAGTGTTTGCTAATTCAGTTTTCACAATGACTTTATAAAACATAACTGCTGTGAATAATAAAAGTTAACTATAAATACTAATGTAATTGTAGGTGAAATATCATGATGTCTGGAACTTGCTTCAAAATAATCCATTGCTGATAGAGGAAGCAGAAGGAGCAGAAGTTTCTAGATGAAACAAGACTGGTCATGTGTTGATAATTGTTCAAGCTGGGTGATAAGTAAACATGGGAGTTCATTAGTATATTCTCTCTGCCTTTGCATCTAACTAAAACACATGCATACAAACTTCTGTATACAGATATCCCACCAAAAAGCTTATAAGAACATATAATATAGTACCAAAAGGTCTAAAAAATAAAGAATTATGGTCAAGGCCAGTATTTTTCCAAAAGGTTACTAATGGCATTTGGAGTAGTAAAACTCTTTAATTGAGCAGGATTATCCTATTCATTTCAAGATGTTCAGCAATCCCAGCTTCTGTCCAATATGTCAATAATAGCACCACCGACTAAAATCAGTGATGCAGGCAAAGTTTCATCCACAATGCCATTAATCACGGCATCATTACACAATTTTTAAAAAATAAAATTAATGCACAACAAGACACTAAATATAAATACGATATATCAAAATACTGGAATATATTATAACCTAAAAATATTATATTCCCTCTTGAAGATGAACTGACAACATGACAATGACATTCTTAATCACACTGCCTTAACTAAATCCCTATAAGCATGCAAAACAAGAACAAGAGTCTATGGCCATGCCACCCTGAACAAGCCCGATCTCGTATGATCTTCGAAGTTAAGCAGGGTCGGGCCTGGTTAGTACTTGGATGGGAGACTACCTAGGAAGACTAGATGCTGTAGGAGTAAAAAAAAGAAAAAAGAAAAATAAAGATAAGGGATTGTAAACTGACAAGGTCCTTGCAATCTGTAAGGTCAACCAAGGGTGGCCTCACCTAAATAAATAGAGAGAGAGAGAGAGAGAGAGAGAGAAATAGGAAAAACACAAGAGTTCCAAAATAAACCACAAATTTAACAATATCTGAAAGGCAGAATAATGGGGTCAAGAACAAATTCTGAGAAGAAATATCATAATTCAAAACCCAAATGATGTCTATAGTAGAAAAGGAGCTGTTTTTCCTAAAAGAGGCCCAGAGATCCTCGAAGTACCCACTTAGGAAATACAGGGAGCAGAAGCCCCAGGAATCAAAATAACTAATTAAGGAACCATTTACCAGAAAGCTGGTCTTCCCACTATCCAAGTTCAGAAGAGCTACCTGCATAATTTGCTTGCAGCACATTACTTTCAAAACAACTATTTGTTGGACAAAGATCCCTACTATAACTGTTAGGGCAAACAAAATAGTCAGAAAGGAAATGACTTAAGAGCCTAACTTTCCTTCTTTACAGTGAAGTCTACCTGCCATACTCCATTCTTCAGGAAAGCTTCCTTTTTGTAAATTTTCCCCCACCCCCTATTGTTTTTTTAACAAAAAAATCCAGTCAATCTTTCCATTCACAGGAGGAGCCTTCTAGAAAAGATATGCAAAAATGTAAAATGAACCCATTATGAGCAACATTTCTACTTTGAGCAATACAGACCTTCATACAAAAATATGAACAGTCAGTAAAGAATCATCATGCACTTGAAGAAAACGATCATCATTAAAGAAAAACATTAGAGAGAAGTTACCCAACAGAAAACAAAAATAATGCAAGAAACAGAAAAAAAAACTTTAAATGATAATCAGAAAGATTAAAAAGTTATTCTTTATAAGACTGCTTTGAAAAAAAAATGAAATTTCTTAAAAGACTTGATTTCTAAATTTAAAAATTCAAATAATGCAATAGAGCAAATGGAAAAAAAAAATCTATTTACTGATGAAAGGAAAAGTAAGAATAATGTAGAGAGAAGGCAACAGAACTAAGATATTAAATCAAGCTATATACAGACTCCAATGTGCTGTCAGCCCCACAGCCAGACCAGAAGGATACCTGCAGAACAAAGGAAATTTCTGCTGGGATTGCTAACAAACAATTTCCCCACACCAGGAAGGGAAAACAGAAAATCTGAGTCTTTAAGTCACATCCTACACAAAATAAAAACCATTCATTCCCTACAGTTAAAACCATGGGGGACAGAAGGATCAAAGGCTGAGAACTGCCAGCAGGCCTTTCACACTACATATTCTTACCTTTTCATGCTATGGTACTCTTATCCTTTCTCAATATATGTCCATACCATCAAAGCTACATGGGTAAACAAAGTCTTTAAACTGTAATTCACAGAAACTAAGAATGACATGTAAACTGAATTCCCCAAATACTCAGGATCCCTCTCAGTGTCTATCTCTCAGTCTCTCTCACTGTCTTTTCCTCTGTCCTTCTCACTGTTCCCGTCTCTCTACCGTCTTTGTCCCTCTGAGTCTCTCTAAGGCTCTCTCACTCTACCATGCTCTGTCTATGGAGAGTTAACTGTTAGGTAGTTAGGCATGAGTGACAGGCCCAGCTCTGTGACCATGAAAACCTCCCTTGAAGATCTTCCTTAAGTGCCTCCCAGGAACACCTCCCTTTTAGGGTTATAAATTATCACAAATCCTAGAGCATAAAAGCCATAAAACTCAGCAATAAGAAGAGATGAAATACTGCCATTTGCGACAACATGGATAGACCTCAAGATAATCATACTAAGCGAAATAAACCAGACAGAAAAAGTTGAAAATCACATATCACTTATATGTGGGATATAAACCTAAAAGCAAAAAATGAACAGGACAAACAGAGACTCATGGCCATAGACAATAGACTAGTGGTAACCAGAAGGAGGGAGGAGGTAGACGGGGTGAAGGGGTCAAATATGAGGTGATAGAAAGAAATCCAACTATGGGAGGTGAACATACAGTGTAAATATATATGCCTTACTGTTAAAATGTAGAGCTGAAACTTAATGGATTTCATTAACCAATGTCACCATTAAAAAATAATTAATTAATTAAAAAATAAATAAATTAAAGGCCTTAAAAGCTGCTGGTCAAACCAGCTACAAAAGCATGCACAGGAAGTACTACTCATAACTTCAGCCTCGCGATAGCGTGATTATAATACCATGACTATGCCTAGAAGTTCATGAATCTATAACAGACTGAATTCTGGATAAGCATATGCGCAGCAGGCAAAGCATTATATAGCAGCCAACTGTCAATCAAGGTGACCTCACACAAGGCTCATCTAAGATCTCCCCTCATGGCCCAGATATAAATGGACCTTCCATTTCTGCATTGTTACAACATTTCTGGCTGGAAATTCACTCCTCCCTTTGGGGAGTACTATCTTATCTCTTCATCTCTTAGGTTCTACGGCCTTCCTTAGCATGGCCCCTCTCCCAAAATGTACTTTCAATAAATTTCACCTCTTCAAAAGCTCACTGACCTGTAATTCTTTGCTGAGTCAGCAGAGAAGAACAAAGGAACAACACACAACATCACCATCGTCATCGTCCTCTTTTTCCTTCTCTTCCTCCTCCTCCGAACCACTGGAGCAACTCCAGATTTCACATTACCCCAGGGTGACATTAACCTTTCTCTAACAAACTTTCCTTCTGACTAACTTTGGCATGCATCTGAATTTTCTTGAGCATAGCCAAGAACTCTCTCTCGGTGAAAGGTTTGAGTTCTACCTATTTGGGGGAATTTGCCTTGTCCTGCATCAAGAAGCCAATTCAAGAGATAGTATAAAAGATGGAAAATGTAGCAACAAAGCAGGTCAACCTCTAATAGAATGTCAAAAGAAAGAACATAATAAAGAAAAAATATAAAAGAACATTTCCTCAATCAAAAGAAAACTTTAAGTCTTGAGAGTGAAAGGGCTCACCATAGTCTGAGAAGGATAAATTTTTAAAAGACCCAGATTAAGAGATGATGTTGAAATTTTACAAGCTCACATAAAATGAGAAAATCCTAAAAGCTTTAAGCAAGCTAACATGAGAAAAATAAGAATCACACTTATACCAGAATCACATATATACTTGGTAGCACCACTATATGCTTAAAAGGAAGGAAGGAAGGAAGGAAGAAAGGAAGGAAGGAAGGAAGGAAGGAAGGAAGGAAGGAAGGAAGGAAAAAGAAAATAGAGCTATACTTTGAAAAATCTGAGGGAAATTACATGGATATAAAATGTTATGTTCTGCTAAAGTATCTAACAAGCATAAGGACAAAAGAAAGACATTTGCAGCCATGTAAGGAGTCAGAAAGTAGACAGACCACTTATGCATGCTTTCTGAGAAAAAAAAATTGAAAATATAATCCAACAAAAACAGAAAAGAAGATGTGGGATCCTAGAACTGTGGCACTAATTCAACAATACAATGAAAAAAATCCTAGGTTGACAGTTGTGAGTAGGTTTAGAAAGCAACTGGTCAAAATTCATAAGCCAAAAGGCCTAGGGAAGAATGTCTTTAGCCAATAAACAAATATCTGAACTATTCTTTATGATAAAAAAAAAAAAAGGAAAGCAGAAAAGAAGGGCAATTATAAATTTCAAGAGTAAAAAAATGTTTTCCAGGAAGAGCAAGGCACAAATATTAAACAGACGTAAAGGTAATATAATTTGATAGTCTATTTAACTTTGATAGTGAAAATATCCTTTTTTGACAGACATAGAAAGAATGGCATAACATTTTCCTTTCTCAACAGTTCCAAATACACTCCATGGTTCTTTAGGAAATAAATATTTACATAATTATAAAATTATAAATGCCACTTACAGGTTTCCAATTTCAAAAGTCAACTCAAATTCCAAAGTATCTCATAGTGTAATCTATAGACTAAAACAACAGTATTACCTGGAAAGCGTATTTTAAAAAGATACCTCTGCAACAACAAGGATAGATCTTGAGAATATCATGCTAAGCGAAATAAGTCTGATGGAAAAAGTCAAGAACCCTATGATTTCACTCATATGTGGGATATAAAACTAAAAGCAACAAATAAGACAAACAAACAAAAACTCATAGATACGGACAACAGTATGGTGGTTAACAAAGGGAAAGAGGGTCAGGAGGAGGTAGGTAGTAAGGGGTAAAGGGAGTCAAATATGGTGACAAAGGAGATTTGACTTGGGTAGCGAACACACAATGCAATATACAGAGGAATGTTTGAGATATGCATTTTACCCAATTATCCAAATATATCTTACTCACACAAAAATTTTGAGATTGAAAAGTAGTAACCTCCAAAATTTTCCATTATATACCTTATCATAAAAAAAAAGGCTTTTGAGTACCACTCCCAATAAATGTACATTTATTTATAAATTGTATTTATGTATATTTTTATATAAACGAATATATATCATAAAATATGAAAAACAGAAATCTTAAAGGATGAAAATGATAACCTAATAATATTTTAATATTTGCTGTCTCAACCAAGAAGAAAGTGAAAATTAAAGATAACTTTAGAAAGTTTTTAAAAATAACAAATTAGAAAGTTGAAAATATATATATACAAATACAAGAGAAAAAGACAAAGAAAGAATCACAGAAATGACAACAGAAGTCCCAAAATTATATCTTTCTGGAAGGCCAGGATGCTGAAAAACAAGAGTGAAACAGAGTGATCACATTTCATCTCAAGGATGACTGAGGAAGGAACAAGAGTACTTTAACAAAAGACTTAATTCTGATCATCAAAAGGGAAAAACTGATTGACAAATTAGACATACAAGCAATATGAAGAGAAACTAATTACATTACTTTAAGAGCTTATGATAACCAAGGATGGTAATATTAAGACATAGGAATGTATCAAAGATTTTAAAAAGTCAAATTCCAGACACTATTGGAATGATCCCAGGGCAAGAGACTCCAAAGGTGAACAGAGTTTAAGTAATCAAAAAATGATATTCAGATTATATAATCATGATTCTAATAAAGAAAATAAAAAAGGCATCCATATGCTTAGCTTCTCATTTAGGAAATGTAATAAAATCCATTTAATAGGAAAGCAAGTGTTTTAATTGCTGTGCAAAGTGTCATGGGACTACTGTATACCAAATATCTGACAAGTAGTTAGCATCACTCCACTGTTTCTAATGACCAAGGAGAGGCCCAATAATCTATAGTTAAATGACTGGGCATACCCTTCAGGATAATACAAAGTGCTAAGTGAAATTCCTCAACCAACTCCAGACCACTCACTCTACTCTGGCAAGGTCATTCCAGGCTTTCAAGTAAACGCTGCAATTATCTTAGGGGAAAACTGAGCCATGTCTAGGAAGGATCATGTATAGGAAATTGCTAAGAAGGGCAATCTTTGAGTAAGAAGCCAAACAGGGACTTCCCCAATTTTTAAGGGTGAGCTGTAATAGCTCAAGACAAATACACACACACACACACACACACACACACACACACACACACACACAGTCTAAGTTACAGTTTTATCTCTTACCTGCTAATTTTCCAAATATATCAGAATATGAGCAGGAAATATGGCCTATCTAGCTGTACTATCTGGTGAACTGGCATCCATAGAAATAAATTCAATAATTTTATCATGCTTCACATTCATTTGGAAATCAAATGCCTCTGTAAGGTAGCAGTCCCCAAATTTTTTGACACCAGGGACCCGTGCTCCTATGAGAATCTAACACCTGATGATTTGAGGTGGACCTGAAGCAGTGATGCTAGTGCTGGGGAGCAGCTGCAAATATAGATGAAGCTTTGCTCAATTGCCCACCACTCAAGTCCTGCTGTGCGGCTCGGTTCCCAACAGGCAACAGACCAGTATCAGTCCCCAGCCCTGAGGCTGCAGACCCCCGCTTTATGGGATTAGTGCCAAGTTTTAATTTTAATAACAAACAAATCAATTCAACCAATCAAATACTCATGAGACAATAACTTGAGAGCTTACCTTTCCACAACCAAACTGACTGCTTGTGTGATATCTGGGTTTGTCGCCTGAAGACGTTTCCACAAAGACCATACAAATTCTTTATCAGCCTTAAAAAAGTAAAAGATATTTTAAATGCATGCTTTGTAGTTGTAATAGAGAGGACAAGATACTACATTAAATTAAAAAGTTAAAAACCAAAATTACTTGATCCCTAGTTCTATAAGATAGATTTTTGTAAAGTTATAGCACAAAAGATTTATTTTAAAAAGTTATTAAACTGGTAACTACATTCACTTTAACTATTTCTACCATTCAAATTTGGGGATGTAGATGTTGAAATGCTGAATATCAAGGTAAATTTTCTTTAACTGTGCTTTAGCTGCTGTTTCAATTTCCAGCCCCCTTTTTAGCAAAATTCCTTGAAAGAGCTGCTTATAATCACTGTCTCCACTTCCTCATCACCCATTCGCCCTATAACCTCCTCCAGGCAGATCTCCCTCCCCACTAGTATGCTAAAATTACTTTTCAAGGTCCTCTGGCAGCCTAATCCAATGAACAATGGACAATTTCGGTCTTTAATGCTCAGATCAGTTGTTATCAACTCCAGTTGACTATTAGGAATCACTTTAAGGGAGTTTTTTTAAAAAATAGTGACAATCTAGAGATTCTGATTTAATTGGTTTCAGATGAGGTTCAAGTTTTTTTAAAAGTTCCGCAAGTGATTGATTCTGTGCATACAGGGTTGAGAACCACTGCCCTAGGTGATCTTATTTAACCCCATGGTTTTACTTACATACTGGTGACTCTTACACTTCTCTCTTAAACTGTTTTGTCTACCCTTGATCTCCAACTGTCTAGTCAATAATTCCACTTGAATGCCTCTTAGGTATCTCAGATTTAATTTATCCACAATAAAATTTTTGATTTCCTATCCCCTCACAAACCTGACCCTATGTGTCTCAGAATATTATACAACCAAATACTCATCTGTTCAAAGGCCTAAAACTTAGCAGTCAATCTCCACTGCTCTCTTCTCACATTTCATATCCAACCCATCAGTAAATTCGATTGGCCTCACCTACAAAATCTATCCCAACTCTAACCACTTCTCAACACCTTTATCACCATCACCCTCATCCAAGTCTAGTCACCTCCTGCCTAACTCCCCACAGTAGTCCCCTAGCCTAGCCTCCTTGTAGCTCAAATGAGTTCCTGTCAGATTAAGAAAATAATCCACTCTTTACCAAGGACATGACAACATCCGATATTAACTGGCCCCAAACACACCAGTCCAACCTCTTCTATCACTCCCCGGAACCTCCCCCCACCCCCGGAACCTCTCACCTTTTTCACAATGACTTTCTTGCTCTACCTATATCAGAGCCTTCATACATGTACCATCCACCAGATTTTCATGTAGATTCAATCACTACATTCAGGTCTTTGCTTAAATGTCACTTCTTCAAGAACTCCTCCCTGACTATTATATGTAAAGCTACCAAAACCTACAAGTCTCTGGTAACCTCTTGTCCCTTTTGTGTGTGTGTGTGTGTGGCACATTTCATTATAGTTGTTCATTTGAATTTACTTGTGTGGCAGATATTTCTATTTGTAGCTGTCTCCATCATCCATCCTCCCCTTTCTTTTAGTAACGGAAACTATTCTGGCTTTTTTAGCTCAATTAAAAGACTGACCTCTCTTGCCTATGGGCTATGTGACTATGTTCTGCCAATAAAATATCAGAAATATTGCTGGAAATCTTAAAATTAGATTTATGTCTACCAATTGTGTTACAAATACTTTTCTCAGTATGTTGTTGCTTATTTGGCTTTACTTACGATGAAGGTTTTTGGAGGAAAGGTAGTTATTAATTTGATTTATTCAAATTTATCCATCTTTTCTATTATGACTTATGGATTTTATGTACCAATTAGAAAGGTCTTCTCTACTCCAAGATTAGAAATATATTTCCCCATACTTCTAAAATTTTGTTTTCATTTTTTTAATGCTCAAATCTTTGATCTATTTTGTTTGTTAAAGGCTTGACAGCCTGAGTACTGGTGAGTACTACCAACTTTACCTAACAATTCTTATCCCTTTAAAGAATTCAGCATTTGGGTGTTAAAATGATTTGAGTTAATGACAAGAAATGTCAATATACAAATCATATGTCATAACCTGCTTGAAAAGATTGGGAAAAGTAAGCTAATGTAACAGTATGTGCCCTAACATCTCTATTTTTAAAAGGTATGTTGATGAAATTACAAAATCTCTTGAAACCAATATTATCTATAAATTTATCTTATAGCTTGCTTCCAAAAGAATAGCAAAGATTGACATGTATTTTCATCTCAACTTTTCTGCCTAAAATACAAAACAAGAAAGGTTAACATAAAAATGTAAAAAGACTAGGTTTCCAACACTTACAAAATAACTAAATTAATTCAGCTTAAATAAGTATGAATTGCTTATATAAAGAACTTAACACTAAGTTAAGTTCTTTAAGCTGAAAGGGGCATAGTAAGAAATCAATAAATATCAAATAAAAACATTTTTTACACCTTAATATATACTTTTCTCTTTTTCTTTGTGTTGTTGTTATGCTTAATGATTATTTCACATCTCCTCTTCAAACTCCACCAAAGAGAAAGTAAAAACAAATTTTCCTTAAGCTGTTTTATCAGAGGCCTGAGGAAAAAGCCTCCTCCAAAGGAAAAGACTCTTCCAGAAACACTCTACCGTTACTAATTTATAATTACAATTCATACTCAGTAGTCATTTTAGGAAGAACTTTTCTAATTTCCAAATTTCTTCAGTTTACACTTCAGTTATTAATTTCTTTTTTTATATTTATGGTCAGCAACAGTATTCAGATTTTATTTTTCACCTAAAAATACTCAAATGCATGACATCTGATTTAAAAAATAAAGTTATTTTGTGAGCAATAAAATTCTATGCATGTGTTGTGTGACTATTCTATGTATTAAAGTTTGTGAGTGTCTTAGTTATTTAAATGCTATATCATCTTCGATGAGGCTTATACCTCTAATTCCTAAAAAGATCTTCTTTTCATATACAAAAAGGCCCCCCAAAACACAAAACTAGTTCCCAGACTATTCCAGACATCATTAAAACAAGGAAATTAACCACTGTCAATCCTATTCTTTATATTTTCCCACATTTTCCCTTCCTTTGGAAGCTTCCTTTAAAAAATTTAATAAAAACCTTAAAATTACTTATTATAAAATTCTTTATTACTACAGAACTTCTACACAAAATCACATAATTTCAAATTTATATTAAATAACCCTATCCCTTATCACAAAGTTGTTTAAACTCAGCCTTTGAATGAGTTGACTAAATGCTAGGAGATTTGGGTCTAAATTATCTTAGCTGTGGATTAGCTTTGACTTTCACTTATCAGCTAGCATGGAAATAAATTTCCACTTTATAGACACAGACACCCAACATTGTCTTCCTTCACAGGGTACCTACTTTTCCATCACCTAGTTTAGTCTGGCAACATACCAGGACCCCAATTGACCTGTACTGGAAGAATGAATTCAACAAATATATGAAAACTATTTCCTATATTCCTATATTCCTATAAACAAATAATTTGCCTATCAGAACTCAGAGCAAAGAATGAAAGGAGTTTAATTACAAAGTATGTAATAAAGCAGCCACTCAATAAATTATTATAAAAATAACTGCATAAAAATATTTATCTATTAGAATACAGCTACTAACAGTGATAAGGATTCTAATTATATATGTTCTCAATTTTTTTTCTTTGTGAATGACCAGACAAGGTTACAACACACCTAAATGTCTAACAAAAAATATAACTAACTGCCTGAGGTCTCTGGTTGTATATTCTTAATTCCAACATCCATGTTTCATGAAAATTAGTTTAATCACTAAAGTTGGAATGAACATAAAATTCATTTAAATGTCCTAAATAATTTTTTTCCTGAAATCAGTTTATAGGTTTAGTAAATATTTTTGACTGCTACTAAAAAAAGAAATAACCTTTGAGACAAACATATATAAGCATGTATATACAGATACACATAAATATATATGTATGTGTGTATATATATATTACACATACATTACTTCTTATCTGGTATACTACAAGGGATAATAAAACTACAAATACCCATAACCTCATTATCCTTTGTCACAAATAGAACACATTCTTATAATACATAATCAAAACTAAGAGTATGGTGAAGTTAGGTCCTAAATCAAAGAATACGGCATAAATGTCATGGACTTAAAATTACCCTTTGGAGCACCATTAAATGTTTCTTAGGAAAAAATAAACTAATATCCTATCCTCGGTAAGAAAATATTAATCGTGTTTTCTTCAGCTAAGCAGTATGTGTATGTTGCTTGCTAATATGAGACCATATGAAAACCACTTTAATTAAATATACAATCTTATACAGTAAGATAAGATGCTCAGATTAAGAGAAACACTTGGAAATGAGATTGTTTCCTATTACATGCTTATTCTAAGTAATTCCCATTGAGTGGATTGGTACATGGAATCACTCAAACTTTTTCTCCAAGTATATATAATTAAATTCCTATAAGTTAAAAGTGGGGAAAAATCACAACTAACCTAAATGAAGCTACTATTTATGAACAGAGACTGATTAGTAGGGCTCGTTTACCCAAACCATATATTTGAGCCATTACTGGGTTGTGAAATTCATTTAGTAGATCTGAGCTGCATTCTCTTAAAGAATAGAATTTAAAAGAAAATATCAGTTAATAACACAGAGTAAATATTCTTTCTGAAATTATATGTATGTGTATGTTATGTATCCTTACTTGGTTGAAATGCAGAATAAATTTATTTTGGGTTGCAATTTTTGAAAGGTTTGAAAAATATAGGGTTAATACTATGTATTCTTGGGTACCATAATATCTAGGTGAAGTAGCAGAAGAACAAATAAAACAATATAAAAGTGAATGTTTAATTACTTAAGTACTTTTTTACAAAACAATCTGGGGTTCATTATTGTTTCCCATGTTTCCCCAAAAGCAGGAGTATGGTTGGACTGAAGTTTTATAGCATGGGATACCACCAATTTAGTCTCACATTACTGGAATGCCTATGATCATCTAACAGTGTCAGTATTACAAAAATCTCAAGAACCATTGTTCTAGGTTAATTATGATCAACTCTATTCTTACAACTGCCTAGTGTACATTTATCTTCCTATTCTACATATGTCCAAGGTCAAGGCCAACACCATGTCTGAAGCCACGTTTTTAAAGATTATAATAGTGAATGGATTGGGGGGATGGGGCTATTTCCGACAGACTGATTTCCATAATCAAGTCACTCATAGAAAGTAAAATCTTAGTTCCTAAGGGTTTGGGGGAGTGTAGAAGATATGGGCAAATAGCACCTTAGGGCCTCCCAAAGTAACAAAGGCCTTTATCATGATTTTATATTTTTAAACTACCCAAGGGTTAGGTGTGCAAAGGACAAAATGCTTTATTTCATTAGTATCTTTTATTTATCTCTTTGCTCCTTAACCACCGAAGAACGGAAAACAGTAAAAGGAAAAAAGGGCAGCCACATCGTATCTCAATTTGTTGAAGCAAAGTCATATTCAATTTCTACAAGACTCCTGTTTTTACAGCTTTGACTCAATTAGCAAGAACCTACAAAAGAGGCAAAATAATCCAATAGAACAAAGTATGAGAGAATGAATTTCACGGATTTTTATGAATCTAAACTGATACCATTCATAAAGATACCTTGGTGGTTAGCAGTTCCTAATTGATTCCACCTTGAAGACAGAGTTACTCAAAGATATACTGTCGAGTGAATCTCCAATATTGAATCCCCCAACCCTGTCTACAAGTTCTGGTAAAATCAAAGAAGTGGTGGTAATTACGCAAAACTAAAGGAAATCACATCTCTCTGAAAATGAGCACACTCAAGCTATCTTTAGTATAAACAAACTCTACAAATAACAGGAAAGTAATGTTGATGCAATTGACCTAGTGAATGACATGAAAATGAGATTTCTCACTCAAGGACGATGGAATTGCTATAGTTGGTTAATAAGTATCAAGAACATCTATTGTGTATTAAAATTCCCGGCCCAAGACTCCGTAGAAATTTTTGGTCTGTGTTTACAACTTAAGTTTCACTTAAGTTGACTTCAGAACAGGGCAAGTGTGGGTTTAAAAACTAAAAACAGGTTCCTTCATTGGTGGGTTTTAGTTTAATTAAAGTGTTTAAACTTTCCTGTTCAACATTTCAACTCGTGAACTACACTCCACTTCTGCTGAACCAAGCACCACTACAGTCATGACCAAGAATTTGCACTATTAGGGGAAGGGGGCGCGACTGCGTGTTTTGGCGGTATCCAAAAATCAAACCCTGGGAGCCCAGGTGAATTCTGTACGGCCAGCGTCCAGATAAGGGCGAGAGCCCGAGGTCGAGCAGCCGGGCGCTACTGTCCCTCCAGCACAGAGCAGCGGGTCGGGCTGCGAGTGGGAGCAGGGAGGGAGCGCCGGCGGGCGGGGCTGGGTGGGACCCAAACCTGCGCAGCTACGCAGCCGAAGGCAGAGGGAGAGGGGAGCACATCCCCACCGGCCCCGGCCCCGCTGTGGAGGGGGAAAGGCCGGAGGCCAGCGTCCTCGATACCTGACACAGGGCCAGCTCCTCCTTTAGGGCGCTCAGCTCTTCCTCTAGCAGCTGCGTCCGGGTCACCACCGCCTCCTCTACCGAGATGCCCTCTAGCCGCTTGGACCCCGTGGGCGCGCTGAGGAAGGGAGCCTGAGCCGGAGCTGCCCACTCAGGCCGTCGCAGGCCCCCTGACCCTTCTTCGACCCGCCAGGATATATCGCTTTTGTCCATGGCGCCCTCCCTCGCTGCGTTGGCAAGACCCGAGGCCTCGCTGCTCACTGCGTATACCGCAGTTCCCCGCCCAGCACTTGGGGACCTGGGCCCCAAACATCGCGCTGGGAGTGGGGGTTGCAGTGAGGGCGGCGAGCGGGCCGCCATGGCCGCGACTGCTAACGGGTCAAGTTCCCTCTAGGAAACCCCACCTCCCCTTCCCCATCCTGGCAAGCCCGACGCTCCGAGCCGCGCATGCGCGAGCCTTTCCCGCCTTGGCGCGCGGGGTCTCGCGCTCGCTGGTCCAGGTCGGCTTCCCGCGGGCGGCGCGCTCGGCGCGAGCGATGCAGTGCGCACGCGCCATGGCCCCAGGGGTTAGGCCTTCCGCCTCACGCACCACCCCCGCGTGCCCTGCCCGAGTAGCCGACAACGCCGCCTCCTCTCTCCCATGTAAACCCATACCCGACACTTAGAGCCTAGCTAATATCCCACCTCTTAAAGCCTTCCTTGACAAGCCCCTAACTCCAAATGATCCCTAACTGTGAATTCCTTGCGTTCAAGACCCCTGCCAACTCGTTTGTCACGTTTCATTGACCGCCTTGGAGTGTTAGTTACACAGCTAATCTCTCTAGCGCTATTGTAAGCTCCTTGAGGATCAGGGAGTAAGTTTTACACTTAAGTTTTTTCTTCACACTCCTTAGCAAAACTGCTTTACCTTACAGCTGACATCCAGCTGACTGCTGTCAAGGAAATGTAGGAAGCCTTGGGCTGCGCTGGAACTGTCAGGCAGGTTTCCCATTTGAATTACGACCCTTTGTCTTTTGTTTTGCAAGAGTCATGATTTTCTTTGAATTTTTGTCAGCTGCTTGTGTGTTGGCTGAATGTCAGAGAAAGTGTGACCTGTGGTGCCTGACAGTTTGGGTCCTTGTACCAATTTGAAATAGAGTGTGGTTAAGGAAACAAGACAAGCTTTCTTTATCCCTCTTTTTTTTTTTTATTTACTTCTTTCCTGCTTTATGAACTTCAAGTAGGCAATAATGTTCTCTTTCTTTTTAATTATAACATGTTCTACTAGTGATGAGTTTAGTAAGGAGATACACTGAGCTAGCACTAGAGTTCCATGAAAAGCTAGACTCTCTCTTCTGGAGAAAGGATTCCAGAATATTTGGAGAACTGATATGGGTCAAAGAGGACTGTAGAAGTAGGAAGGTAACAGCTTTAACTGATGACTTCTTCATTTAATCAAAATTACTGCTCTGTGGCTTAATCTAGTCAGCATGACAAAAGACACCCTCCCAATTAGAATTCACTGAAGACAAGATGAGTGAGCTTCCTTCCCACTGAAGGTGAATGAATACCTCACAAATTTTATAAAAGGATAACAATAGAAAAAGTCTATATAAGCCTGTCCTAAAAGTCACCATACTGAACATTTACCACATGCTGAACCCATTGCTAAGCATTTTTCATATATGTACTTACTCAGTTTTTACATCACAGTAAAATGGAGACTTGAGAGATTACTGTTCTTTGCCTGAAGTCCCACATCTAGTGAAAAGCTGGGATATGAATCCGTTTAACTCTAAAACCTATACCTTTGATCCCTACCTACCCTTACTTCATACCTGTCACTTGAAATACAGTATTAGGTTTGAAAGCGTCTGAGATTTCACTAGGCTTAAGACTGGGAATTCTAATCACATAATTCACATGTTTGGTACAAAATCAATATGAATGCACATTTTTAATGACTATTTGTTATTCACTCAAAAGGGCATCGTTTCGTCGAATTATAGAAAGATTCTTTTGAAAAGCAGTGAAATATATTTCATATTTGACTGAAAAGAAGGGATAATATCCTGAATCTATGAATAGGTAGACAATTTTTTAAATTTTATTTTTATCGTGATAAAATACACATAACATAAAATCTACCATTATAACCATTTAAAGTGAGTAAAAATAAAGAACAATTCAGTGTCATTAAATGCATGAGCAATGTTAGGCAACCATCACCACTATCCAGTTCCAGAACATTTTCGTCTTCCCAAACCCAGACCTCATACGCATTAAGCAGTCACTCCCCATTCCACCCCACACACCCCCAAGCTTGAGGTAACCACCAGTCTGCTTTCTGTCTCTATGGCTTTTACTCTTCTACTCTCTATAAATGGAACCATAAGGCATACAGCCTTTCATGTCTGGCTTCTTTTACTCACCATAACAATTCCAAGCTTCATCCATTTTATAATGTGTATCAGTACTTCATTCTTTTTTATAGCTGAATAGTATTCCATTATATGGATCTATCACAATTTGTATAGCTATTCACCCATTGATGGGCATTTGGGTTGTTTCCACCTTTTGCCTATTGTGAATAGACCTGCTATGAACATTTACAGATAGGTTATGTTTTGAACACCTATTTCAATTATTTTGTGTATATACCTAGGAGTGGAATTGCTGGGTCATACGGTAATTCTATGTTTAGCTTATTGAGGAACTGCCAAACTATTTTCCACAGTGGCTGCACAATTTTACATTCCCATCAACAATGTATGAAAGTTCCAATTTCTCCACATCCTCATCTTGTTATTTTCCCTTTTCTCAAAATCTTTTCTCTTTATGGCCATACTAGTGGCTGTGAAGTAGTATTTCATTGTGGTTTTGATTTGCAGTTCTCTAATAACTAATGACATTGATCATCTTTTCATGTCCTTGTTGGATATTTATCTTCTTTGAAGAAATGTCTATTCAATTCTTTGTCCATTTTTTCTTTAGGTTGTTTGTTGTTGTTGTTAAGTTGTAAGTATCCTTTACTAGCAGATAACTTTTAAGAACAGAAACTTGCACATTTTCTGAAATGTAAATAAGGAGTTCTTTCTTGTATTAGTTATTTGCTGAAATGACAGAAATATGAGAAACATTGTATATTAACATGTGTAACTTTGAAAGATAAGTTAAAGATCTGTAATACTGCCTGAATAAAAATGTCTAAAACGATCAACAGCATTTCTCCTGTGCAATTCTTTGTTCAAACATTTAAAAGTGATGATATCTGTTCCACGGAAATATATAATAAAGTCTGCTGAGGATGAAGTATATTAGAATATAAAAACACATAATTCTCTCCATATCATCATTGTAGAGTTGAAATATTGGGGAAATAAGGGAAATGTGCAAATTAATAAGGGATTTAAATCACACCCCTTGTTTTAATTTTAAAAATATATTTCTAACCTTTTTAAAAAGAGGGAAAAAATATAGTAACAGTTTCTCAGCCCTTACGTTTCTTTGTTTTTAGAAAGAATGCCAAATTTTAAGACATGTTTATATCTTTACTGATTTGGTATAATCTTTATTTGGTCAACAGAATTCAATTGTTATATTTGAAGCCACTGTTAGGTATTGATAAGACCTTAAATATCACAGATTTCTTTTATATCATTTAAATTTATCTCAGATTTTAGAATTTTGCCATATCCTAAGAATTTAAATCAATAATAACCTACTGCCCACTCCTTCAACATTGAAAAGAAACCCATTAGCTAGAATGTGCCAATGTGATGAATCAGCAGCAGATATTTCATGTCAGTCTGGTGTGGACAAAATGCAATCTAGGAGTTAGTCTATTTGTTTACAAACCCAGCCAGGAGTTTCCTAGATATAATCTTGAATGGGCCTGGTATGCTTAGAGCAAGAAGAGACCCAAGAAAAAAAAGGCGAACTATTCCATATTGGTAGGTTATGCTTTAATAAACAAGGGAATTTACTTAGGAGGTTTGTCTTGGGTGGCAGAAAGAGGAGTGGTTTCCTTCACCCACAGCCACATCTTAAAAGTTAAAAGAGAGGCCTTAACAGGTTTCAGTTAGGTACTCAGCCTAGATGGTCTCATCATCACATTACTGTTTCAAGGTTCTGTCCTGGAGCAGCTTCTAGCTTAGGGAAGGCAAGCTGAGTGCACATTCCAAGTACAGTGGAAGTAGTGTGAAGCCTCCAAGTGTCCAGGTCCAGCCCATGGTCACGTCTTCTTAATGACCTCACCCACTATAGTCAGAGTAAACCAAGAAAATTGTTTTGTGCTAACAATTACTGTGATTTTGTTTGAGTGATTCCTGGCAACTATTGATTCTCTGAGCAGTTCTGGGAGTGCTTTAGGTCAAGCAAGATCTTACGCATCCAAGGATGACATCATTGGTTCCAGTTGTCCCATGTGGTTTTCACAAAGTTCAAAAATGATTACCTTACAGAGCTATGACAACAGAATTTCATTTTCTTTTTCCATCTTCAACGATTTTATAACAGTCCAAAACTGTTTAAATAACTGTCCTTTTTTTTTTGTCTAATTATAGTCTTTTCTAAAATTATTGCCATTGAATCTTAACTCCCAGTGTGGGTGTTGTTTGGCTGGTGGGGAATAACCTGTATGCTTTAGGTTTGAGTAACTTTTATCAGTTTACTTAGCTCAGAAAAGTTTGAAATAAAAGTCCCAAATTCCCTAAGGAGTTCATCTGATTCAACATACAAGGTTACATAGTTTCAGCTCTTTGTTTTAACATTTGATCAGAGGGAGACAACACTCTGCTTTTTTCAGCCTTCTCATTGGAATTTCAGTTTCCTCTTCCCTGATAGAAGGTATGGGAGACCCATGGTCCTAGATATTTATCTGAATATTCTTTACCCTCAGAGCAATATTGCAAATATTTATTCCATTTATTTTGCTCCTTTTGTTTTATCCCAAACATGAAGTCTTTTTCCTCCACTGCCAGCAACCAGGTTAAACATCTGTCTTCTATTTGCTGATGCTTACCTATTCCAAATTAGAGTCGTCATATGACATTATAGCAGGTGCGCGCACACACACACACACACACACACTGGCATTTTACCTTTGAAAACCCAGAATGCTATGTCCTTAGTTACCACCACTTTTTTGCCCTAGTAAAGGGACTTCTGTAACCAGGTAAATAGAGCTATTTCCCAAACCAAGAGATCATTCTGATGTGTGACATATGCCAGACTTTGAATAGTAGCTGTCAATCCCAGACTTTTCTGATTTCTCGGTCTCTGTCAGTAGTTGACTATTTTATCTCCCCCTCCCAAATGGCTAAGAAGATGGGAGTCATCTTGCATGGCAGAATATCACTTCTGCTGAAACAATTTAAGTAACCCAAACAGAATAACTGGTTCCAGACTCAAAAACCAGAGATGAATACCTGATTTCACCATCACAGGGTTAGACTCTGATTTCCTCGCTGCTTGGCAAGGTGACCAGAGTCTCAGCATGAAGCTGATAGCAACTCCCATTGAGTATTTTGAGGAACAATTAAAACAGAGTAATTACAAAGGGAAGGGTAGGATCAAGGGAAAGCACAAGGGAGAGTGCAGTACCCCAAGGCTAATAAAAGGATGGGAGTTATTACCCTAGGCTTGAATGGGTGAGGAGAATGCGCAGCTAATGGTACCAGGATATATAAAGGGCTGTGTACAGAGAGCTACCTGGTGAAAGGTGCAAACTCAAAAGACAAGGAGCCAGGGGAACAAATATTCCACCCTCACTTTTTCCTCATAACCATCTTCTCCCATGCCCCCACTGGCTGAGCCCAACCAATTCTTATAGAGTAGCCAACCAGGACATAGAACATGGTGGAAAAACATCGAGACAATCTGGAAGAGAAAATGGAAGGTATCCAGCTCAAGAGGACGGCACAGTCTAATTAGCAAAAACCGGAACACAGGCTTAACAGCATCCTGTTATTGCTAATATGTGATTTAAAGTAACAACTCACATTGTTCATCTGGCAAGTTAGTTGAGCATTAATTTGCAAGTCCATAAAGGAGAAAAAGGGAAATCATATATTATAAAGAGGGAACAGAATCCAAGCAAGAGTTAGGTAGAGTTCGGGGCAGAAAAGCACCAAAGGGAATGCATCTACTTTATTTATTGACTTTACATTCTGCATTAAAACTCAGTTTCCAGAAATTTTTGGCCACTCTAAATTGACTATCCTAAAACATAATTTTATATATATACACACACACACACACACACACACATATACACACATCTATATATACATACATGTATAAATGTGTATATATATATAATATATCCCAATATAATGTTCAATTTTCATCAATTTTATCTAATTTATATTTTGCATCTCTCTTATAATTTTGTAATCATTCTCACCTACCATACACATACAGTTTATTATCTGAATATAGATTGTAAGATCCTAGAAAGCAGAAAATGCCTGTTTTTTCTGTACCCCTCGTGATACCTATCACAGTGCCTTAACAAAGGAAGCACTTTAAAAAATATCTCTCAACTAGCTCCTAGTGAGTCACAGAAAGTATTGCCTTCAGCAATTACCAGACATTCTTGATGGTCATTAATTATATCTCACTTCAATGGACAAGATTTTTTTTGTTGTTTTGTTTGTTTGTTTGTTTGTTGCTATGAACAAGGAATAGTTTTAGGGATTATAAGTTATCGAAGTTAATATCTGAGATAAATAGATCACATGAATGCTAACTACTATTGTATGAAAATGAGACTGCTAAATTGTGGATAAAAATGGTTCCTGGTGCCACCAACATTTCTTTCTCCTAAATGATGTTTTCTGATATAACAAAATTCCATGGGAATAAAAGAAGAAAGAAAGGGAGAAAATACAGTCAATTTTGGGACCCCTTTCCAGACACTGCTCACTCATTCTTTTATTCTTTCAACAAATATTTATTGAACACTGCTAGGGATACAACAATAACAGTCACGATTCCTGCTTTTATGAGGAAAACTCACCATGAACAAATAAGTATACTTGTTAATTAGTGAAAATGTTTACAAAAGAAATAAGGAAGGGAAGGGAATAGTGACTGATGGCAGTGGTTGGGTGCCATGTTAGGTAGAGTGGTGAGGAAAGCATTTCTAATAAAGAACATTTGAGCAAATAATAGTTACTTTGATTGAGTAAGAAGCACAACATATGCGTATCTGGGAGACTCAGAAAACAAGGAAAGTGAAAGTATAAACAAAAAGCAAAAGCTTGTGTGTGGAATCTAAATGCTGCTGTGCTTCATAGGTTTTGTAGGATGACACATATACAAACTATTTCCCAGGAAATGTCTGTTATCCTGGAACCCTGAAGAAGCCCATTCCTGAGTGGATAAAAATATCTACATGGCCAGGGAACAAGGTTTGTGATTCAAAGATAAACTCCAAATTTGAAGTGGTTTTTACAAAGCATTTGTGAAGGTCCTCAAAGAGACCTTTGTGTCTCCAGAAACATTTCTTGGTGAAATCATTTGAAATGGAAACATACTTAAAAGACATTAATGAAATAACAAAGGAGCTGATTTGGAATTTAAGGAAAGGGGAATGACAGTAACCCAAGGTTTTCCCATGCTGGTTATATATTAGAGTCAACTAAAGGAGCTTTTCAAATAATGATACCTAGGTTCCGTCTCCAGAGATTCTGATTTAATGGATGTGGTGTGGGACCCAAGTGGTTTTTCTTTTTTTTCTTTTTCTTTTTCTTTTTTTTTGGCAAGGCAACCCTTGGTTAACCTCACAGATTGCAAGGACCTTGTCAGTTTACAATCCTTTATTTTGTTATTTTTCACGTCTACAGTACCTGGTCTTCCTAGGTGGTCTTCGATCCAAGTACTAACCAAGCCTGACCCTGCTTAGCTTTCGAGATCAGATGGGATCGGGCTTGTTCAGGGTAGCATGACTGTAGACTCCAACTGTTATCTTTTAAAAGCTCCCCAAGTGAGTCTAACATGCAGCCAGAACTGAAAACTGCTTGGTTAAGCTGTTAAAAAAAAAAAAAAAATGCCAGGCCTTGTTTTTGAAATGCAAAAGCCATCTCACAATTATTCACTTAGTGAGTCATCAAATTATTTATGGAGTAGCTGCTATGTGCTAAAAACTTAGTACTGGAGATACAGATGGGGAAAAGCCAAACCAATTCCTACCTTCATGGAACTCAAATGGGGAAAGACAATTGATGAAGAAGTAAACAACTTTTTAAAAACCAAGATAGAGAGTGTATTAAGTGCTAGAAAGAAAGCATGATGAGATAGAGTATCTAGGTAGGAACTACTTTTAATAGGTTAAGAAAGACCTCTCTGAAGAAGTGAAATTTAGGCTGAAACCTGAAAGATAAGAAGGAACCAATTATTAAGAAAATGTGGAGGGTGAATGGCAAATGCAAAATCCCTAAGGTACTAAGTTGCTAGATACGTCTAAAGACAGACAAGAGGCAAATACAACTGGAGTTAGAGAGAGTGAAAGAACATGTGGTGAAAGATGAAGGAAAAGCTGAGATTTATTCTAAAACTAATAGAAAACTAGGGAAGGAATTTAAACAGAGGGAGCGATAAGATTTCACTACATTAACAAAAGGTCACTCTGCTGTGGGAATAATGGATTATAGGATTAGGGAGAGGGGAATAGAAGCAGGAAGACCAGTCCAAGCAAGAGTTGATGGTGACTTGACCTAGCATGTTTGCAAGGGGAAAAGAGGGATATGGTGAAAATCAGAGGACGTATTACAAAGATTGAGCCAACAGGACTTGCTGATGCATTAGGTGTGGAAGAAGAGGGAAAGAGAGGGATCCGGTCCAGCTCTCAGGTTTTTGGCTTGAATATCTGAATATTTGAAGGTACTGAAATAATAAAAACTGTTGGTCAAATAAATTTAGGAACAAGGAACCAAAAATTATATTTGGGATATACTACATCTGAAATGCCGAGGAGGTATCCAGTTAAAGATGCTGAGTAGGCAAATGAACATGGAAACTTGAAGTTCTTAGGAGATGCTCTGAGCTCAATGTATATATTTGGCAGTCATCAGCATATGACTTGTGTCATGTGTAGGACTCACTGGTATACAGGAGTTTAAAAAAATATGCACGAGACTCATGATGTCTAGAAGGAAAGGCACCAAGAACTCTTCTTGGAGATTTAACATTATTTTAGATCTCACGGATTGAGATGTTTTTGACTAAGGTCCAGTGGTAAGAAAGGACCAGTGAGGGAAGGACAGTCCGGACTGGTGACCCCAGGCTCATTATCAGAGCAAAAGTCCTTGCAGAGAGTAAGAGCCAGTTCGGACACAGCACGTAGCTGACACTAAATGTTCAACCTGGCTCTCATTGCTGAAGGGGGGGTTAGGACAATGGCTAGGCAGCTGGATGTAAAACAAACAGCTGTCAGCTTGGAAGCTCAAGTGTAATTGCTCTTGGTCCAGGATGCAACTTGAGGGTGTGGGATCGTTCACCTGTACAGAGGATAACTGTGGCCTGTGTAGGGTTTTATACCAGCAAGGGTGCTATTTCTACTTCAGACAAGAAAGTTGCATCAAACTACGCAGGATTAGTTATCAACCACAGATAAGACTGCACCAAAAGCAATGACGACTGTAAACTCGAACCTTTAAAATCCTAAGAAGATTCTCCAGCCCTCTCCTTCTTTGGCTATTGGAATCAGAGCAAGCTTCTTGTAGGAGTTAGACTCTGGGCAACTTAATGGGAAAACCCCAAAGCAGAGACTGGACATCTTGTTAATTATTTTGGTGGGGTCTTAAATATTTAATTTGCTTATTGGAAGAATAAGTAATCCTATTTGTAACCCAAACTACTGAGGTACTTCGTACTAAATATATGCATGGATCCCTCACTTATGATTTGTTTTACCCTGGGAACATTATCTAACCTTAAAAGAAGGATTAAAATAAGCTCCATGGTGTAATATGAGGATCAGATACATATAAAGGTAAAGCACTAAATACTGCCTGTTTCATAGTAAATGTTCAGTAAATATTAATTATAATTAACTTCTTATTAAGTGTTATTAAGCTACTATTTAAATTCACCTTGTTCGACTCACCCCATTGTTTTGAACTCATTTTGAATTCTACTCTGCTAAGCTTCCTGTCAGCTGATCATTTGATTAATGGCATCATTTATGTTCTCATACAAAATTTTTAAAAAATGTTTACAAAACATCACCTCTAGGTCGCATTAATCTCTTCTTTTCCTGAACTCATATATGCCATCCCACCAATTATAGTTCTTGATTGGACTCTAAATATTCCATTTGCCTTATTTTTCTTTTCCTAACTAAACTGCATTTTTTTTAGAATAAGAATGAGGTCTTCGTCTTCTTTTTAAATTTCTTACCACATCTTGAATAGTACGAGACACATAAGAGACAAGAAATGCATGTTTATTTAAAAATGGTCCTAAGCAGAATTTGAACATAAGTTTTGATTATTTTCTCTTTTCAGTTTATTGGCCCCTAGAAATATAGCACACATACACATACAAAATCACGATGTTTGTACACCATAACTTCTGTGTGAATCAGATTATTTTTCTTTAAGATGAGCGTACTAGACTAGGTAATCTTTAAAATCCTTTTATGGTCTAAAAATCTCTAATATTATTTTTTTTAACTGCATTTCTATAAGTTTCCAGAGATAATGAATGATCAATTCATTCATTTATTCAACAAATACTAATTGAAGGCCTACTATGTACTAGGCATGCTTTTAGGTGCTGGAAAAACAGCAGTGAACAGAACATTTCTAACCTCATGGAGCCTTCATTTCAAACAACTCATTTTATTAAAACCTTGACCAAGGAAATTTCGAAGTTGGGATGAAAAAAAGATATAGGCCATCCATCAATGTTTCAAACTTTAGAAAAAAGTCTTTACAACATCCCTTTTCCATTTTATTCGAAAAGAAAAAAACCCTGGTTCCTACTCAGGCTACATATTTTCTATTTATTCAATTATCAAGATATGAAAGTCAGAAGCAGACAAGATCTTCCCTGTCTCCATTTACCCCATACGTTAGTGTCTGTCTATTTTCCCTTGAAAATATCTCCCATTACTCACCCTTCCCATCCATTCCTACTGCCCCTGCCTTGGTTCAAGCCTTCAGGTATTCTAATGTAGATAAGTAAATGTCTCATACTTGGTCCTGCTTAACTGTACTAATAGAGCAAGTTCTTGCTTGATGAAGCATAACTCTCAGCATGGCACTCTGCTACTCAGAAACTTCCAGGTTCTTCATTGCTGCCTTCATAACAAAATCCAAAATTTTTAGCATGGTATGTCAGGCCTTCAACAATCAAACTTAAAACTGCCTTTTAAAATTATTTCCCTCTATTTCCTCTTACATACTCTATGCTCTAACCAAAATAAACCACTTATTTTCCATCCCTACCTTCTGCCCGATATACCCACTACTTCTGATCTCTGGGTTTTCTGTTCCTTCCATCTGGAATTTCTGCCCTTCCCAATGGTGCATGTCCATACATATCAGTAGCTTAAAAACAGTAAAATCAGTAGCTACCGAACAGGAAGCCCGGGCTTAAGGAATCTACACTATTCAACATGATCAATGACCCTGCCTCCTTCTAAATTCCTATTCTTTTGAACCAGCAAGTAACTTTCATCTTCATGATAACAAGATAGTTGTTAAAGCATCTGGGAATGCAGACCCATGCCTAGCTGGACAAAGAGGGGAGAGAGAAGAGGATGAATCTACATCACGAAAGCAAAAGCTTTCCCAAAATACCCTAGTACATTTCCACTCACGACCACGTGGCCAGACTCTGTCACCTGGCCACTTTTAGCTGAAAGAGAGATTGGAAAACAGTTTTTAACTGAACATAGTATCACCCCAAACAAAAATCAGAGCTCTCTTAATAGAGAATATGGGGAGACTGGATAGGAAGACAGTCTTTGCAAGACAGCTTGAAGTATCTGCCACAGTTGGCAACCATAGTATCAAGCATACACAGCCAAATTGGTTTTACTCACAATATTTCTAATACACACTGTCACTTAATTTTGGCTTCACCCTTTCAATTAACAACAAAAACAGGGAAGTCCTGACTACAGATGCATGGTCAGGGCCTTGCTTTCCTTCTACTCCATTCTCTCTACTCTTTCCATGTCACCAGGTGGGAACAATGCCTCTTTTCTTCAGTGTTAGTGATGCCCAGGAATGAAGCAGAGACAGATAAAAAAGGAGACTAGAGGACTAGGATAGGGCATGACTGTGAATACAATATTTATAGCATGGACTCTAGTTCTGTTGTGGTACATTATTACATTTTTATCAAAACACAGAATTATAAAAATATAAAATTTTTCTATTTTACACCAAACCCTACTGTCACTCCAATTGCTGGATACATCTATTCCTTTTTGAGAAGCTAGGTTCCTGATCCTGAGATGGAGCTCAAGTATGAATTCAATTTGTAGAAACTACATTTTTTTTATTGTAGTCAAATATACATAATACAAAATTCATCATTTTAATCATTTTTAGGTGTACAGCTCAGTGGCATTAGGTACATTCATAATGTTGTGCAATCATCACCATTGTGCTTTTCCAGAACTTCCTCACCATCTCAAACAGAAACTCTGTACCCTCTAAACAACAACTCCCTCTTCCTCCTTCTCTCGATCTCTCTTTATACTTTCTGTCTCTATGAATCTGTTCATTCTTAGTACCTTATATATAAGTGGAATCAGACAATATTTGTCTTTTTGCATCTGACTTATTTTATTTAGCATGTTTTCAAAGTTCACTCATGTCATAGCATTCATCAGAATTTCAGTCCTTTTTAAAGCTGGACGATATTCCATTGTATGTATGTACTGCTATTTGTCTATCCATTCACCTGTTGATGGACATTTTGGTTGTTTCCATCTTTTGGCTACTGTGAGTAAGGATGCTATGAATATTAATGTAAAAATAGATGTTCGAGTCTCTGTTTTTTAACTATTTGGGGAGAAATTATATTTTAAATAATGTTAAAGTTGTTGTTAAAATAAATCATATATATTATGTATTTGTGAGAATTTTGTGGGCTAATCTCAAAACTACGAATTATTTGTAACATGTTTCTGCATTAAAGAGAATTCCAAGTTTTAGATAACGAACAGAAAAGAAGACTCTGGTAAGTAACAACATGGTATGTATCTCCTATCTGAGAATTTTAAATTTATCTACAAACTTAAATATAGCTCATTACATATTTTAGTTCTTGACCTATTTAGAGCCAGAAGAATCAGGCAACAAACATGATTCTTGAGTTAAGCAGTGTCATGGGGAACTAAGTTGTTATTAATCAGACCCTAGTAACAAAAATGGAATGGGGTTAGGAACAGGGGTTGAGATCTGTGTTTCTTATGACTCCACCCATCTGCCGTCTCCCTGGAAACAGGTGTTGTAGATTCTCATAATCAGATGTTTTTGGAGCAGAATACAAATATAAAGTAATTGGATGCAATGCACAAGGTAAGCAGAGATATTTTAAAAACTTGAAGGCTGTGAAAATTATTATTTTTGGAGGCTTTGTTCAAAATCACATCAAACATATAAAATGAATCCGTACCCCATATTAAATATGTTTGATATGACTAGAAAAGACAAGATGAAGCTGGGTATAGACACTTAATTAGATATGTCCTACTTTTTATAGTCTCATTTTCTTTTTGTATTTTAAAGCCACTAAATTATATTTCTGGTCACAAATATTTTAATTGGCCCATAAAAATGCATAGGCTATAACCATATAGATAACTTACCCTGCAGTGAGTCTTAATTCTCATTTGCACCCTCTGAGGACACTTACTTCTAACAATATGACTCAGATGATAACTAATTTTTTGACTCTAATATAGTGGCCAGAATAACAACTAAAAAGAAAAAAACACACATGCATATTGTCTTTAAAATTTCTGGATATAAAATAAAATCATGCTAGTAATTAGAAGTTTCTAGAATTGAGAGTAACAGAATTTCAGAAATAAACTACCAAATTCCTGACTACTATCAGCTTCTTTATACAGGAAAATGCCATAGTAAAAAGCGAGCAGTGAAACAAATAACCTCTTCCTACTTCCACATACCCACAAGTAAAGACTTCTCTGTGTTTGACAAACTTTTCTGTTAAAATTCAAAGTTAACTCCCTTTTTAGACTTCTTAAGCATCCACTGTGAATTACTTTAATAATATAATAAAATTAATTCTACCTAATACAGAATTGTGGTTTCCAGTTGGATATTTCCTTGAATGTTGAAGATGTATTTATTTTTTTTATTATTTTTTCATGCCTCCAAGCCTTGGCATAAGCATTCCTATCTTCTTGGGAGATTGTTCTACCACTTCTATAACTAGTAAATGACTACTCATTCTCCAAAGCCCAATTTAAATGTTATTGTTTCTGCAGCCTTTTCCTGGCTCCCACAGGCTCCTTTTCTATGTTCCTACAGGACTTAACCATATTTTATTTAATTTATATGTTAACATGTCCACTGCCTGCCATTAGATTTTCAGCTTCTAAAAACCAGAGTCCAACATTTATCACAGTTAAATTCATAATACACATGACTATTTTCTCTGCTGTCCATACTTTATGCTTTGCTAAGTATAGAAGTATTCTATTAATTTTATCTTGAAAATGAAGACCACAAAACTGACCATCTGTTTTCCTTCTTTGTGATGAAACAACAAATTTGAGTACGATTCAGATAACTTTTTCATTCTTGCATAACAACTAATTGTTGGTCTTTCCACTTGTCTCAAAGTTTCCATCACCCCGTGGAGATCATTACAGTCAGGCAATGCTTCAACTGTATTGTAAAAAGCTGTCCATGGAGCCAAAAGTTTTTCCACGTTTAAATTTCTGGGACAGTGTTTTGGGAGAAGATCTACCCAAGTGAGTTTAACTATGTGAGAGCAAGAGGAAGTAGGGAAAAGGTTGATAAAGTGCTATTGGTCTTCTGAGGAAGCTAGTTTATGATGTTCGAAGATCATTCGTTGTGTTGTTTATTTCTTAGGGAATAATCAACATTAACTTTCTATTATTATGGCTCTTTAGCTATAAAAATTAAGTAAATTTCATGCAAAAATTTTCTCTATTTAGAAAGGAAGAAACTATTCATTGATGAAGATGAGAAAAACTTTCTAGTTTACTACTTCCGGTAAATCCCAGAATCACAGATGGTTACTCCCATCAGATCCAACTACTGTAATTATATTAATGCCCTCTGTTGTACATGTGCAAAATTACAGAGAGCTATGTGATATCTCAAGATTTGTCTAGACATTCTTGGCTTTGGCATTTTCCAGAAGCAGGTCTTTAATAGCATCCTTATTTAATTTCAGCTGGACAACTTTAACATGGTTGGTAAAATTTTGCCTCCTGTAACTATTGGCTAATGTAAACAAAATAATAAATAGTATATTAGAGGTTGTCATTATAGATTTATTGTTATGCTATGGAAAATGTTACCTACATGTTTGTAAAATGATTTAAATTACTTTAAATTTAAATTAATTTAAATTTAAATTACTTCATGATATGGCAATTATTGAAAAGCTGGCATTTCTTTTATAATCATTGCATGCTGATCATTTTCTCCTTTACTTTCCTTTTGTATATTCTCTTGTATTTTTTATTTAAGTCGGAGTCAATTCTGTGACCCATAAACATTTTTGCTTGCTTATGACATTCAATGATTGTTTTATGTGATGTTTATTTTGTGCCATTGATTTGTTTCTATGCCTTAAATTAAAATTTTCTGCTTTTCTCTGAATTTTATTAACTGAAAATAATATTAGCGGACTGAAGCCATAGTTATAAGTGGTCTTCTGTCAACCACTTACCTCTTTGTTTATCTCTTGTTCCAGGTTATGAAATTTTAAGTATCATCTTCACCTTTAAATAATCATTCTACATCTTTAGAGCAGTGCACTCCATTCAAACTTATATGCTATATCTTAATTTTGTGAAGTTTCTCTATAAATGAAGAAATATTTAAAATAGCATAGTTTAAAATAGAAATAAAAATTTGTTTTTACATGCTGGTTTTAGTAATAATCTGTGGGTCTGGGAAATGAATGTTTTGAATTAATTTCTTACCATCTGATAGTGAATTTTCCTCTCACTAAATCCATGTACTCAGTTCATATTTATAAGTTTGTTTGGTGTAGGTTTAGATTATGTGTAAATCCATGTTATTAGCCAAAATATTTTATAGGTTAAGTGTTAAATGAAGAAAAAGATACACTATGTAATCACTAACCAAAGCCAAGCTGAAACAGACATATCAAAATCAAAGAAAAATTCTTTTTTCCTGCAGCTTTATTTTGGTACAATTGACAAATCAATTTGTACACATTTAAAGTGTACAACATGGTGATTTGACATACATAAGCATTGTGAATTATTAACCACAATCAAGCTAATTAACATTCACATTACCTCAAATAGTTACCTTTTGAGGGTGTGTGTGTGTATGCATGAGTGTGGTAAGAATACTTAATATCTATTTTCTTAACAAATTTCAAGTATACAACAAAATATTATTAAATAAAGTCATTATGCTATAAGTTAGAGCCTGAGAACTTACTCATCTTATAAGTAAAAGTTGATATCCTTTAACCCACATCTCATATCTTCCATCCCCTTGTCTCTGGTAACCACCATTATGAGTGCCATTCTATTTTTTTTTTTTATTTCACATATAAGTGATAACACACAGTATTTGTCTTTCTAGATTTGGCTTATTTCACTTATTTCATCCATGTTGTTGTAAATGGCATATTGTTGTTTATGGTTCAATAATATTCTATTATTTACATATATAATCATTTTGTTTATCCATTCACCTTACATGAACATTTAGGATGTTTCTATTCTATATCTTGACTATTGTTCTATTGTTATAATGCTGAACATGGGAGCGCAGATATTTCTTCATGACTGGATTTCATATTTTTGAATATATACCCAGAAATGGGAATATTGGATCAAACTGAGATGAGGAACATCTCAAGTGTTTCCCATAATGTCTGTACCAACTTACATTCCCACCAACAATGCACGAGTGTTGCTTTTCTCCACATCTTTGCCAACATTTGTTATCTCTTGTCTTTTTGATGATAGCCATTCTAACAGACGTGAGGTGATATCTCACTTGTAGTTTTGATTTATATTACCCTGATGGTGACCAATGTTGAACACCTTTCCATATACCTGTTGGTCATCTGTATGTCTTCTTTGGAAAAGTATCTATTAAGTTCTTTTGGTCATTATTTAATTAAATTATTTGTTCACGGTTTTTTTTTGTTTGGTGTGTGGGTGGGGGCAATTGAGTTTTTTGAGTTCTTAAATATTTTAGATATAACTCCATATTAGATATAAGGTTTGAAAATATTTTCTTCCATTCTTTTGTAGTTCTATATGAATTTTATAATTGTTTTTTTTTAATTTTGTGAAAAATACTGTTGAATTTTGATTTTGATTGCTCTGAATATGTAGATTACTTTGGATAGTATAGACATTTAACAATATAATTCTAATCCATGAGCATGAAATATCTTTCCATTTATTTGTGTCTTCTTTAATGTCTATCATTAATGTCTTGTAATTTTAAATGTATGGCTCTTTTACCTCCTTGGTTAAATTTATTCCTGTCTTCTATTGTTTTTGATGCTATTGTAAATGGTATTGTTTTCTCAATTTCTTTTTCAGACAGTTCATTGTTAGTGTATAGAAACACAACAGAACTTTGTATGTTGACTTCATGCTTTGCCACTTCATCAAACTCATTCATTAATTTAACGGTTTTTTGATGGAGTCTTCAGAATTGTCTATATACAAGGTCATGTCACTTGCAAACAAGGACAATTTTACCTCTTTCTCACTTGGATGAATTTTATTTCTTTTTATTGCCTAATTGCTCTGGCTAAGATTTCCAATATTTGACCAATTAGAAGAGACAAGAGTAGGCATCCTTGTTCCTAATCTTAGAGGAAAAGTTTTCAGCATTTCACTGCTGAACATGATGTTAGCTGTGAGCTTCTCATATATGGTCTCTATTATGTTGAAATACATTCCTTCTCTGCCTAATTTGTTCAGCATTTTTATAATGAAAGGATGTTAAACATAATCTAATGCCTTTTTTTCACCTATTGAGATGATCACATGATTGCTCTCCTTCATTCTGTTAACATAGTGTATCACATTTATTGATGTGTATATTGAATCATCCCCGCATTCCAGAGATAAATTCCACTTCATGGGGTATGATTTTAATGTACTGTTAAATTTAATTTGCTAGTATTTTGTTGAGAGTTTGTGCATCTATGTTTATTAAAGAAATAGGTCTATAATTTTCTCGTAATGTCCTTCTTTGGTTTTGGTATTAGGGTAATGTTAGTCTCATACAATGAGTTTGGAAATGTTCTTTCCTCTTTAAATTTTTTTTTTTTTTGGAATAGTTTGAAAAGAATTGGCATTAATTCTTCTTTAACTGCTTTATCGAGTTCACCAGCAAATCTATCTGGACTTTTTTGTTGACAGATTTTTTTATTATTGATTCAATCTCTGTACCGGCTACAGGTCAACTCAGATTTTCTATTTCTTCATGATTCAGTCTTGATGGGTTATATATTTCCAGGAACTTACCCATTTCTTTTAGGTTATCCCTTTTGTTGACATATAATTATTCATAGTAGTCTTATTATACTTTTAATTTCTATGATATTAGAATATACTGACTGGATAATTCCAAATGACTTCAAGTTCACACATTCTTTCTTCTGCTGATCATGTCTAGTATTGAAGCTCTCTATTAACTTTTTTTTTTTTCATTTCACTCCTTGTATTCTTCAGCTTCAGAATTTCTTTTTTATGATTTATACTCTCTTTTGAACCTCTCAGTTTGGTCATATATTGTTTTCCTAATCTCATTGAGTGGTCTATCTCCATTCTCTTATAGCTCCCCAAGGTTCCTTAAAATAATTTGTCAGGCAATTCATAGAATGCCATTTCTTTGTGGTAATTTACTGAAAAACCATTGTATTCCTTTGGTAGAATCATGGTTCCTTAATTTTTTGTGTTTCTTAAAGTCTTATATTGATGCCTTCACATTTGAAGATGCAATCAGCTCCTCCAGTCTTATCGACTGGCTTTAGGAAAGAGATGCCTTCACCTGTTAATCTACCTAGCAATTCCGAGGCTTTCTCAGAATTCTTTTACTGATGTGCCTGCTTTGTACTTTTTGTTACCTGTTGGGAGTGGTGGTAGTACTTAAGGCTGTATGCCTTCTTTCAGTCCTTCAAAGCCAAGACAGCTTTCTATTTGTTTTCTCTAGGGTAATATCCTGAAATACTCAAGTTTTTTAGCCTTCTTCCAATCCCATGGCCAGGCTAGCTTTGTGCACTTGCTTGCTAGCAAGCCTTGCTCTTGCCATCCACGCAAGCCCATACTGGGAGCCAGACACAGAGGGGAGGAGAGGAAAGATGAGGGCTATGGGTGAGGAACACAGAGTGGTGGTGGTGCCTGTGGGCCAGTTGGGATTGGGGAGTCAACAGGTGTGATGTTCCAAATGGCTAGTAAGAGAATTTCCTGATGGAGTCTGTGAATTGGTTAGTAGGAAGAACTGTGAAGTAGTTTGTAGTGTTCCTTTAATGAGTTCTGAGCCCTAGCTACTTTGCTCCCAGCTTCTCCCAGCCCCTCAATTTTGAAGATTACCTCAGTAATCTGGGTGAAGCAAGAAAGAAGTGCGCCTCTTGTACAATGTCCTGCAGAGCTGGGGAAGTACTCACTCATATACTCTCAATTTCTCATGTTGGAGAAACAATAGTTTGCAAGAGTTTCTCTTGGTATTAAGCCATACTACCTTGGTAGTGGAGTGATGCAGGCTAAGTAAAACTTTCTTTTACCGTCTCTAATGTGTCTACTCTTGGATTTTTAATATTCTAGAATTTCCCCACTGGACTTTCAGACTCTCCCAATATGCTCTCATTCCTGAGTAACTGTCAAAATTGCTGTTCCGTAGTGAGATGATAGTAGACAATTCCTATTCCACCATTTTGCTAGTGTCATTCAAGAAAAAAATAGAATTCTGAATAAAGAAAATGACCAAAGATAAGAAAAGACATTACATAATAATAAAAGGGTTAATCCACAAAGGATACCTAGATATCCTTAATATGTATGCACTTAACAAAAGATCTTCAAAATATATAAAGTAAAAAATGATAGACTGAGAATAGAAATAAAAAAGTCTACTAATAAAGCTGAAGATTTCAACACTGCTCTCTTAGTAGTCTATGGAATAATTAGACAGAAATCAGCAAGGATATAAAATACCTGAAAACCACCATCAACCGAATGACTTACTTGAAAATTTTAGACCACTTGACCCAATAACATCTGAACAAACATTCCTTTCAAGTACACATGCAACATTATAATAATAGACCATATCTTGTGTCATAAAACAAACATTAAAAATTTTAAAGGAATTAAAAACATAGAAATCATGTTCTCAATCACAGTGGAATTAAACTAAAAACCAATAACAGAAAAATATGTGGAATCTCCCCCCCCCCCCAAATATTTGGAAACTAAACTACAGAGTTTTAAATATCCATTGCTCAAAGAGGAAATTTCAACAATACTATAAAATATATTAAAATAAATAAAAAATTAAAATACAACATATCACAATTTGTGAGATGCACTAATGCAGTGCTTAGAGGATGCAGTGCTTGCCATTAAAAACACATGCTATGAAGGAATAAAGATATCAAATAAATAATCTAATTTTCTCTCTGAGGAAACAAGAAAAATGAGAACAAATTAAAATCTAAGCAAACAGAAGGAAAGAGTAATAAAGATAATAAGTTGTTTGTTTATAGAGAAGAGCCCAAAGAATCTGAGTTAGCAAGGTCACAGGTTACAAGGTCAGATGTACAAAAATATTATACGTCGACTTACAAAAAACAATTATGTGACTATATACTATCAATAAACAATTCCAAACCAAATTTAAAACAGCTCAAAAAATTAAATACTTAAATAAGAATCTTAAGAAAAATGTGCAAGATCTGTATACTAAGGACTACAGACATGCTAACTGTGGGGTGGTTCCATAGTGTAGTGGTTAGCACGTTTGCTTTACATGCAGAAGTTCCTGGGTTTACATCCCAAGTGGAACCACGGACCATACCCCAAGTGCGCAGGCAGGTCTGCACTGCACCGTGGGAGGAGACACCCCGCCTTCAGAGATCCAGTTTTTAAAAGGGAGATGGCGACACCTGTAGGTCAGGGTGAAAGTAGGGGAGGGGGAGGCGGGAATTAAAGAGGGGGAAAATGCTGACTGAAGAATTCAAAGACCTAAATGAACTGATTAAAAATACATGCTCATGATTTAAAAGACTCAATATTGTTAATGTATAAATAATTCTTAACTTATCTATCTATAAATTTAACACAATTCCAATTAAGATAGCAGCAGGCTTTTTTGTAGATATAGATAAGCTGATTTAAAAATGTATATGAAAGGAAAATAAATCAGAATAACCAACACAATTATGAAAAATAAAAAAAAAGTTGAAAGACTCACACTACTCTACTTTAAGTCTTGATATAAAACTGCAATAACCAATACTATATTGTAATGATGAAAGGATGGACCATTGATCAGAGGAACAGAAGAGATATCAAGAAATAGACCTATATAAATATAATTTTTGACAAAGATGAAAAGTAAGTTAAATGGAAAAAGAATAGTCTTTCAATAAAGTCTGCTCATTTTTGAACAACTGAGTATACATATGTCAAAAAAAAAAAAAGAACCTCAACAAATACCTAAAACCTTATACAAAAATTCTCAAAATGTATCATAGAGTTAAATGTAAAATGTAAAACTATAAATTGTTTAGAAGAAAATAGGAGAAAATCATTGTGAGCTTAGATTAGTAAAAGAGTTTTTAGGTATGACACAGAAGCACTATTGATTTAAAAATATTTGATAAATAAAACCATCAAAATTAAAAACTTTTGTGTATCCATGAGTCTCTGTTTGCCTTATTCATTTTTTGCTTTCAGTTTTATATCTCACATATAAGTGAAATCATATGGTTCTCAACATTTTCTTTCTGACTTACTCTGTTTACCAGAGGGAAAGGGGGTAGGAGGAAAGGTAAATTAAGGTAAAGGGGGTTAAATATATGATGACAAAAAGAAATTTAACTATGATGAACACACAGTGCAATATCCATGTGATGAATTACCAAATTGTAACTAATTATATAATTTTATTGACCAATTTTATCTGAATAAATTTAATTTTAAAAAATTAAAAACTTTTGGTCTGTGAAATACGCTAATAAGAGAATAAAAAACAAGTTACAGACTTGGAGAAAAAACTTCAAATCACATATCAGTCAAAAGACTTTAAGAAAGGAAAGATAAAGAATTCTTAAACTCAATAAAAAGAAAATAACTCAATTGAAAAAATAGGCAAAATATTTGAACACACTTTATAAAAAATAAATACAAATGATAATAAACACATAAAAAGATGCTACACATTTTTAGTCATCAATGCAAATTAAAATCACAATGAATCACAACCAAAATCACAGCCAGTTTGTGGATATCAACAAATTGATTCTAAGATTTACTTAGAGAGGCAAAAGACTCAATTTTGAAGAAGAATAAATTCAGATGACTGACATTACTCAACTTTAAAACTTACTAAGGTCGTACCAACTTATATTCTCACCAGCAGAGTTCCTTTTTCTGAAACCTCTCTAACACTTGTTATTACTTGTCTTGTTGATGATAGCCATTCTAACAGATTTGAGATGGTGTCTCATTGTGATTTTATTTGCATTTCTCTAATAGCGAGTGAAGTTGAACACCTTTTCACATGTCTGTTGGCCATTTGTATGTCTTCTTGAGAGAAGTATCTGTTCAGGTCCCTTGCTCATTTTTAATTGGATTGTGTTTTTTTGTTATTGAGTTGTATGAATTCTTTGTATATTTTGGATATTAGTCCCTTATCGGAGGTGTTGTTTGCATCTTCTCTCATTTAGACGGTTGCCTCTTTGTCTTGTTGATAGTTTCTTTTGCTATGCAGAAGCGTTTTAATTTGATATAGTACCATTCATTTATTTTTGCTTTTACTTCCCTTGCACTTGAGATTAAATTCATACCATCTCTCTAAATCCAACGTCCATGACTTTAGTATCCGTGTTTTCTTTTATGCAATTTATTGTTTCAGGTCTTATATTCAGATCTTTGATCCATTTCAACTTGATTTTGGTGTATGATGACAGATAGCAGTCTAGTTTCATTCTTTTGTATGTGGCTTTCCAGCTTTCCCAGCAGCATTATTGAAGAGGCTTTCCTTACTCCATTGTAAGTTTTTGGCTCCTTTGTCAAAAATTATTTTCCCGGGTTTATCTCTGGACTCTCAATTTTGTTCCACTGTTTTTCTGCCAATATCATGTAAATTGGTATACCTACTATGGGAAATAGTATGAAGGTTCCTCAAAAAATTAAGAATAGAATTACCATATGACCCAGCAATCCATCTTCTGTGTATTTATCCCTAAAATTTGAAAACATTTATCTATGAAGATATACGTACCCCGATGTTCATAGTAGCATTATTCATGGTGACCAAGACATGGAAACAACTGAATTGTCCTTTGATAGATGATTGGATAAAGAAGATGTAGTACATATATACAATGGAATATTACTCAGCCATAACATGCCATTTGTGACAACATAAATGGATCTGGAGATTACCATGCTAAGTGAAATAAGTCAAACAGAAGAGTTGAGAACCATATGATTTTACTCATGTAGGATATAAAACCGAAAGCAACAAGCAAACAGAACAAATAGAGACTCATGGACATGGACATTTTTAGTTGTTACCAGAGGAAACAGACATCCACCAAAAGATATAGATGGCAAATAAGCCTATGAGGAAATGATCACTATTATATGTCATTATATAATTACAAATTAAAACAACAATATGATGCCACTGCACATATATTAGAATGACCAAAATGCAAAACATTGACAACACTAAATATTATCATTTGGTTGAGCAACAAAAACTCCTAATGAAAAATGATACAGCTACTTTGGTAGGCAGTTTGGCAGTTTCTTACAAAACTAAATATACTCTTACTCTATGATCCAGCAATTGTGCACCTTAGTATTTACCCAAATTAGCTGAAAATTATGTACATGCAAAAACCTGTAGATGAGCCATGAACAGAATGCAAAACCTTAAGTATATACTAAGTGGAAAAAGCTAATCTAGAAAGGCAACATACTATATAAATTCAACTATATGATATAATGAAAAAGGTAAAACTATGGATATAGTAAAAAGATTGATGATTGATCAGGAGTCAGTTTCCTGGCTGGCATACTGTACTGTAGTTGTATGAGGTGTTACCATTGGGAAAAACTGGGAGAAGAATAAATGGGATCTCTCTATATTATATCCTGTGACTGTATGTGAATCTATAATTATTTCAAAATAAAAATTTAAAAATATTTAACATTCCTATTCATTAATAAGCACAATAAAGGCAGTGTGAAGAGAGTGACAAACTGGGAGAATATATTTGTTTTACCCACAATGGATTAGAATATTGACTATATAAAGAATGTGTAAGAAATAAAAATAATATCAATAATTTAATAGAAAAATAGCAAAATATTTCACAAGAGATGACAAATGGTTAATAATCATATATAAATCTGCTGGATCTCATAAGTAACTGGTTAAATACTAATTCAAGCTATAATAGTATAACCTGATTATAAATATGTATCTATTATGACCATATCAAGTGTTGACAAAGACTTGGATTCTCAGGAACTCTCATATGTTGCTAGTGAATGTGAAAATTGGTAAAATCACTTTAGAAAACCATTAGACATAACCTAGAAATTTTGAATCTGCTACATTCATACCCCATGATCCAAGAATTACACCCCTAGGTCTCTATCTAGAGAAATTCTTGCCCATTTGTGCAAGAATACATGTTTATATTAGCTCTTTTCCTAATAGTAAAAATTGTTATCATTCAAAATCCTTCATCAATAGAATGAGTTGATAAATTATGGTGTAATCATTCAAAGGATTACTCTATAACAGTAAAAATGAAGGAGCTACACATTTGCATGGATGGATCTTTAGAGCATAGCAGTGAACAACATAGACAAGTTTCAGGATAGAACATACAATATGTAGTATAAAAACATATATAAGTGGGAAGCTTAAAAGAAGGAGAAAGTATCATATAAATGTGTATTATATTTACCACTGCGAGAGATTGGAGGAGATAACAATTAGGAGCATTGAGAGGAATTGATGATGTACTAGTTCTTAAGGTGAGGGAGAAATCAATATTTATTTATTATTTTAGAAATCTACTTGAACATTATGTGTCCTCACATATGTATTTAATAATAGGAAAACTAGGAAATAAAATTACAAAGTATAGTGGTGATTCCAGTTGATGACTTAAATGAATAAACTTTCATGCTAGTAGTTGATTCAAACCTCTATGGAAATTAAACTGAGTAAAGAGAAAAGAGTACTCGAGGTAAAATACTTCTCAGGACCCAAACATTTGTTTCCCTATGTGAGCATCTAAACTTGTATCTAAGATCCTGTGTGCTATACCTTCAAAATTCTTTAAAATCCTTAGATTAGGTCCACAAACAGTTTTTTTGTAAGTAATTAAGCCATAATATTATCAAATTATGCATGTCCTACGGGACTGTGCAGCCTAAAGAAGTTCAATTTTATTAATGTGGCTTATATTTTTCTATTTTTATTACATTCTTTTTTCAGTTGAACCTCTGTGTCTATTTCTATAGCTATGATAAACAGAAACTCAAAGTGAAGAAAACTGATTACAAACATATAATATCCTGAAGTTAAAATTTCAGAGAATATACTTTCTCCACCTTACACCTTAAACTTCCATAATAGTTTAGTGGACATTTCACTGGCAATGATGTTCAAAACAGAGTTTACTCTTCAGAATCCGCCCTGGACTTAAACAACACTAGCAAGATTTTACACCTTACTCTCTTATAACTAGGTCTGTAAAAAATGAAAAATAATGGTAAACTCTTGAATACATAATTGAAACAAATAACCACGGGAAATTATTGTCCTAATAATACTGTGAAGTGCCTTGGTGCTGGACAAGAAATATTCCTTTAATGCTGACTAGAACAGCATAGCTTTGAGACTTGGATCACAGAAGCCCTCCCTCATTAAAAGAAGCCCATATGGCTTCCAAACCCATCTAAGACCCCCAACTATGTGCTTTCTTCAGCCTCAGATCTTTAATCAACACAGATGCTGAGATTTTAGCCAAGGTGCTTGCCCTGCATCTGAATAAACTGTTCCTGCAATTAATTAACCCAGACCAAGCAGTTTTTGTGCTGGTCACAGATCCTCTGGCAACCAGAGGAGACCCTCATCCATCATCTCACACCACCACAATCCCCATTTATATCCTGTCCTCTGACTCTGAGGAGGCATCTGAGGCAAGAATGAGCCATTTTATGTTTCAAATTAGCGAGATTTGCTATTAAACGAGATTCCTTTACCTAATACTTTATGAAATAAAGCTTGTCAATTTTCTAAGAAACAACCAGAAGTTTCTTCGCCTTTCATTGTTCAACACAAACAAATATTTTTCTAGATATACGTATACCTCATTATGGGTAACAACTAAATATTCATATTTTAACATTGCGTAACTCAAGCTCACAAATAAATTTGATGGATTACTAATCTACTTTCCATAATATTGAAATCTCATTGAAAATAGCTTTAATTTTAATCTCTGTCAACAGTGTTGGATTTAAAAAGAAAACAGATTTCTGTGATTATTTGTCAGGGCTTTGATATTATCTACTCAAATATAGAGTGGGAAGGAGGCAGAAGTAGATAACATATTTGTAATTTCATAATATGTTAAGAGCAACAAATATTCTTTTTCAATTAAGATTAAGAAAGGTTTAGAAAATTTGCATAAATTTAAACACTGCAACAAAACAGGTGGAAGATATCAACACTATACCCTGTTTCTCTGTTGTTAATGGAATGTAAGTTTCATATTATCAATCACTGACTATTACAATTCTCCCCCCTCTCCAGCTGTACAGTTTTTAATAATTTCAATTTCTAGTTTCCTTGAGGTTTCTCTAAAACTTTAACTAATATTTATCAGGAAGACTTATTTTTATGTTTTCCCTTAAGCTTATTCATCATTCATTGTTTAAATTTATATGTAATATATGTTTGGATTAAAATATTTTTCATAGGAAGATATCCTTAAATTGCTGACAAACTTTTTTTGAGAAAAACAAGATTTAGTGGGCACGTTGGATGAAAAATAAAAGACTTTTATCAAAATTATCTATTCCAAATATCCATTATCAATTCAATTACCTCGAATTGTACGTTGTGATAGGCAACTGTCACGGAAGCTGCCAGTCGTATATATTTAGTTAAGAAAATAAATTGGAATACTGTCATTGCGGGTAAAACTACTTATATTCTTCTGCTAGGTTCCATAACAAGTTTTCCTTGCACAGTACTACATCCTTCCACAGCAATTTTTAACATTTAGGAGTCTATATTACAAAAAACACTTCCACATATCCATTTCTCAATCATAGACTTTTAATTAGATTCATTCAAATGAATCAACTAGTGTCTTGCTTCAAGAGCCATCAAGAAGTAAACTAAAAATAAAGCATAATTTGAGGGAAAAAATGGGACTACTACCCTAGAGCAACATCTAGTAGAACTTACTTCACTAATATAAATTTTATAACCCATTTAGAATATGGGGTCAAAATATGTTTATAAAAAGAAATTAGTTTTTTCTTTTTGATTCCCCTCAGATTCTTTTTACCTTAGTAAATGTCACAAATTATTGAACCTAAAATTATATTTTTATAATTTAAAAATATTGGTAGTAATACTACATGGCACTTACACTCCCCTTATATTTAACATATTAAAATTTATAACATATAATCCTTACAAAAGGTGTTATAATTCATATTTTAAATGTGTTCAAACTAACATTAATTATTATAATAATAATAATGCTTAAAACTTTTGGTATTGCACCTAATTTGAATTTGATTATAATCATCACAACAATGTCATCAAAGATTACCTTAAAAATAAATAAATAAGGATATTTTAATAAAAATATGCAAAAATCATAGGAATTACATTTGGAAGTGAAAATGTTTAATGTCAGTGTGTTTGTAAATTCAATCTCAAGAAAAAGTCTTTATAAAAGAAATTTTACAAAATAATACCATTTAAAGACTTTCAGGATTCAAATCCATTCTAGAAACATATGGGAAAAAAATGTTTTCTTAAAGTAGTTAGATCTTTTTCTAAAGTGAAACCTTCTTGAAATCTACTTTTAATAAGTAGCAAAATAAAAAAATAATACATTTTTCTAAAGAAAAACATACAGAGATATCACAACTCCTCAAGCTGCAATTAATGCAAAGATTTGGATTCATCAGATTGTGTGTGTGCCCACATGTATATGTGCAGAAAAGTATTTACATTCAATTTTTCAGGAAATGAATGAAAGGAGATCTTGTTATTTAATTATAAAATTGCTAGATAAGCAATAATTTTCTAATTTTAATTGTAATTAATACAGTCATTCTACCACCAGTTAGTTTCACACTAGGAATTGTAGTACTATATCATAGCAATAATATATAATTAGCATTTTTTATTATTTCACAAAGATCTTTTTGGAGAAGATCATTGGGCCTCCATATGGGAATGATCAGCTTATATATAATAAAATTTTTATGGCAATTTTTAATTTAGCCCCACTAAATGTCCCGTAAGTAGAACATCATTTAATTTGTTCTTTAATAAAGGAGGTTATACAAAGTTAACATTACTTGTACTTATACTTTGGGTAATACCCAGGCAGATGTATTCTAAATCTATTTATCAATGATTCTTTAAAAAGTAATCTGGCCATTTGTTTTACAATTAAAAATTACTACAAATATTGTTTCCTGTTTTGTTTATTTAGCAAAAAATAAAAAGTCGTTTTATTAATATTTGCCTGGAGAATATTATTTTTCCATTTAAGAAAATTAACACCAAAAAATCACCCAGGGTACAGAAAAACCTGAAAAATATGTTTTAAAAAAGATGTTTTTATATATCAATGTTTAAATTACTGATAAGATTATTTTGAATTAATAACAAAAGAGCAGTGATTTTTCTTGGTCGTAGAGATGTTTAAATTTCTGAAATTTATTGAAGATTGAAATTAGTTAACTAAGGAGCGTTTTAAAAAAGTTGATTGAGGGTGGTTAATAAAAAAGTTTTGAAAACAGTGATGACTAAACAACAGTGTGAATGGAATTAATGCCACTGGATTGTACACTTAAAAATAAATAAAATAACAAATTTCACATTATATATTTTACCACAATTTTTTTTAAGAGGAAGAAGAGATTGTTTGGTTCTATAATGAGAATGCCCATGAAGAATTATTGTGTGGTCATTATGGGGCTTATAGTTGAGAATGTTACTTAAATATTCTATACCTGTTTCTGCTTAGTAGTGATTATATTTTCTACATCCACAGTAGGCTTGTAGGTGGAAAATAAAAGGCGTTATTAAAAAGAATAAGGTTAAGTGTAGAAAATAACATTAAAAAATGAAAATAGTATATAAAAGGTTAATGGTATGTTTTGGAAGCTATATGTTATTTATGCTCAGCATCATCAATCAGTCTGCCAAATCCAGAAAAAATGATGGAAATCATGACCCAAAAGGTACAGACAAATGACTTGAAGGAAGTGGCTGATAAACTGATTCCAGATATCATTGGAAAAGATATGGAAAAAGCTGGCTGATCAGCTCCATATCTTTGTTAGAAAAGTCAAGATGTTGAAGTTGTCCAGCTTCAAACTGGGAAAATTCATGGAGCTTAATGGTGAAGGTAGCATTCTAGAAAAGCTACTGGGCATGAGATAGACAGGTGTTAAAGTGCTACAATCTGATGGATATGAGCCCCCAGGAGAAGAATCTGTTTAAAATTCAAAATTTTCATGGTGACAAATTAAAAAACCTATTTGTGATGTTTTAAAAAAAAAGTATGAAGACCACTACATGATTATCGAAACAACTTCAATGTTCAACAATAGTAGTCTGGTTAAATAAAGTATATGATATCTATTCAGTAGAATACAACACACATTAAAAAGAATGTTGTGGTGGTATACTTACTAACATAAAAAATGAAATATATATTATTAAGCAGAAAAAATTTTAACATTATGTACACTATTGATGAGTCCTTGTTTATAAAAGAGAAAGGGCACATCTGTATCTATTACAATGCTGTGTGTGCCTAGCAAGTGGTCTGAAAGACATTTATATTGTTGAAATAGGTGTGGAATTACAGGTGGTATTTTTCTCCCCATCCTGTTGCTTTTCATTAAAAAAAATATTTCTATAATATTCATCTTTCTTTTATAATATGAAATATAAGAAACACGATAAGCTTCTAGAATTCAGTTTCTAAAACAAATATGTCATCGATATAATAATTTACAATGTACAGAAGACTTTAAATCTTTAATCTTAAATGTTCTATTACCATAGCTTATTATTTCTTTTGTTTCCATTCCTATAACACATTGCTCCTAGAATCGTGACTAGCCACATAAATTATCTGAAAGTAATCTGACTGATCCAAAAACAATTCAGCTAGAGGGAACAATGGAGATCAAAATATTTCCATGAAAATATAGGTCAGTTCTTCACAAGGCATTGCCCACACCTGCGTATGATTACAAAATATTAACATGCAGCATGAACCTCTATGTCCAATTACTCTAAGAGAAAGAAAAAGAATGGTTACTAGTTTACTTCAGTAGGCTTGGGAAAGATATCTACCAATAAGTCAATCAAACAAGATTTTAAATTCATATTATGTGATTTTTGGGGATGGCAAATTAGCAAACAAGAGACTCCAACCCGTTGACAAGAATTCAATTTGTAGTCTGGATAGAGTAGTTGCTCTTTTGGCGTCTCCCATTGAAATCATTATGGTCAAGGACTATGAAATTTAAGTATATGATTTCTGATACAGGGCAGATCTGGGTGATGATAAAGTCTAGGGCAAGGCTAAAATGTTGAGGAGGTGAAAGTCATAAGGACAAGATCAATTATGGAGAAGCTGAAGTGTCAGGGGAGTCTTCTTCATGGACACTGAAATTAGCCCATATATTCACATGAGGAAGAGAGGAAAACCAGATTTCAAAGTCTCCATAAACTGGAGGCACAAATAGACAGGAGGAAACTAGAAGCTTCAAATGAGGAGTTTTTGCTTATAATGCAAGAGTACTAAGTTGAATGAAATTGCTGGGGTGTTGATCCCTCTTCCTAGGGAATAAACCAGACATGAATTGTTTGAGCTGTCCTGCAATATCTAAATTTTAATTAAGGCCAGAAGAAAAGATATGATAAGGCTAAGGACATTGGGTGGGGGAATATTTAATGTAAAACAGGGTTTCAGAAATAATAATATAATGAAAATAATATTAGCTAACAACTATAAACTGTGTACTATGTACTTAATTCATTCACTTTTCTCAATAACCCAAGGTTAAGTGCTAATATTTTCCCAATTTTCCAGTTGAAGAAACAGGCATAAGAGATTAAGTGACTTGTCCAATATCACATGTCTTATAAGTGGCACAACTAGGATTCACAGTAGGCAGTCTAGTTCCAAAGTGCACACTTCGAAGCACTACTCTTCAACCAAAAGTTCTGGAAAAAAAGCAAAGAGTAGAAGGAAGACTCAAAAAGGCAACATAGTGAAGTCCCAGAGACAAGGTTTGACAAAACCAGCAAAGTCAAGGAGATACATATTCCTATTTAAAAATGTGTCTGAATATTACATTGTTTATGACATTACTTGTACTTAAAATTGTAAATATTGCTATGTGCATTCACCTTCAAAAAACAGTTTCAAAATAATAACATAAATCACTACTGAGTAATCTATAGAATACACACCATACACACACAGACATACACACACAGACACACACACATACATCAAAGGTTGCGGTTTAGTATGCTTAAACTTGTTGAATGCATTTTTATAATATAATTTAAACTAATATTTCCTAAGAAAGTGCATCTTGAAAAACATAGTGATATTTGCTTTTTATTGGATCCATACAAGAGGAGAAATAAAATAAAACTTAGAGGAGGTAGCCAGAAGAATATAAGCCTCCGAAATACAAAGCCATAATTAAATTTTGTTTATTAATGTAAATAGATCTTGAGCATTTTGTATTTAAGATTTTTAGCATAAAATTAATACGAGGTAGTATAATATGTATAACTTTATAATTTCATAAGTAAAAATGGCAAACTTAGAAAATTTTTGACAAATTTAATTAGTATTTCAAACCTTATTACATTTTTAGAATTTTTTTCAAGCCATCTCCCATATTTTCCATATCTTTTATGAATATGAAAATTATTCCCTAAAAACAATGATGAGTTAGTATTTACACACAAAAAAAATAAGTACAAGAAAAAGTTACAACTAACACAAGCAAAATTTTGGGGGGCTGAATTACACAGACTGCCTCAATTCTCTATTTCATTTTTCTTATGTAGACTTGACCTCTGACAAAGGTTTTAATAACAAGCAAATTTAACACTACAGCTGTTTACCATGCCTTAAATCTGACCATTTTGGAGCGTCTTCAAATGAGCCAGATGAGAAACTACTTAATTAGGATTTTAATTATTTTCTTGCATTCTGATAGTATCCGGGATTCACTGAGAAGCAGCTTGTTTCTGCAGTTTCTCAGCAGCTAACACTGTTCCCCAAGGCAGTATTTGTGGTAAATTCCCAGCCCTAGGCAGCGCCAGAGAGAAGCTGCACACTGCAGAGCAGGGAGGTGCTCCAGTGGGCCAGCCTTGAACTTTTGTTGTAGCCTGAACTCCATCATCTCTGCGGGACACAACTGTCTCCTTTCAGTAGAATAAAGTTAGTGTATTTTGGCTTCAGAATCATGTTGTATCTTTGAACTTCTCTGAGTTCCTACAGTGACTGCGTTCTGAGTAATGAAGTAAGAGTCGGCTGTTGATGATTCTAGCTTTTAAGTGGAATCAGAGTGTGTGTGTGTAGTTTATATACTTAATATCAATACTTTAAGCCCACAAATTTAAAAGGGTGAGAGAATTAACTTAATTATGAAAGTTGTCCTCAGTATGAGATTTAACAGCAAAGAAAAAAAATCTCTACTGGTGTACCGGAATGTCACAGAAAACAGAAAGGTAGAGTTTAGATATTTTATACTTTGTCAAATTATTTCTAAGTGAAGTTCATTTATGAATTACTGTGAAATAGCCTGTGTTCACATAAAAATAAATAGATTAACTCCTCTGTATTTGTTACAGATGGTAATTTATTCTGGAGTCTTGCTGTAATATCACCTGCGAGAAGACAGACTTTAGTTTAATCCTGTCCAGTATTACTAGGAAAACATCCTAAGGATCTCCATTTTATTTCTGTACAGTCAAGCTTGATACCGAAAGAGAAGTATGATAGGCAGAATTCGAAACATGGCCCACCTAGATTCCTGTGCCCAATTATTTCAATAAAACGCTAATTGAAATACTACTGTGAAGGGATTTTACAGATGTAAAACCCTGGCCTGAGCCCTTTACAAGCAGAGTTTTCTCTGACTAGTGGCAGAAGATAAAATCAGAGAATATCAAAGCTAAGAATTCAACGTGTGGATGCTGGCTTTGAAGATGGAGGAGCCACGGGCAAGAATTAAAGCAAAGACAGACCTCTAGGAACTTGGTATGACACTTCCTGACAGTAGACAAGAAAACCTTAGAGACTTCAGACTTAAGATCCAAGTAATTGAATTCTCCCAACAACCTGATGAGCTTGGAAACAAATTCTTCCCCTGATAATCCAGGTAAGAGCTCAGCATAGTTGACACCTTGTTGAGACCCTAAATAGCAAACTCTGCTGAGCATTGTAGGACTTCTGACAGACAGCTAATAGATGGGTTTTTGTTTTAAGCTACTAGTTTGTTGTAATTTATTATAAAACAATAAAAAGCTAATACTATATTGCTTCAGAATATTCAGACCAGCAGATTGTTTTGCCAATTCTGACTTTACATAAGGCCTCAGTTTTCCAACGCTGACTAATTTCTGTTTGTCCACTCATCCTTGCTTGTACCTGACTTATACCTTTTGTCTGGTCTTTCATGGTCCACTTATTAGTGCTCTTGCTGGCAGATGAGAATAGAAAAGATCAAGGACATTACATTGTGTTTTCCAAAGTGTAAGCTTCAAACCACTGGTGGTATCTGCTAACACGGTTTTAGATGGCTCCCAGACGCAGCATTAATTAACACTGAGACTCCAGTGAAAAGGTTATTCACTTTTCAACTCTCTTCCAATTCTTCTGATTCACTAAAGGAGAAAGTCTCCATTTGGTACCAATATGATTTAATACCTAATACCAACAGTTTTCCCTCTTTAGAATATGTCTTGGGTGGAGAGCCCTCCACTGTCATAATCTCCAGTTAGAAGTTAATATCATATATTTTATCACATTACTTTCTGTTTATATTTCTGGTGAGCTCTATGGCTTTCTAGTTTGGATGGCAATATAAAGTTTCCTTTTAAAGAAATTATTTTGTTCAGTCTAGGTTGCACTTTTTTCATATTCTGATATCTCTGTTATCAGATGTATCTCACAATTTTTGAGCTTTTGCTTTCTCTAGTTGCCCCCTAGTTCCACAAAGCAGAGAGAAGCAATTATAAGGTGCACACTTAGCCACCCCTCTCCATCTCTGCTCTCCAGCCCAGACTACCTATACCTCATTCTTCTCTCCCCTGAATCCAAGCCTGGTAGTCTCTGGACTGAAAACTCAGTGCTTTTACACTGGATAAGCCTGCTGCAAAGCAAGGTGGGTTTATTTAGGCTATGATCCAGTGTTAATATTTATCAGCTATGGACACATAAAACATGAAGACTTTGAGGTCTTTGGAAACATGATGGAGTGAGAGATGTGCTCAGATCTCTCCCCTTGAAACAACAATAAGCTGAACATCTAAAACACAACAAAAAACACCCAAACCGCACACCAGCACATCGGAGCATGGAATCTACACATAAGAGCTACCATAGGTCAGAAACCCGGGTTTCAGGCAGTGGACTGGAAGAAATAAAGAAGCTGCCTCTCACAGCCACTGGAGCTCCCTGTAAGAAGAAAGGCAGGGGAGGAGAGGCAGTCAGCCCTGCCTAGGAAAGCTGTGAGCTCACTGTGGCTGGCCGGCAGCAGGGCCCAGTTACCAGGCCAGAAGGCAGAGAAGCGGGACAGCAGAAAAACAACAGTTGATTTTGTTGCTCGTGGTTGCAAAATTGAGGCTGAACCGCAGACCCCAACCCCCAACCGAGAGGGCCCCTCCTCCCATACTTTCTGAGACTGAACACACGAACCCCCAGAGGAATCTGAGCAAACACTGCCAAGACTGAAACTGCCTCTCGAAGGCTCTGGAGCTTCCTGGAGGAGGAGGGAGAGGGGAAAAGGTATGACAACTTCCCTGAACAGCCCCGCCCAGAACTTCTAGCAACCGGCATCAGGGCGCAGTCATCAGGGCAGAAAGCAGAGAAGAGGGGCATGACTGCAGAGAAACAATAGTTGATTTTTACTGGCCCCAGCTGCAAAACTGAGGCTGAGCCGCGGCCTCCACCTCTCAACCCAGAGGGCCCCTTCCCCCATAACCTCCAAGACCAATCAACGTGGAACCCCAGTGGAATCTGAGCAAACTCTGCAGAGGTTGTTGTTGACACTGACAGGGACTGAAACTGAGGGTACTGAGTGGGGATTAAATATCTACAAGAAAATAAAAAGGGCATTATTTAGGCTTTTTATAAAGCAGGGATCCAAGAGGCTTAATGCCACCTACTGGAAACCAAAAGAAAAGTGCCTTCTTTGCAACAAGCTAAAGAGAGAACTTTATGTAATAACTCTTCTTTCTGGAAAAACAGCAGAATATACTTCCATTAATGCCCAGGCAGAGAAATGGTCCATTAAACACATGAACAATCAAGGTGACAAGGCATCTCAGAAAGAAAGAGAAAATTCTCCAGAAAATAAACTTACAGACATAGGAAAATAATACTTAAATGGCAGAGAATTCAGGATGGTACTTCTGAAAAAACTTAGTGAGTTACAAAACTAGTCATAGCAACAATTTCAGGAATTGAAAAAATAAGTAGATGAGCAGAGCAAAAAGATTGAAACCCTAAAAAAATAAAACAGAATAGATCTTCTGTAGATAAAAAACACACTGTAAGAGTTGAAAAACGAAATAACAACTTGGGAAATAGGATCGACCAAATGGAGAAAAGGATCAGTGCTATGGAAGACAGAAATCTAGAAATAAGTCGGAAGGAAGGAGAGAGAAACTGAAGAATGAAAATTAATGAAAGAGAAATGCAAGAACTAGCTGATACCATCAGGAGAGGAAACATAAGAATAATGGGCATTATCAAACGCAAAGAAAAGGAGCAAAGACAAGAAAGCATTTTCAGACAAATAGTGGATGAGAATTTTCCAAATCTAAGGAATGAGCTAGAGCTTGGAATTTAAGAAGTCAACAGAACACCCAATTATCTCAACCTAAAAAGGCCTTCACCGAGACACATTGTATTAAAGTTATCAAAAATCAACTACAAAGACAGAATTCTCAGGGCAGCCAAGGAGAAGAAAATAGTACCATATAAAGGAAAACCCATTAGATTATCCTCGGACTTCTCAGTGCAGATCTTACAAGCAAGAAATGAATGGAATCAAATATTTAAACTATTAAGTGAAAGGAACTACCAGCCTAGAATAATGTATCAACCTAATCTCTCCTTTAGATATGAAAGAGAAATTAAGACCTTTCCAGACATACAAAATTGAGGGAATTCTCCACTACGAGGCCTGCACTACAGGAAATACTGTCAGTTCATCTAACACAAATGACAAAACAAACAAGCAAACACATAATTAGGTGTAAAGTAACTATTGGGAAAATAGGAACAGAAGAGTATAACCCTTACTAAGAACAGGGCATTATAAGCTTAAATAATAAGAAGAGAATTGTTATAACAAGATAGTAATGAACGTTCAGCATACACAGGGACAAATTGAGATAACAATGACTGAAAAGGGGAGATTCAAAGATCCAAATTCATAAAGGGGAATGGAGATAAGGCACACGCAGAAGAACTACCCTTTACATATTCATAATGGGAACCACACACCAAAGATTCAGAATTAAAGTATATAACATAAAATAAGAAAACTAGAGGGAAAACCCACAGAAGCCAACCAAAATAAAGAAAACAGAAGCACAAGGATAAGGAAGCAATGGAAACATTGAGCTTGTAAGAAAGCAAAAGATAAAATGGTTATAAGAAGACCTCATATTTCAATAATCATCCTAAATGTAAATGGACTGAATTCACCGATAAAAAGGCATAGAGTTGCAGAATGGATCAAAAAACAAAACCCAACTATATGTTGCCTCCAGGAGATACATCTCAGCTCCAAAGACAAATATAGACACAAAGAGAAAGATTGAAAAATGATATTTCAAGCAATATGTTGCTGTAAAGAAAGATACTGAGGGACACTTCATAATAATAAAGGGAATCATGCACCAAAAAGATATAACACTTATTAATATCTATGCTCCCAATCTTGGAGCCCCAAAATATGTAAAGCAATTACTAACAGAACTAAAGGAAGAAACAGACCAAAACACTATCATAATAAGGGACCCAAATACCCCACTGTCAGATATGGACAGATCATCCAAACAGAAAATCAATAAGGAAATAACATCCCTAAATGACACATTAGACTAACTGGACATAATTGACATTTACAGAGCTTTCGATCCCAAAACAGCTGCTTATGCATTCTTCTCTAGTGCACATGGAACATTCTCAAGAATCAACCACATACTGGGACACAGAAATAGCCTCAACAAATACAAGAGGGTTGAAATCATACCAACTATATTCTCTGATCATAATGCTTTGAAACTAGAGATTAACTGCAGAAAGAAATCAGAAAGAAACACAAATACATGGAGATTAAACAACATGCTACTGAAGAATAACTGGGTCAGAGAAGAAATAAAAAGAGAGATCAAGAGATACATAGAAACTAATGATAATGATAGTACAATATATCAGACCTTTTGGGACATGGCAAAAGCAATCATAAGAGGAAAGTTCATATCTTCACAGGCCTATCTCCAAAAACAAGAAGGAACCCAGATAAACAACCTAATGCTTCATCTTACAAAACTAGAAAAGGAAGCCTAAAGTCAGCAGATGGAAAAAAATTAACAAAATTAGAGCAGAAATAAATGAAATTGAAAACAAACCACAAACAAACAAAAAGCAACAGAAAAAATAAATGCAACAAAGAACTGGGTCTTTGAGAAGGTTAATAAAATTGACAAACCCCTGGCAAGACTCGCTAAAGGAAAAATAGAAAGGACACAAATACACAAAATCAGGAATGAAAGGGGAAATTATGACTGATATCGCAGAAATACAAAGGATCATACAAGGATACTATGAAAAAGTATATAACACCAAATTTCATAACCTAGAAGAAATGTACCAGTACTTAGAAAAATACAACCTTCCTAGACTGAATCAAGAAGATCTGGAAAATCTAAATAGATCTATCAGCAGTATGGAAATTGAAACAATCATCAAAAACCTACCAAAAAGTAAAAGTCCAGAACCAGATGGCTTCACCAGTGAATTCTGCCAAACATTCAAAGAAAATTTAATACCTATTCTCCTCAAACTCTTCCAAAAAATCGAAGAAGAGGCAATACTTCCCAACTCATTTTATGAAGTCAGTATTACTCTAATACTAAAACCTGGTAGAGATAACACACACAAAAAGAAAACTACAGACCAATATCTTTCATGAATACAGATGCAAAAATCCTAAGATACTAGCGAACCAAATACAGCAACATATTAAAAAGATTATACACCACAATCAAGTGGGCTTCATCCCAGAGGCACAGGGATGGTGCAACATATGCAAATTGATTAATGCGATACACCACATACACAAATTAAAAAACAAGAATCATATCGATAGATGAAGAAAAAGCCATCAACTAGATACAGCATTCATTTATGATCAAAACACAAAATCGGCATAGAAAGAAAGTTCCTTAACATAATAAAGGCCATATGTGACAAACCTTCAGCCAACATTATACTTAATGGTGAAAAACTAAAAACCTTCCCTCTAAGATCAGGAACAAGGCAAGGCTGTCCACTATCGCCACTGTTATTCAATGTAACATTGGAGGGCCTAGAGAGTGCATTCAGGCAAGAGAAAGATATAAAAGGCATCCAAATAGGAAACAAAGAAATCAAACTGTCGCTATTCGCGGATGGCATGATTCTCTATACAGAAAACCCTAAAGATTCTGCAAGAACACAACTAGAAAAAATAAGCAAATACAGTAAAGTCTCTGGATACAAAATCAATGTTCAAAAATCCATAGCTTTCCTATACACTAATAATGAAGTGTCATAAAAAGAAGTGGAAAAAATAATTCCTTTTGCAATTGCAACAAAAAGAACAAAATGCCTAGAAATAAATGTACTGAAACATGTGAAGGACATATATAATGAAAACTACATGACCCTATTAAAAGAAATTGAAGAAGATACAAAGAAATGGAAAGGTATTCCATGTTCTTAGATTGGAAGAATAAACATAGTGAAAATGATCATATTACCTAAACCATTATACAGATTTAATGCAATCCCCGTTAAAATCCCATTGACATTTTTTAAAGAAATAGGACAAAAAATTATCAGATTTGTATGGAAGCACAAAAGACCCCAAATTGCCAATGCCATCCTGAGGAAAAAAAATATGAGGCTGGAGGCATCACTCTGCCTGACTTCAAATTATATTACAAAGCGACAGTAATCAAACAGCATGGTATTGGCAGCAAAACAGACACACTGACCAGGAAAATAGAATCGAGAGTCCAGAAGTAAACCCATATTTACATGGGCAAATAATTTTCAACAAAAAAAAACAAAAACATACAGTGGAGAAAGGAAAGCCTCTGCAATAAATGGTGCTGGGAAAATTGGAAAGCCATCTTTAAAAGAATGAAATTAGACTGTTGTCTATCACCACACACCAAAATTAACTCAAAATTGTTAAGGACCTGAATAGAAGACCTGAAACAATAAAATATCTAGAAGAAAACATAGGAACAAAACCCAAGGACTTTGAACTTAAAGAGGATTTTATGAATTTCATCTCAAAAGCAAGGGAAGTAAAAGCTAAAATAAATGAATGGGACTACATGAAACTATAAAGCTTCTACTCAGCAAAAGAAATTGTCAACAAGGTAAAGAGACAACCATCTGAATGGGAAAATATATTTGCAAGCAACGCCTCCAAAAAGGGCCTAATATTCAAAATATACAAAGAACTTGTACAACTCAAGAACAACAAAAAAACAAATAATCCAATCAAAAATGCGCAGAGGATCTGAACAGACACTTCTCCCTAGAGGACATACAAATGGCCAACAAATATATGAAAAGATGCTCAACATCACTAGCTATTAGGGAAATGCAAATCAAAACCACAATGAGATACCATCTCGCACTTGTTAGAGTAGCTATAATCAATAGGCCAAGTAATAACAAATGTTGGAGAGGATGCGGAGAAAAAGGAACCCTCATATACTGCTTGTGGAACTGCAAATTGGTACAGCCACTATGGAAAACAGTATGAAGTTTCCTCAAAAAACTAAGAATTGATCTACCATATGACCCAGCAATCCCTCTACTGGCTATTTACCCCCAAAGACTTGAAAACCCATATCCAAAAAGATATTTGCACACCAATGTTCATAGCAGCATTATTCACAGTGGCCAAGACATGAAAGTGACCGAAGTGTCCTACGATAGATGATTGGATAAAGAAGCTATGGCACATATATACAATGGAATATTACTCAGCCATAAGAAGAGGAGTGGAGAGGTAGACAAGGTAAAGGGGGTCAAATATATGGTAGCTTAAAGAAAATGGGAAGTAAATACACAATAGAATATACAAATGTCAAATTATAATATACACTTGAAAATTATATAATTCTATTAACCAGTGTTACCCCAATAAACTTACTTAAAAAAAAAAAAAAACATAAAGACTCTTTTTTTAAGTTAGATGGGCAATAGTTAGGAGACTCATCCAGGGATGAGGGGAAGTCTAAACAAGCAAGTGTAATTTAGTTGGCAATTTTTTTTCTTTCTCAGTGGTACAAAAAATAAAGGTATATCTTACAATAAACAGTACAATAGATTCAATGAGATACGATAAATATACTTAAACTTAAGTAGAAATTATTAAGTGAACAAATAGCACAGGTATATAAAATTATGAAGGTAGGTACGTAAAATAGCGGTGTGGCACAAGGTGAGTTGAGTTCCAGCTCTGACTGCTAGAGGTGTCAGAGTAACACATAGCACTAACCCTAAAATTAAAAGTAACTCCATGCTGTAAGCTTCCTTGAGAGTTAAGACACTTCCGATACTTGGTCTTCCATTCCTGGGTAGAGAATCACAGCCTCTACCTATTGTCAGAGCAGTGATGGGATTTGAGATGAAGTTCCAGCTTTCTGTGACTGTTTGCTTAGAAAAGCAATAATGACCCCGATGAGCCCTTCATCAAAACTTTAACTCCTTCCTTGTAGCAGAGACAAGAAACAGATTTACAATTAGGACAGTAGTTGTCCCAAGAGCCACTGACTTATCTAGAACATACACTCATCTTTAGTTTTTGAGATTTAAGGTAGCGTGGAAATCACAAAACTAAACCGAAGTAGCATTTTGAACATGAATGGATGTGAGCCATAAATTCAAAGCCAGGATGGAGATTACCTTTTTAATGGATGTTTTCTTTTCACCTTTTTATCCAGTCCACATCACCTTCAAATAGTGGTGCTGAGTTATTACCAGCCAGTTGTGCTCTTTAAAGAAGTATAATCAACTGCATGCCCCTCTTGGCCTGCTTTGGAAAAGCGAAAGACATGCGCATGTTCCTTCCTTCATTTTACACCTCTTCATGGTAAAGCAAAGTTGACAAAACAAACAGTGACATTGGCAAGAGTATCACATGACTAACACAGTGTTCCATCAGGGAAGCAGAATCACTATGAGCGCTGCGGAATGAGGAATTTATTATAAAGATTAGACCTTACGTAACCGTGGGAGCTTGAGGCTCTACAAAAGGATGTTGCTTCTGAATCTGCCTGAAGTCACTGTAAGTCAGTAGGGTCAGCAGTCAGGAAGATATACTGGATGTAACTCAGGGGAGAGGGGAGACAAACTGGAACCTGAGAGGACAAGTTAGAGACAGTAAATCAACCATGATGTACACAAGCTACAGTAATTACTAGTGCCTGCACCAACCCTCAGAACATAATGGCTGCTACTTCACTTATGCCTTCCAAATCTTGTACAAATTTCTTTTGTAGCCATGCCTAACCTGGTACCACATAGACAAAGAGAATCTGGGACAAATAGTTCCAACCTTGCTAAACTGACAAGATAGAAAACCACCACAGTGAGGTGGAATCAAACTGCATGTCAAAGATCATAGAAGAGAGAGAAACACAAAAGGGGTCTCCAGGACATCTAGTCATCATCTATTTTTATTCCCCATTTAGACTCCCTCCCCCCAAAAAAAATCTTATTATGGATTGACTTTCAACATTTATGCCTAAAAGCTAGACTGAGATATAGCTTAGGTTCTTCAATCAAACATCGAGGACCGACCCCAGGGCTAGATGGCAGAATCACATAACAGTATTGAGGTCCTAGAAAATAGCCAGCTCTTCCCAGTAGTGTGTTACTCATAGCAAAACAACCCTCCTTGGATAGATGTGTAGAGAACAGATAATGACAGGATAAAGGAGCCGATACTTGGTGAAAAAATGGCAACAGGGGGATGAGCAGAAGGAACAATTCACAGAGACTCTTTTAAAAACAAATAATGTCAAAAAGAGCTGGGAGAAATCTTCTAGAATTTCTCATACTCTACAGGCTTGTACAGATGGAAAGCACTTGAAAATCCATAGTATTATTTTTAATATATTATGAAATGCTAATATATTTAATTTCATATAAATTGAGAATAATTTTGCTGAAAAAAATAAAACTATACTGCATGTATGCAACATGAAGTCCCAACCACAAACACATATGAATAGTGGTTCTCAAACTTGCTCAGATGGAAAGCACCTGGAAGTCATGGTACTCTTTTCATAACAGCATAAATATTGATAGATTTTTAATACCATGTGAACTGAGAACAGTTTTGCTTATAGACAACATGAATATATGTTTACAATATGAAATCACTACCATGAGCACACAACTTTAAAACTGAAATAATCAATTGTTTCCAAACGAGAAATCATTTACTACTTTGTTCATATGTGTTTTTCATCTGCTAGTTCAACTAGCCATAAAATCAAAAAAAGATTTAAGAAAAATTATGAGTAAAGAGTCTTAAATTGAAAAAAAATCTATTCAGTATCTTTATTTTTGAGAATTGGTAAAAGCCAGTCCATTATCCCATTTCAATGTTCAAAAACTTTATCAACACAAGTAAAGGTCCCGTGTTCCATAGCATCTTGGTTTGAAAACCATCCTAGAGAAATTGTAACTTCCTTGAGGTTATACAAATAATCAGTGACAGACAGGACTAGCAATCTTGCCTCAACTCCTAATCCCGTGTTTTTCCCATTTTAGCCTGGATCTAATTTAAACACCCATTAGGATCAGGTTGTATCTTTTAAGCAGATGCTAGAATTGGAATTAAAAGAAGAGGATATATGGAATAACTGGACAGGCTGCTAATAGTGCATCCAGCCTCAAACTTAAAAATTCTCTTCAGGTTGCAGAGAAATCTGGTAGATTGAGCATAGGTGTTAAACTGCATTCAACCTCTCCCTCACCTTCAGAGTCACACGTAAGTCATTGAAGGAACACAAAAATAGGAAAACGTCCACGGGAACGGTACTATCTACATGACAGAAAACGAGGTACTTTCTGTATAAAACATAGTAGACTAGATCAGCTTGAGGGAAGAGTTGATTCACAACACGCGAAGAAGTAGAGAGACCTGAATATAACCCTATTAACACCCACCATCTTGCCCCTTACAGAAAACATCTCCCAGCCCCCATCCTAATAAGTTGAAATGTTACACTGTGTGGTATTTCCAGCAGAAAGGCAAATCAGTTTTATCACATGCTTTGATTTTGATCACTTAGTCCCTGGAACACTGTTTTGCTTTTGGTTACTGATTTTTACCATATGTGTAAAAGGGCTACTTCCTGCACATATACTGTGCACTCACACTCTGGATCATCAGGAAAGACTGTGGCATTATTTACAGACCACATTTTCTTAAGTCTACTCCCTGAACACTTTCTAAAACTTTTCTTAGCTATGGTCACCAAATGGCTATTATGTATTTCCGTACTTGGGATGCACTGTTTGTGCATCTTGATTGCATATGATTGTTAAGTGTCAAATAATTATGATCCCACTTTATTACTAGTAATACTACTGGTTATATAACTTTGGGCAAGTCATTGAACCTTTTAACTCTAGCTCCTCATCTATAAAATGGGTATAATTATAAAGTCTACTCCCTTAGGGTTGATAGAATTGTTAAATAAATTAATCCATGTGAAACACTCATTACAGAACTGGCAATAACTATTACTCATTATTATTATAACTATTATTAGTTCCCTTTTAGAGAAAGTGAAGCTAAGTAATTTACTGAAGGTCACCCTCTAGGAAGTGATAGACTGTAATTTGAATAAAGTAATTAACAAGGTGATCACTGGGTGGCGAAAGTGATTTTCTTCTTTATTCTGTATAGTAGACATGTAGCAATTTATTATTATCTGTAATCAGAAAATGATACATTTTACAGATGCTGTATAAAAAGTTAAAGAATTAAAAGATTAAAATTTAAAAACTGTCACATGTGAGCTCCTTCTCGCCCTTCTGAAGTCCTTTAGATCCTGCATACCTTTTAACTTCTCTCTGACATCTCAGATTGTTTACCTGATCATCACCTTATTTCATTTCCCTTTCGCCTAATAATAACTAATTTTTCTCTAGTGACTTAAAATGTACAAAGTACCATCAAAAGTATTATCTAATTTAATCTTCAAAGGGAGCTTATATTATTATTGCTATGTTGCCTATTTTATAGATGAGACAGATAGGGCTTACAAAACTCCAAGGTCACTGTGTTTCCCCTCTAAGTGTATTCTGATTTCTACTTAACCACTGAGTTATGTAGTCCTGCATCACCTGTATGTACTGATGATCTGTCTGATTCATCACTTCCTAGATAGGACCTTTAATTTCTCTTCCAGAACTTGATATTCCTGAGTTTCACTCCTATCTCAAATTTGCAACTTTGTGTCTACATAACCCTGGCCCAGAGGCATAGATTGTTTTTAGATATGTCAAATATAAAAATTTCTTTCATTTAAACATTGTTCTTCTCTGCAAAAAAACTAACTAGCCTTCAGGGATCATCCATGATGTATAATATATTTTGTGTGAGTTTTTGTTGTTGCCAAATTAGAAAATATTTTGGAAAAAAATGAACACTAAACACATATAAGACAACATTTTTTTTATTTGCGTGTAAATATATTCTACTGTGCAGCCACCCAGGCCAGGAAGATAGTTAAATAGGCACTTCATGCACTGGTGCAACTTTTATGGAAGGAATGTTATTAATACATATTCAGTGCTATAAAAAAGCATTAATACTCTTTGATCCAGCAGTTCCACTCCTAGGAATTATATCACATCCTTCAGATTATAATAAATCATATGAACAAAGGTTTATGTGCAAGGATGTTCATCACTGGTATTTATAACAGCTAAAATTTATAAGCAACTTATATGCAAAACAAAATGCTATTAAATAAAATATGGCACATTCATGTGATAGAATACTATGTAGCCATTAAAATCATTGTAGGAGACAATTTAATAGCATGGAAAATTTTCATCATTTATTATTAAATGAAAAAGTTTATAAAACTATATTTGAAATGTGTACCCAATTTTGTTTCCATGGGTATAGAAAATAGATTGGAAGAATAAAGACTAAAAGCATAACTCTGGGTAGCCCTAAATGATGACATTATGAGTAATTTAAATTACTTATTTGTGCCTCTTCTATTTTATCATTTTTTACAATAAATGTTACTTTGTAATCAGAAAAATTTATTCATAAAAAGAAAAAATAAAGTGAAGATGAAAGAAAGGCTATCTGTTTAGTTTATGCCCTAAGACTAATTTTAAATGATTCAGTTTTCCTTAAAGTACCTCTAGAAATAATTCCTCTTGTACATGTTTGGAGAGAAAAATTTACGTTCACTATAGCCCATAGCTTTAGCAACATTGCATTGGATACATACAGCTATATAAATTGCTAGAAGAAAAGTTAAGAACTACACTCCTCAAAATTCAATTTTATTTTATTTTTCATTTCAGAGCTCCTGAGTTATGATATAAAATAATGCCTTTTACATGAGATTTTTAAAAACATGAAAATTATTAATCAGCCCGATTTACCAGATTTTTTGTCACTTATTATTCTGTATACCTCACTAATTATTACTAATGTTCTACATTACATAGACTGTAAGACTCCCAAGAACTATGTGGAGAAAACTATTTTGGAAAATTATTTTGCACTATTTTGGAAAAATTACCTCTTTGAAATGTATTAACATTAATCTTGGTATGTCTTTTTGTAAGGTAAGTTTAATATAATGCCTATTTACACCCTATACTTCTTTGTCCTTATAGATTTCCAGATGTTTCTCCCTAGCCATTGAATTTTGTTTTTTATTAATTGGTTAAAAATATAATTTACATTTTCCAAATATAATTTAGATTTATCCTCTTCCATTTGTGTAATTCTTTTGATGTTTCTCATGCATCATCTGTTAAATTCCTCTCCTAGCTCACTACTAACGTTGTTAAACAAGTCTAGCCTTTGTACAAACCACACCTTTAGACAACTCCCTACATCTCCTATGTTTTCATTTATCATTGCTGATATTTACATTCCTGGAGCCAATTTTTAATACCTGTGACAATAGTCTTATTCCAACCATCTTGAATTAGTTTCAATAGTAATTCTATGAGACAGTATATAAAAAGATTTACAGTAGCGCAATTTTTTGCGCTACTGTAAATCTTTTTGATTTTGTAAATCTTTTTTGATTTTGTAATTTTTCCCAAAATAGTTTGCTTTAAATGAACCCCGACATTCTCATGTCTCAAGCCAGATGTATTATCTTCCTCCCCAAACCTCTGAGACCTCCTCATTCTGAGTTCCCATTTTGTCATCACCAGTCACCTCGTCATGTAAACACTTACTTTTGTTGTTCTCTTTTTTGACTCTTATCCTATCAGTCACTGCATTTGTCCCTACCCCATATTGTGACTTTGCTAATGTTGGTTTCTCTACAGTGCCCTGCCTCCCCTCCCTCATCAGCAATATTCGAATCATTCCTCAAGGTTCCTTGCTTATTTACTCTGAAAACTTCCCAAATTACCAACCATTCTTGTTCTGCTACTTCCTCACCCATTTCTAACCCATAGAGAATTAAATCACTTCCTCTGTGTGTCCCCAAGCTCAAAATATTGTTATGTAAACTCGCAAAATAGGAAAAATGTGCAGAATTCAGAATGACAGATAATGCCCAAATCATCTATATTTGACTTTGTTCTCCATTAAAACACTCAAGCAATTAAAAAAAAAATGGTGCTGTGAAATCCTGACTCAGGATTACAGGACAACTGTCTCACTTCTCCATTCTGTTCCTTGCATCTTACTCATGCTAGAAATAAAAAGAGTTACATCTTAGACCAATAAAGGTCACAATCCTAGGAAGAATGGCTTGGGCCCCTTTAACTTTCTTATCCTCTTTATGTACCTGATAACGTAAGTTTTGAGTTCAAAGGCCTTCCCTCCTGTGTAGCTGAAAGCAACATTCTGATTAAACAGATCAATTAGCAAGTGGGTTTATTTTTTAATTGACCCCTAAATCTGTGCCCAATATTGTACTATAAAAGCTAGAGAAGTATTTTTCAAATTGTGGGTTGAGACTCATAAAGAAATCAATTTAGGGTCATAAAATCCATTTGGTGGGTCATATCTAGCATTTATTTGAAAGAAAATGAAATAGAACAGAATGAAATAGAAAACATCAGAGTGCATTATATATGTGCATACTGGATCCCAAACTAAAATGCATTTTTTTTCCTGTGGGTTGCAGTAAAAGTACTGAATAATACTGTGCTAGAGAGTACAAAAGAATACATGTTTCTTGCCTCTGATATATTTGAAATCTATTTGAGAAGAATAAAACCTGTACAGATGACATAGAATAATTCTATGACCATATCTAATTCAATTATGATTTATATGTTTTACAGATGAATATGGGTTTGAATGATTAGGAAGCTTTGATAAATGAGTTGGTACTAGTAAACATGAGTAGAATTTGGGTTCTGTGTAGGTGGAGAGAATTTTATGAAACTACCATCAAATCAGCTAATGATTTAGTGGAGCAGATAAGATGTTTACAGGAAGACTCCAAAACAAGATTTGCTAAAATCAATTAAGTAAGTAATGACTTTTATACATGTACTCTAATAAAACATGATCATGCCCGCCCCCTCAACAATTTGCCAACTCACTCCGGCTCTAAATTTCATTTTAGATCTCCTTTTCTTACTCAGATGATCTCCCAGCAATTCTCCACAGTATCTATTGTCTGATGCCAAATTTAACACACTGCACTGTTATCTTATTTGCTTTTCTATGCCCCTACTTGATTGTTAATGCCATGCTGACAGAAGTTGAACCCATCTTATTCGCTTTTTCTATACTTGAGTCTTAGCAGAGGGCCAGGCACAGAGTTAGCACTCCACAAATGCTAGATGAACAAATAATAACCAAAGTGATTCTAAGTTATTATTTTAGGTTGCTACTAATTATTTTGCACTTAATAGTAGTTACTATTGGGGAGTTGGGAGATGTGTGATGAAGAATGATTTTTCCCTCTTTGCCAGTCTGCATTATCTGAAAATTGTCTATAAACAAGTAACATTTCTTATAACTTTAAGAGTTATAGTTTTTTTTGTTTGTTTCAAACAAACCAGATTGGACTGGAGAATAAAAGAAAGCCTGATAGAAATCCAGCCAATGGGGATTTCCCTTCCTCTTTCCTTGGGAAAGGCTTTCCTTGGAGAGGGACTATCCCACGTCTTAGGAACTTCTCCCTATTTTGCAAGCATTTCTTCCTCCTTCCAGTGGATATTTGGTATTATGAACTTTTAAAATTACATTTAATAAGTCCTCAACTTGAGAAGAAAGATAATCTTACATCAAAAGCATTGATTTGTCTTCTCACATATGAGAGAGATACATACTTGTAAATGTGGTATGATTTACCAGTGATGAAATTAAAATCACTCTACAATGCTGAAATAAGAGATAATCAAATGAATCATTTAATGGTACAATAATGAAAATAAGACAGCATATATGTTCCCTATTTTACACCAGTGGTTTTCATTTAAATCTACGTTGGAGTCAAAAACCCTATTGAGAGGTAGATGGAAATTTTCCATAAAAAAAATGTATGTAAGGACCATCAAGTTCAATTCTGAATATAATTTCAGTGAAGGCACCTGAATCAGCCATGGATGACAGAGTAAGGACCTTTGCTGTCCAGTTTACATGCTGTTGTTCACATATGTAATCTCACTTGATCCACGTAAACTTCCTATGGTTAGGTCAGGCCAGTTATCACAATTACGAATATGGAAGCCAGGTATTTTAAATGATTTAAACTGATTTCTTCCCCATCACACAGCTGGTAGCAGAACCCAAACTAGACTACAAGTATATATTATAATTTCATACATTCTCCCCTAAAGATATTTAATTCAAACTTACATAAATAAGACATTTACAGAAGGCTTTTTATAGCCCTATTTTACAGGAATGTCGGATGTTTATTTCCCTAATATGAAGACAATGAAGTGGTCAGACTTCAGCATCATTATACATTTCCTTTTCGAGTTGATCGTGTGTACAATGCCTGCTCTCCAAGCCCCTGCCAGCTTGGCAAGCCAGAGCAGGAGAGAAAACTGCAGGTCCACCACATGGCAGGCCAGCATCCTCTTTCCAGGCCAACAGGCCATTCTGCTAATGGGCTTTTGTATTTTGTAATTAAATAAAGGAGCCATGTAATGCATGCTTATCTCTTCACTTGATAGAATTCTGTTTCTTGAGCCACTTAAGGTATGTATGTCATAAATAAATTGCTGATATATTTTAAATGCTCATAGATTTTTGTGGGAGGAGAATTTATTTTTCTTTTGGGAAAATCTAGAAAATTTCAAGAAAGTCCTAATGTAATATTTGTGATTTTTTAAAAAAGGAATAGTATATGCTAATGGTACGGTTTCCCTTGATTTCTGCTTTGACAGTTCCTGATGCAAGTACCAATATCACTGCATCATTATGACTAATGATCATTTGTGGAGTAAACAAAAAACGGCGTCCCAGGATGCACCACTTCCAGAAGATCTGTCTCTGGAGCCAGTTGCCACATTGCAAACATGACAACAAATGAATTGATGATAGCATCTGCTTAATCTGGCTTTTGTCCACATGTCACAACTGTAATGTCGCTAATTGAGACTTTTTTATTTGCTCTAGTCTAGTTTCTTCATTCCCTACTCTCCAAATTGAGTTTAATTTAATCAATGTTGACTGAAAATCTGTCAGTTTTAATGGTGCTACATTTTTTAATCTTCGATGTTTAAGAAACATGTAAACTGAATGTTGTCTTAATCTAAAATCGTTGAATTTCCTGACCTCACATTAATATACCAAGATTGTGTCTGATGTTTGTTAAAAATTAAGAACTTTCACTTGATGTGATTGTTCAAAGTATCTGGAAGGTGCTTAATATGTATTAATTGATATTCCTAAGGTAACTTTTTATGCTAAATGGTAAAGTAAATAAAGTAATAAAATTATAGATTTATGCTGAGTGACTACAGCACTAATTTAATTTATGAAATAACTAGCTAAACTAATATTTTATTTGAATTAAAAGTAATGTTTGATCCTAGAGACAAATGATAAATAATTCAGTAAGAAATTACACACGTTTTTCCACCAGTAAATTTTGTAAAAACTATGGGTCGTACTGAGGGAAAATAGCTCGTCTACCTACACTAGGAGAAAGTTGACTGACCTATTGAAAAATTAGCAAGTCATCTTTATTTAAGTCAGATCATTCTATAGTCAAGCCAAAGTAAAGATAGTTTAGTCTGTCCTCGAATACTCATTTATGCCAAATAGACTTCCAAACTAATCCATTTGTGCCTTGGGTAGTTTTTATTTGATAGTACTTAAATTCTATTCAATGCTGTTAACATCAAATTAATATATCATCTACAAATTGGCATATAAATAAAATTTAAAATATAGTTCATGGTTCAATCACAATTGTGCATGATTATAACATGTTATTTTTAAACATATGCTCCCTAAAAGAAAGAATAAGATCTTATTCATGTTCATGGATATCACAGAGCCCAGCACTCCAGCATACATTGCATGTTCAATGAAAATTAGTATGCATAGGGATCCATTCTATAGCTACACTGCTGTCTACAGGAGAGTCAGAGCCAATACGTGTATAGCCAATACTGCCCTCTAGTGGTCAGCATGCCTACGTGAGTTTTGGTACTACTGGTTCCATCTGAGGTTCCCACTAGAACATTCTTTTCTATGAGTTGTATGATAGACTGCTGATAATTTTTTGGCAAGGCAATATCTAGTATTGTAACAGAAACCTAAATAAAGTATGCAGGACATGATTTTAGAGAAGAAAATTGGTTGCATACATCTTTGTAGTTAGTAGTATGTTTTAACAAACATACTCTGTGACAGTAATCCCATATTTTGTGCTAAGTCTCTAATCAGATTGAATTGATGTGGTTCAAATGGGTTTTTGAGGCACATAGTAAGAGTGTTTTAAAAAAGTTTATTGGAGCTATTAAAAACTATCATATAATTTTGCACTGAGTTTTCTTATGTACCTTTACAAATTAATAGTGTCACAGTATGAGAGCAGCTCAGTCTAGAGCCATCTTCATTTTCTTCCTCTCTGTTCTTAATGTAGAAGGGAGAAGGCCCTTCCTCTTTCCACTATATTATCATTCATAACCAGTGATTAGCATGGCTCTTGTGCAATTACTTTTCTGTACAATTCTCAGAAAGGATCAGAGGATGAGGGCTGAGCTGAATGGACATAAACCCTAAATAATTTAGAAATATAATTCCTGCCCATGAGGCCACTTTCCACTCTTGCTGAGAAACTCGGGTATTTCCCTCCCTTTTACACATCATCTAGTCCCCACAGCATGCAAATCTAGGAGGGACAGCACAGCCAAGTTTCAGCTGTATGATGGGAGAATAGACCGAATGCATGCCTTTCAGTTTAGCATTTGCTTTCTGAAGAGTCAGTATGAAACCAAAGTCACTCCCTATTCAAAAATTAAAAGGTGAAAGAAAGGGCAAAAGCATAGTATTGTCATTAATAAAACTAAGAGTGCTTGCACATTTACAGGGACCAATACTATTAACAACATTGGCAAGAATTTGGCATGGAGATATGTCCCTGGGAACTATTTTGTGCCCTCCAGCTGCAGCAGGCATAACTCAGGAGAATCTAATTTGCATTACTCAGCATTAGACCTGGAAAGACCTAGCTCATCCATCAATGGCTCAGACACCAGCAGCATTTGAGGTGTAATTTGAAGTTGATGAACATTTGCTGTCTAGGTCTATACGGCTATTTTCTCTTTATACAAAAGAATCTGCACCTGTCTGTTGCAGTCAGGGACAATCATGGGTAAAACTCTGAACTAATTTGTTTATAGTCTAGCCTCCTAGAGCAAAAAATACTCTCTTGGGTTACTCTTTATCCCCCACACTGGGAAGACCCCTGGCCATCCCAGGCCTCTGGATGGGCCCCTTGTGTTTATGCAGTGCTTCGTGCTTGACAGGCTTTATTTCTCCATATCATTGCCCACTTACTCCCCTACTTTCCTGGTTACATTCGCTATCACACTCCCATCAAATTATGTATTCCAGTTTTCAAGGACCCTTTACCATCAGGTGATAAATAACAGTGATGGATTAATCACATTAAATATAGTCAGTAAGTACTTAAATACTTAAATAATTTCCATGAACTGCATAATTCTCTAGCTTAAACAATAGGTTAGCAGCTGCACAAGACCCTTAAAGGGTAAATGTTAAAAATTGAAATTTCAAGTAAAACTTCAGGAAGTAGATAATTTTCAGCCAATAGACATTTTGAACCTCTCAAGTAATGCCTAGTGTTATCTCATTTAACGATGGCGCAGAGAGCCGTGACCACTTATAACAGAGATTCCACATATGATTCTCCTTAAACCTTGGTTAAAAAGTAAGCCATGTCAAAATACCAATCAAAATCTAAATGTGACATCATTGTACCTGCAGTAACTGTAACTCGTTTTTGTAAGTCAGATGACAACAACCGCTAGAGAGGATGTGGAAAAACTATATCTCATTTACTGGAGTATAAATGAGTACAACCAGTTTAGTTGGCAGAATCTACTAAAGCAAAACGTTGTGTATCCTGCAGTTCTACTCTCAGGGAGTCACCTAACACAAATATCTATCCATGTTGACCCAAAGATATATCCTCGAATGTTCAGAACAGGACTATTGTATACCCAAAAAGTGAAACTGCCTACATGCCCATCAGCATAAAAAAAGAGAAAGTATTATACATTCACACAGTGGACTTCTATACAGTAATTAGAATGAATGAACTTAAACTACACACAGTGATTTGAGTATATCTCAAAAATCATGCTGAAAAGAAAATAAGAGGATATGCTGTATTATAATATTTATACAAAAGTACAAAAACCAGTAAAACGATAACACTGTTAAGCAGGATGGTAGTTAAAAGGAAGCGCGAGAGGGCACAAGAGGGGCTTCTGTGGTGTGGTTCTATTCTGTATCTTGAGGAATGCGTTACCTCTGTAAAAATGTATCAAGTGATATACTTAGGATAACATGTACGTTTATCTACTTTACAATTCAATTAAAAGTCTAAAAAATGTAAGCCATAACATGCATACTGAGTCTTCTTAAAGTTTAGGGGTATAACCTTAAAATAATGAGTTTCATTTAATCCCACTATGAGTCTGTCTTTTGTAAATTTTTCTGGAATGATCTTTCTTTTTATAAACAACAACCCACTGATCAGATTTCCCGCAATGATCCAATTTTACATATTTAATTCTTGGTCATATACATTCTAATATGAGATCCAGAAAATATAGTTCCTGTAATTATTGTCCTTATAGCTCAGTGGACAGAATTATGAACATTAAGAATCATAAACCTAGCAACTTAAACTATTTTTCTGGAATATTTTCAAGTCAATGCCCACATGTAGTACATGTTTTACAAAACAGAATTACTCACATATTCTTTCTCTTACCTTATTCTATATGATGATGATCTAGACAAAGGAAGGCTACAAAATGACAAAAAAAATGTTCTAAGAAAAAATAAAAAATGTTCCTGGATCAATGCTCCTAACGGGTAAAGTGGTAATATCAAGCGTCTTGCCAAAACAATTAACAGCTAATCACGTCTGGTGTTCTATGAGTTGTCAATGCGAGTTAAGAAAATGATGAATAAAAGTGACAGATAAAGACCAACGCCAGTGGATCAGTGTGCTAAGATAAGACTTGGTGTTATCCTCACACCTGGTCAAGTTGAACATCCTCCAGTCAAATTAACCCCCAACCTTATCATTTCACCCTCTGTAACACCTTTACTTGTGCTATACCGTCCAGAAATAAACACAGCTGCAGCTCAAGAATACAATATTTTGGTAACTATTGACTTCTAAATACTGTCTCATAAAAATGCTTTTATATTTACATGAGCGAGTTGAAGAAAGGCTGATATTCTCTGTCTAGTTGCATCACTGCTGCATTACTGATGTCACCCTCTGTATTCATTTACTAGAGCAATGCTTCTCAAATTTAATGTTTATACCAATCACTTGAAGAGCTTTAAAAGGCTGATTCCATTTCAGGAGGTCTGTCTGAGATATCCCCCAAGATTCTGCATGTCTGATGCAAGGACTCGGATGACTTGAAAGAATCACTCCAATCTAGTTATTTCACATAATTCACAGGTTGGATTTCAGAGATGAAGGTTAGTATTCCAAAGAAGAAATAAACAAAAAGCTTGTCAACTACAATGGCTTTCAGGTCAGGTGGCCATGTGGGATGTTTTAATTATTAGAAGGACTCCCCGCCAAATCAAACAAAATCATAATGCTGGGGGAGACCTTTCTGAACAAGCGCATTCCTAATGACACAAGAACGTATTAAAATAGTTTGGGCACGTTGTGCTTAATTTTGGACCCAGAGATTAAAGCACAGATAGAGAAGCTAAAAAGATATACAGGACTTGTATAATGAGGAGATTTAAAGCTACTCTATCCCAGACTAAATCAATAACTGGCAACCTAACTGGGCTGGATATCGAGAGAACATGATTTGCTTTTCCCTTTCTTTGCTTTAATAGATTCTCTTGCCATTGGATAATTCCAGCCTTACAGATTTTAACAGTCCCCCAAGACAAAACTCTGTTTAAGCAGATAATGTACATATGGAATAACTACAATACCTGAAACCTAAAAGCCCTTGTCTTTGCAGGAAACTTAAATGGTTTTAAAAAAAATCTTGAATATTGGTTACCTTAACAAAACATCCTGCTCTATAATATACAGAGTTTGAATCAGCTGAGTCCCACCAACGTCAGTGTTAATGTGTTCAGGGAGCTATTTGGAAAAGAAATGAGAAGACATTACCTGATCAAGCAAAGCATAAGGGACTCCAAGGGACACTGTAGTCATGAGCAACCTCTCTCATCTGCTTAATACCCACTTTTTAATCTTTTCGTAGGACTTTTATTATCCCTAAATTAAAAAAAAAAAAAAAAGATGTGAAAAGGCATAAAAGTCTGTCCCTGCTCCGTGTTTCTAAGTCTGACCACTTTTTTCTCCCATTCCCTTCACTGCTCTTGATATTCGTCTTCACCTCTTCGGGCTCTCCCCTCCCTCGTCTCTCTCCCTTTCTTTTTCAAATTACTGGGGTGACTAAATGCCCTCAAATAGTACCAGGAAATTGCTGAAAACAAGGTGTCATCTCAGAAAACTGAGAGCTACAGAGTAATCAAAACAAGCCAATCACATATTGACCTATTTATGATCTTCTTTCCCTTTTATTCTCCAGGCACCAATTGAAAGATTCAGACCAAACAAAAAATGTTAATATAGCTAAAACCACTGGTCCCACAGCACAAGCCAGAAGATTGATTTTTGGCCAACATAAAATTTACTTTCCTTCCTTAAACACCATGTATATAGCTACTGGCTGAATATTCTCTATGGGTACAGGATGGTGTGGTCGTTCAGAACACATAGTAAATTGTCAGAGTTCAAATCTCAGCTCTGCCACTACCAACAGCAGAAATTTGAACATCATACTTTGTGTTCAGCTCTGGTTTTCCTGTTAGTGAAACTGGGGTGATGACAATGCCTATGTCACAGGAATGTCATCAGGATTAAATCAGTGAATAGATTTACAGCATTACAATGGTGACAAGGATAAGGGGACACTGTTCCCAGGTTCAGAAGACTCAATCAGAGATGGCTCTGGAGAACATTTTGCGTAAGTCTGGCTAAATCAAGCATAGGCATATCCATACTCAGTGAAATTATGCAATCCAAAGAAACTACATTAACAGCTTTCATTGTCGGGGAAATGCTAGAGGGACTGTTAAGGTGAAAAAAAGGAAACGGTTCTAGAACTGAGAAGGAACCCAAAGGGGTAAAACTGGGAGGGCCACAGAAAGCTCTCCGACAAGATAGACAAAGATCGCTTGCCTGGAGTCTCAGTGTATTTACCCTACTGCTTCTTCCCCTACCTGCTGCCTCCCCCGTGTCGCTGCCGATCCTGGTCCCCAAAGCAGCATGGAACTCCTCCAGGTTAGAGGCACACATTCATCTCCTCAGCCTTGCATCTAGGGGTAACTTGGGACAGCAGTCTAAAGATCAGTTGTTTGCATATACCATGTAAGTAAAAACAAAAACAAAAACAATATCCTATAATCTAAGAGCAGTACAACTGAAAGTGATGGCCAATTATGGGCTTGTATCGTCACTAAAGTTTTCACTGGGGCTCTGCTATTGAAGTAAATTTAAAAACATACAACGCTCTAGTTTAGGGGTACACCGTTATGCAGTATAACCTAGTGTAGAAAGTATAAAACATGTATTAGATCTTAGATACATATCAAAATCATGAGCATGTGTGCCTCAGAGGAAAGAAGGAAATAAGACTGGGTAAAAAGAGATGATTGTATCAGTAATATTTCAGTTTAAAATAATAAATGAAAAAATATTATAAAATGTTATATTTATTCATTGTGGATGGTGGATACAATGACACTTGTTACATGATTTTCTGAATTTAGAAAATTAAGATTTTTGAATCATGATTCCTCCATTCTACACAATTTTCTAGACTATGGTAAAAAGTCATTTCTTCTGTGAAGATCTATATAACCCTCCAAAGCTGTCATCCACTCCCCAGACTCTCATATACTCCACACATTCCTTTTCTGGAACTCCTATAAGATGGAATCATAATTGTTTAAGTGCAAGATGGTATGCAACTCAGCGATAGAGACCATGTCTATCCAATGCTTAGAACAAAATAAATGTTCAATAATGGTTGAATGAATAGATGAACCATTAAAAGAAAAATGACAACCCTTCCTGCAACTCTTATACCCACTTATCGTCCACTGCAGACTTCTATAGAGATATTTTATAGCCTAAATGACAACTGGCCCATAAATTAAAATGTGTGCCTATAGGGAAGCTGTATTACGTAATGGGTAAGAATCTCAACTCCGTCACCAATTAGCTTTGTGATTTGGGGAAAATTACTTAATCATTCCAGGCTCAGTTTCCTCATCTGTAAGGCATGGATAATAATAATAATACCTACATTTTAGAGTTATCATGAGAAATAAAGAAGCTAATATATGTAGTGTGGTTTTAAACTTTTGGAAATTTATAATTTTGAAACACATTTTCAGAAAAGCATTATTTATAAAAGCAGTGGGCTACTTGAGTGCCTATATTTTTATGTAGGAAATACAGTGCTTCTCATACTTTTTCAAGTAGCAGAGCACCTGGAAGTGCAGGTGCTTATTATGAAAATTGTGATTTATTTAATTTAAAATAAATGTATAATTTAGGACTAAAGCAGATACGATTTAACATTTGATTTTAATATAAGCAAGTGGTACCAGGTGGCAAAGGTTTAACAAACTTAAAATTGAGAATATTATATCCATTAGCTTAATTTGCTGTAACCTCAAATGGTAAAAGACTTTCATTATTCAAATGGAGGGAACAAGTAGGTCAAGAAAGTAGAACACAGAGGCTTTAGGAGTGCTTAGCCTAGGGCCTTGATTTTCAGCCACATCAGCAAATCATTGACAGAGGTTTCTTCATGGCACAGAATCATTCATTCATCTTTTTATCAAAAAGTGCCAATCATGTACCATCCACAGTGCTGGCTAAGGGGCTGTACCATGAATACTATGACCTGAAGGAGTCTAAGACAAAGGGAGATGCTTTTCAATAGTATGTGATGGAGTCTATGATATGGGTGGCTGAGGGAGTAAGAGGAAGGGCATTTAATATAACCTAATGGTGGGAGGAAGGGAGGGATAGAAAAAGCTTCCTGCAGAAAATGATAGATAAACTGATAACTTACAGAATACTATACATTTTGATTGGTCTATTGGTAGGGGAATGGATAAATAAATGTGGTATGTTTGTATAAAGAAAAACTGTCTCATATAACAAATGAACTAGATCAAATAAACTAGATCTATGTGTAAATAAATCTCTAAAACATAAAACTGAATGAAAAAGCAGAGTTACAAAATAATATATGCATACAGTACCATTTAAGTAAATTTAAAAACATACACTTTAGGGGTACATAGTTATGCAATACAACCTAGTATAGAAAGTATAATACATGCAGTAGATGCTAGATACATAACAAAATAAGGAGCATGTATGCCTCTAGGGAAAGAGAGAAATAAGACTAGGCAAAAAGAGTTTACAATTGTATCATTGATATTGCGGTTTAAAATAAGAAATGAAGGAAATGTGATGTTAACATTTATTCATTGTGGGTAATGGGTACAATGACATTTGTTACACTGTTTTCTGAATGTTTAAGTATTAAAGGTAATTTTTTTCTCTAATTTTAAAACATTACCCCAAAAATCTAATTTAGCATGAACACTAGGACATAGTTTACTTGCAAATTAGAAATTAAATCATTTATAAATTATTATCATAAGTAAATTATAGTATTTTAGCTGCTGACACATCAAAAAACATTTTCGGCATATCTATATAATCTAGTTCATCTTTATATTTTATACAAGAAATGCAAAATATATGGTGACAACACTAAAACTGATAAACTGAAATTTCATCTCTTGTTTCTAGAACTTTGGGGATAAAATGCAAAAGAAAGAATAAAGAGGAAGCTGTAGGCCTCAGAGATTGCAGAGAGGTTATGACCTTTGAGTAGCATCCCCCAAACTTACTGGTCAAGGCTCATTTAGCTAAGTAGAGGACTTCTAGTCTACCTACCCCACCTATTCCAAATTATAGCAGAAAAAAATTTGATGATCACAACCAAATATCATTATTCAAATTAATCAGGGGAGGAGGAAAGATGTTTATAGAAACATCTGTTTTAGCAGTAAGGAGTGGATGCTTGATATTAGAGCCACCAACAATGTCTATAAATCTATTTATATATGGGGAAATTATAGGATAAAATTCTGTTGGTGCAAATTTGCATAATCATACACCATAGGGTTAATGGAATAAATCACAGCAAACTAAAATGATAAAGATGAAGCAAAAGTAACAATAAAATTAAAAATGAAATCATGAAGAAGCTGGAATATTGGCAGTTGAAAACCATAGAAAGCTCCAATCAATGCTGATGATACACGGATAACCATGCATCTTTTCTGAAACTGGTAAGAATCCCTAATACTTCACAGAGTAGAAGCCAAATTCATATGCCTCTGCCAGACCTATTAGTAAAATGCTGAACTAGCCTTCAGCAAGCACTAATAATTTGTTAATTTTAGTTTATGACTGCCAAACATGAAGTTATGAATCTGATCCATGACACTCAAGTACAGGAAAAGTTATACTACTTTTCAATTCTAGTTCTAAGCCCTGACTTGCCAGGTTTTTGAGAGACCTAATTTAATTATAGGAAGGGAGGGCTCACTCCATTTTTAAGGTCTAGTGAGAGTCTCTGGACTAATGCAGTCCAGAACATTTGAGGAATGGCCTGCAGGTCTTTTGTCCATTATGGTCATTTCTAAGTTTTATGCTAAGATGGCCATTAGTCCATGATGAACAAAAGCCGGTGTCTCCAGTCCTTCAGGCCAAACGTGGCCCTCCAGATCTTGTGCAGTTTCCAGGCGGCCATGCCTCTTGTTCAGCTTCACCAGGTGCACCATGTAGCCACCTCACTAGAGAGCAAATCCAACATGAGCTTCTGCTGGACTCACAAACCCCCAAGCTTGTCCCTTTCTGAGCCTCTGCTTTCTCCCATTAGTCCAGTCAATTGTGACTTTTTCAACTCCCAGAGCCCAAATCAATTTCTTTAATGGTCCTGAAGCAAAAATTCAATTTACTTGTAGGAGTGAGGTAGTATATAAAGTGCTAGAAACTTTAGAATAATATTAGAAGTCTGTTTTTCCTGGAGCAGAGGGTCTGGGAAACAGATGCTTTATTCTTCTTGGGTTAGTCTTCAGCAGAAAAACAAAAATGTCAGACAAAAAAAAGAAAAACACCAAAAAAAGAATGGAGTATTTTTTTTCCTTAATAACTCATTCTCTGACCATATTTTAGTAATCCTTAATTAGCATTTGCCTGTAAGCATTATTCATAAGTATGTTTATGAAAATATGTGCTATTGCATGTAAGAATTTTAAGTAACTTTTTAAAAAAAATTAATTTGCGGTCCATGGTGAGATTGCCCTTGGGCTGAGGACAATACTTTGAGAAAGAACGAGTTTGTAGGGAAGAAGGCCATAGAGGTTGCTCGCTTCCTTCTCCTGTAATTTCCCCCTCACCAGCTGGAGGTGTTGGCTGGATATTTCCTCTGAGGACAGGGCCAGGGCAGCCAGGCTCTTGCTGCGCCCCCTTACTCAGACTGCTGAGTCTCTGTTTTCTCAAGATGTAAAACCTCCACCTCCCTCCCAAACTACATCCTCATATGGGCTCCCCTTCTCACTTCCGTCTGTTTATGGGCAGGGTCAGGGACACAGACCGTTTCAGAATAGAGGTCTCTGTTTTGAGAACTAAAGAAGATCAGTTGGATTCATTTAGGAATGGTAATTAGGTCCTAAGGGAGGATATAAGGCAAACAAAACCCAATGTGAGTATATTAATTTCTAGGAGGAGGTGGCTAATTATGCATTAGGATTCACTTAATTCCTCTTTTTTATCCATATGGACCAAATAAATTGCCAGCAGTGGCAGAGAGTGGATATAGCAGGAGGCAGATGTGGGACTGATGTTAGGAAGAACTCTAACAAGCCCAGCTGAGCTCAGTGGAGCCAACTGCCTCAGACACTGGAAATGTACAAACACAAGTAAGGAGACTATGTATTGAAGCTGGCCTGGAGCATATAGACAGTTGTTTTTGTCTGCAGAGCATTCATTCTCTCTTCTGGTAATAGCACTTTGATTTTCTTTTGGGGAAGGATTTTGGGGAACCATCCATCTTATGAACCTCGCTGTCTATAAAGTTAAGGTAGGACTGTCCCCTGGCTACAGGAATTAATGGGTAACTTAGGTAGGGCTATTCAGGGTATCCCATCCATCTGGCCACAATAGTGGTTCTGGCTTGAGTACATAATCTAAGTCGAATTAAATCTTGGTACTTTTGCTGAAATTATTAACAGAAGAAAATACTTTGTTTCTTCTTATGCAGTTTCTAATTTACTAATAGTCATCACATGAAAAAAACTCACTTGAGAATAAAGCCAAAACAGAGGAAAACAACACAAAGAGAGATTCATTCTTAATGACAGCTTTTTTAGCCTCTGGACCCAGCTATGCCTGAAACCAACATAGCCATTGAATTTTTCAGTTAAGACAAACAATTCTCTTTATTTACTTAAGCCAGTTTGAGTTGTATGCCTGTCCATCATAACCAAGGCAGCCTAACTAATATAGAGGATATTAATATGTCGGACAATGGGCTAGATGAGATGATTCTAAAATTTAGCAAGAACTTTTAGAAAGCTGATAGTCTCCCCCACAATAAAGTCCACAATAGTTTCACAAATGGGGCTTCCTTGTGTCTCCCATGTTTCTCCTTTCCCCATGCCTTTATGCCTGTCTCCTTCAGAATGCTCAGGCAGACCAATTTCAGGCATAGATGATATGTAGAATGTAAACTGTTCAATGTTAATTTTATATTTCTTTAGTCACTTTAGTAAGATTTGGGAGGAAGGAAGAATAATGTTTGGGTTTCCTGAACCACCTTGGAATCCTAATCCATAACTGTTTTACAGTCATCTGTATCTGTTCTGAGAAAACTATCAGTTTGTCTATTATTTTGGCAAAAATAATTGCAAATGGCTTTCCATATTGGAGTGAGATATAATAGCTGTATGTTCTGTTGAGTTTTAAAATTTCCACGGTGTTTTCACATGTATTATCTCATTTGCACTTTTCTTTTTTTAATTGAGGCATAATTGACATATTACATTAGTTTTAAGTGTACAAAATAATGATTTTTATACCTTATGAAATGATCACTATTATAATTTTAGTTAACATTCATCATTTGCACTTTGTTCAATAATTTATTTCACAAATATTTATTGAATCTCATGCAATTGCCAAGTTCTAGGGGTATATATAATGATACACATGGGTGATATGGCCCCTGTTCTCATGAACTGTGTAACTGAGTATGACATCTTAATGTAATACCTCATTCAAGATGCAGTGACCCAGGATCTTCCGACTTCCTCAGTCTTCATGATTTATAACTAAGACTACACTCTCTAGGAATCTGTCACTTGAGGTGAATAGGTATGTTCTAGATCATCCCATTATCACTCAGTACTGTGTCATGCACCTGAGACCAGTTATGTCTGGATGGGATAGTAAGGTAAGTAGCTGTCTAGTTGGTATAAGGTAGATAGTAGATTAATACTTTTAGAGCTGGGGATAATTTTAATGGTTACCAGAATCATTTTATAAATAAGACAACTATAGGTCAAAGAAGATAAAAAGTCTAAGGTCATATCATGAATCAGTGATGGATTCCAGGCTACAGCATAAAGCTGATCAAGTCCTTGGTGTTCAAGGCTCTCCAAGGCCTGGCTCTATCTGCCTCTATAACTTTATCCTCCATGGCTCTCCTTTCCTTCCCTATGCTCTAGCCAAACTGCTTACAGCAGGCTGGACTTCTTCCTCCTCGGTTACCCACTGCAACTTTCAGAAAGGCTTTTGCTTGCAGGAATCAAAAGCTCATGAACAAGACCATGGAAATCTGCGGGAAAAAGCAAATTCAGAAAGAGTGGAACTTGGAGGTAGGTTTTGCATCTGGAGCAGATCTGGGGGCCTCAACAGGAGTATTTGAAATTTGACTCAAATGTTCTGCCGTTAACATGATTCGGGTCCTCTCTGTGTCCATCTCCTCCCTACTCACTAACGACAGACTTCCTCACATTCTACTCATGTGACTCACTCATAATTTAAACTCACCTGGTAGCTTAAATCATTATTCTTCCAGCATTTTTCTATGGTATGACCTCTCAGCCTCAGTTCCAATGCTAACTGCGTCATTCTCTCAGTGGGTCCGTTTTTTCAAGAAAAATTCTACTGTATGTTTTAGGCTAGTAACAGAGTTCTGTAAAATCTCAGTGTCCTTACCAGTCCTTTCAGCTACTAACACCTGCAGAGCACAGCCTTCCTCACACTTACAAGAATCTGGTTTCTGACACTGCTTCAATCATCCTAGAAGCTCTGCGAAACAGAGTATCAGACTCAGTAAATTTTTCTAATAACTTGATGGGGTTTTGTTATTATAAGAGTAACAAATGTATATAAATTTCAGAATTGGAGAAATCAAATTAGTATAAAGAAGAAAACAAATCACATGAGTTCACATTTCCCCATGCAGGAGTAAGCTACTTTGAGGCTATATATAATTATACATGTACATACAACATAATTAGATCTACAAGAAACACATACATACGAACATAACAAACACATAAATATACACGCAATAATAATTTTGAACAAAATTAGAAACATATTATACATGTTTACTTACTCAACAATATATCATAAGCTTGTTTCTATTACCTTGTATATCTCTCGCAATTCATTTTCTACAGTGGTATAGTATTCTATTGTATGGATATAGATTTATCTGTAGCTATTATAAGCATTTGAAATCTTTACATTTTTCTCTGTTACAAATAATGCTTCATGAACCTATTTGTATATAAATCATCATGCACATCTATGATTATTTTCTTAGAATAAACTCCCAGAACAAGAATTACTGGATAAACACTGTAAAAATCTTTAAAATGATTAATACCCATTTCCAAATTACCCTACAGGAGAATGTACACTTCTTTTAGGGTTGGATTCTGGTTAACAAAAATAGATACCTTGTCATTTTGATAGGCAAATATAATATAACATTACATTTGCATTCCGTCAATTCCTAGTGAGCTTAAGCATATTTTATTGGCCATGTGCAGTTCTTTTGCCTATTTACATTCATTGTCGATTTTTATTGGGGTGTTTGGATTTATCTTTTACTTACTGATTTGTAAGAACTTGTTAAAAGTTAACGATATTAAAACTATTTCTGTAGAAGACATGATTTTGTATATAGAAATCCTAAGTCATCCACTCAAAACCTATTTGAACTAATAAGTTCAGCAAGGTGTGTGTACAATTATTCAAAATCAATTGAAAAATGAATTTAAAAATTAGTAATTCCACTCAAAATAGTAGCACCAAAATGTAATATTTAGAAATAAAGTTAACAAAAGAAGTACATGACTTGTACTCTGAAAACTACAAAAAATATAGAGTTGAAAGAATTAAATAATAACTAATTTAATAGAAAGATAATCTATGTTTATGGATTGAAAGACTTAATGTTGTTGAGGTAATAGCCCCAAAACTGATCTACAGATTTAGTATAATGCCTGTCAACATCCTAGCTACCAAAAGTGACAAGCTGATCCTAAAATTCATATAGAAACTAAAGGGACCCTGAATAGCAAAAAAATTCTTAAAAAAGAACCAAGTTGTAATACTTAAAATTCTGTTCAAAGTTACTACAAACCTACTGTAATTAAGACAGTATGGTATTGTCATGAGGATTGACAAATAGATCAATGGTATAAAGAGTCCAGAAATAAATCATCACATTTATGGTCAGTTGACCCTTGACAAGAATATCAAGACAACTCAATGAAGTAAGAATAGTCAGTCACTTCAACAAATGGTGCTAGGACAACTGAATATCTACATGCAAAAGAATACAAAAAAAATGAATACTATATGCAAAAATTAACTCAAAATGGATCAAAGACTTAGTTATCAGATCTTAAAATTATAAAACTCTTAGGAAAAAAACATGGATAAATCTTCATGACCTTGAATTAGGCAATGATTTCTTAGATATAACACCAAAAACACAAACAACAAAATAAAATAGATAAATTGGACTTCCTCAAAATTAAAAGCTTTTGCACTTCAAAGAACACTTAAAAATTGAAAAGACAACCCACAGAAGGGAGAAAATATTTACAAATTATCTATCAGATAAGGGATTTGCATCTAGAATACATAAAGAACTCTTACAACTTAACAAAACACAAATAACCCAATTAAGAAATGGACTAAGAATTTAAACAGACATTTCTCCAAAGAAATTATACAAATGTCCAATAAACACATGAAAAGATTCTCAGTATCATTAGCTATTAGGGAAATGCAAATCCAAACCACAAGGAGATACCACTTCTATCCACTGAGATGGTTAGAAACTAAAAGACAGATCATAAAATTGTTGGGGAGGATGTAGAGAAATTGGAACCTTTATATACTGCTGGTGGGAATGTAAAATGACGTAGTTACTTTAGAAGACAGGCTGACAGTTTCTGAAAATGTTAAAGACAGACTTACCATATGACTCAGAAATTCTGCTTAGGTATATATCCCAAAGAAATGAAAACATACGTCCACAAAAAAAATAGCCACACAATTTTTACATAAATGTTTATATCAGCATTATGCTTAATATCTAAATAGTTTTTTTAAAAAGAATGTTCACCAACTGGTTAAATGGATCAATGAAATGTGGAATTTTGTTCAGCCATGAAAAGATATGAAGTACTGATTCATACTACAAAATGAATAAACTTTGAAAACAAAGTGAAAGAAGCTAGATGCAAAAGGCCACATATTATATGATTCCACTGATATGAAATATCCAGAATAGGCAATCCATAGATATAGAAGGTAGATTTGTGGTTACTAGAGTCTAGAGAGAGGGAGCAATGAAGAATGGCTACTAATGGTGATTCTTTTGGTAGTAATGAAAATGTCTGGAATTAGATAGTGGTGATGATTACATAACTCTGAATATACAAAATGACAGAACTGCATACTTTAAAAGGGTAAACTTTATGGTATGAGAATTATACATCAATTTTAAAAAAAGAAACTAAGTACTGATAGATAGTACAACATGGATGAGCCTTGAAAACATTATGGTAAGCGAAAGAAAAGAATTACAAAAGACCACTTTTTGTGTGATTCTGTTTATCTGAAATGTCCTCAATGGTAACAAAAAGTGGAAACCCCCTAGGCTGAAAGAATGGGAGGACATGGGGAATGACTTTTAATGGGTACAAAGTTTTCTTTTGGAGGTGATAAAATATTCTAAAATTAATTGTAGTAAAGATATGAAAAAACATTAATTATAGACTTTAACTGGGTGAATTGTATGATAAATGAATTATATCTCAATAAATCTTTTAAAAGTAAAGCTAAGGCTATAAACCATTTGAATATTATATGTTTTGGAAATATCTTTTTCCATTTATCTTAGGCCTTGATTTAGCCTACGGTGGCTTTTGTCAAATATATAAAAATTAATTAGTCACGTGATGAAATCTCTTAATCTTTTTCTTTTTTTATTTTTTCCTTCTTTTTTTCATGCTAAAACCATCCTACCATCATAATCAGGTAAATATTTATTTATATATTCTGCTCGGTCTCTTTAGGTTTGATTTTATTTTATATTTAACTCATTCCTTTGAAGGTATTTTATACATATTTTGCAGCTACTTAAAGGGTTTTTATAGGATAGTGTTCTTAACTTCAGTTTTTCTTTTTCTTTTCGTTCTTTTCCCTTTTATTACTGGGAAAAAAATGATGGTCAGTAGTGACAGTGCCTCCCCAACCAATCTAGCTTTATTTCTTCTTCTTTTTCTGCTTTGATTCAAATTGTAATATGGCTTTAGCTGCTGTGATAAATCAGGAACTGTCTCCCCTCCACCCTCCCTCAACATCCGAATTAAACTTGGCAAATTATATTGTTGGATATGTTACATGTTGAGTTAACTTCAGAGCCATAATCTGGAAGTTCGTCTAATTGGCCTGATTAGTTTTGGTCTTGTGGTCATGAAAGAACCAAGAAAGAAGTCTGAAATATCAGATACATTCATCAGCCAAGACAGGGAGGTGTTGATGGCTTCCCTTTCATGTAAATCCAAATGGCTGTGGCATGTTTGGCTCATATTCTTTTGATTTGTGATTTAATTTTTACAAACTGTAGGAAGAAAACTGCTGCCAATGTTATGGTTTGAAGAGCTGGCTTTTCTATCCAAAGGCACAGAAAATGTATTATAATGACTGGGCTCAGATAATGAGGTGGAAGGAGGGAAAGAGAAGGCTGGCAAGAAAGTGTGTCCCTTTCTGCCATTTTGTGGGAAATCAGAAATGGCTTAGAATGAGAATAAAAATCTGCTCATTATTCTTCTCCCCAAAGGCTTCCTCAGTCTCTAATGGGTCCCATGTTGCTTCTTAACCTTTCTTTGACGGCATTTAGCCTGACGGACACCACCTGAGGGACATTTTTTGTACCTGAGAAAACTGCGCCAACCCAAACTTAGTAATACTTAGAGTTCCTTCTGATGTCCTTCTCCTTCCCTAGAAACAGGATCCCTATCTCATCTATTAGGAAATTAGGACATGGGGGTATGTGCTAAAATAATAAACTGATTCCCTTCACTAGCAAATGTCTCCAGAAATGGACCTGGGCTCCACTCTCTCTAGACTGTGTTCTGACTCACCACTCACCTCAAACTGCCTTACCTCTTGGTCACAAGGGAGATGGCCTTTGCTTAGTTTCATTCTCTTCTCCCAATAAGTAAAACTGACCCTTGCCACTGCCTTCTTTGTAGGATTCTCTCCTTCCCTTGTCTCACGGAGGCTTTGTATTCCTTGGGTCAGCACAATGCCGTGGTTAAGAGTACAGAACCTGGAGTCAAATTCTATTCCTATCGCCTATGAGTTGTGATCCTAACTTCTCACAACTTGATGTTCCCACATGTAAAATAGAAAGAATAGCTATGCCCATCTCATAGGGTTACAAGTATTAAATGAGTTAATATCCATTAGGAGCTTAGAATAGTGACTGCCCCATAGTTTATCTACATTTATAGAATGCTTGCTACTATTACTATTATTACTACTGCTATCATTGTTGTTATGACTGTTACTATTATGATGATTATTATTATTACTATTATTTTCCTCCTACCTCTTTGATGCCTTTTTATTGGTCACTTCTCATCCCCTTCTATCTTTCCTCCAGACTCTCATGTATGCATGTTCTTGGGCCTCTTCTCTTTTCCATAGTCTTTGTGGGAAATTTCATTGAGTCAGATCCTCATGTGTACCACTCAGATCCTCCCCTCCAGACAGTGCTGTGGTGACCAGTCCTTGCAGACTTCAACAAGCTTCTCACAGGTGCAACTCACCGCACCTCACCATGGGTCCCCAATAAGTCCCTCTTGCTTACTGTCATGGGTCGCCTCCTAGAAACTTGCAATACGAACATGCAGGAAAATCCACATTTCTGAGGCCATCTTTGGTCAATGGATCAAGAGCCAATGGATTAACGCTGCCGTCTCCCTATTAGCCCTGAGGTGAATTGTTCTGAACCTCATTTCACACAGCTGCTCGCAAAGTCCCAGGACAAAAACACCAGTTGCTTTTAGTAATAAACAGTTCCATAGTGGGTTCTTGGGTTGGCTTTCCCTCCTTTCCCATTTTTACTCCTTTCTAACTAGTATTCCCTGAGGTCAAAACCCCAGACAAATTTCCTGCTGCAAGCCTTTGCCTCAGGTTATTGTGGGGGGAAACCAGGGTAAGACACTCATCTATTCAGTCAAGTAATGCTCAACTTCAAAGATTGCCTCTCTGTGCAGTTTTCTCTCTAGAGTAGAGTTTTTAATTAATTTTTAGCATAAGACTGCTCTTTGTTGGGGAGGGAGGGTCACTGGAATAGGTCCCTCTGGTTATATAAATGAAAAGTAAGTAGCTACCCACGGTCCTGGGAGAAGCTGAAAATTGTCATCTGAGCACGGCTATTCAGCGTGCTGAAGTCCCACATAAATTCCTGTGTTTATTTCAGACAGTTTCTCTAAGATTTTTCTTGCTTTTTTTTTTTTTAAGGGAATAGGTTTATTATTTGTCAGGAGGTACTTTTTGCTTATTTGCTTTAGATGGAAATGAGGATTTGAGGAAAGAAATGTTTTGGTGTATGAGGAATGAAATTTCCCACAAAGAGTAGGGAAAAGAGAAGAGGCCCAAGAACATGCATACATGAGAAGTTGAAAAAGCAGTTTTTCTGTGGGACTTTCTGAAACTAGTAAGAGTAAAGTTTTGGGGGGGCTGGTGACAAAATGTGACAAGCAGTTGGAAGTTGGGTTTTTGTCCTCTCCCGTGTTCCTAACCTCTACACTTATCCAGAACCATTCTGATACCTCATAAGTAGTGGCTTTGGCGGCATCAGAGGATGGCAGACTTGACCCAGACACCACTGTTTCCTGAAGATCACTGCCAGCAGAGGCAGCATGAATTCCTTGAGCCACTCAAAGCAGCAGCATCAGTCTGGGGAGCCAAGCTCGAGAAATATGGTAGATAAAGTGGGAAGACTGGTTTGTGGGCACAGGTTAGACTTCCTTAGGGAGACTCATTTATTGGGACATACTTAGGTTGGATACTTACACCTCAGATCCTCCCAGCTTTCCCTATCTTCAGAGTTTTTAGAATTTGTTCCCACCCAGACACTGTTGCGGTGACCAGCCATAAGTCCATGAAGTGAAACCCAAGAGTCCTCACCTCATACCATGCTTCCCATTTATTGCCCCTTGCCCCAGGACTTCCTTTTTGACCTTGTGGCTTTAGAGGCCATGGGATCCCTGTAGTTCCCGTGCAAGAGTCACCTGGAAGTGTAAGGGAGTCATTAGTGAAAACCTTGACATATGTGAAATGGAGCCAGAGAATAAATTGATTCCACTTCCTCCCCCTGGTTCTCCTGAGAACTAGTCATTTCTATGGATTCTTCGAAGACTGAGTAATCAATCACCCTCGATACTAAGGGGTAGCAATCACATTAGCCCTCTTTAATGTCAACTCCTCTCCTTTGCTGCCTCACTGCCCTTTCCCCTCATTTCTGTTCCCTGGCATTGTAATCCCTCATAAAGAAGTAGGGCACAAGCTTTCGCCTCAGGCTCTGCTCTCTGGGGATCAAAGAATAAGACAGGGTGCAGCTGTGGTTGGGCAATGACTAAGTGGGACTGGAGCCAATGTAATTCGGGACATTAAAATTTAAGATGAACTCATTTTATACTTATCAGTTCAGTGAAGTCAGGTAATTCAAGTTGTGTCATCTTCACTAGATCAAAATATGGAATCTAAAAATGCTCCAAATGCAAGTCTCACATTTTCTGCACACTGGATTCCTCCACCCTATCAACAGCTTCCACAAGTGTATTCTTCTGTCTTTTTTGTTTGTAAAACGAAGTTCTCTCAAAAACTTCGGACTCAGTATATCCACAACTGACTGCTGCTGTGGATACTTTGAGTCGCTCAACCTTCCCTCAAACTGATAAAATGATTCACCTTGTGCATTCTCTGTCTCAGTTGTCATTTTTGTCCTAATCATTGTCCTAATCTTTCAGACTAGAAAACTCAAAGTAAGCTTTAAGTTCTCCTTCTCCAGAATACTCCATGGCTAGTTGTTCTGGACTTGTATTTGCCTCCTCAGATCTCTTCGACCAGCCCCTTATTCCCTGTCCTCACTGGATGAAGCTTTTGTTATCGTTTTCTTTAGGTATTGTAAGAGTCTTCTCACTGATTTCCCTCTGCGGTCTTTCTCCTTTCTGATCTATCTTGTCACCATCCTACCTCTACCCCATTGCTGTACAATAGGTTGAATAATGTTGCTTCGTTCAAAGTTGTTTTGTTATAGTGTTGATAAGATATCATAGGAACTTAACTCTTGTTCATATAAACTAGCCTGTGGTAAAATTGATTTTGTTCTACATCGTTTCACCAAGGTTCCAAGAACCTATATCGACAATATTAAGTAAGGACTTACTGTATTTGTTCATGAACCACAAGCTCTGAGATTTTAAGAATACAGTCAAAGTTACCCTTGAAAATTCCTTAAATATTTTGCCCTCTGAAACACTGTAGGATGTTTAGAAATATACTAGCAAGCAAACACTAGTGCATTTAATTTAATTTCATCACAGCTAGCTGTTCCTGCATTAGAATATATCGTTGTCTTCTTGTTAAATACTCTCTGGGGTAGGTGACTTGAGTGTAAGGCCTATGTTGTATGAAACATGCATATCTACAAAAACAATGGCCACCCTCAGTGAAGTTTGCACCATGAGAAGCACTTGAAAACTGAGACTACTGAACAAAGAAACATTCCCATCTAGTATGCACTCTGGACATGTGCTTATTGAGGGGAAAGGTAAGCAGAGCTAACTGCCCTCTAAACTGTTCCCTCTTGCTCTCTCTCTCACATTTCACAGAGCCTCAGTTAACTAGGATAGAGTAAGTGCATATATGGTGTGGCTGCATTATAGAGATTTTTGTGTCATCCATAGACCCAGAGAGCTGGTCTGAATGTAGTAGGCACCAAACAAATGAATACACATGACAATAAACTGAATCAAAAAATTTAATTCTAGTCCTGTTTCTAGCATAGAAAACTGTGTGGTTTGGGCAAGTCACTTTACCATCCTATATTTATTAATTCACAAAAGTAAATAACTGCTTTATTTATCCCAGGTCACTTTGTCCTGCTTACATACATATACTCTATACATTGTATTACTAATGATAACTATGTTTCTATAAACTACTTTGTACCAGACTGGGATCTTTTCATAAATCGTTTATAATAAAATACTTATTAATTAACCATAAGAAGGGTTACACAATAAGGTTTTACAAAGCTCTTATAATTATCAACAGCTTCCACAAGTGTGTTCTTCAGTACTTTTTGGTTATAAAATGAATAGTCATGCTATAAGTGTTCACTAATACTGTCTCTTGGTGTTGGGAAGCATTAACAAGCTTTTGCTTTAACAGGTAAATTTGTATTGATGTACTGCAACTTGTTGAATCTATGACAACCTGGCATTAAGAAAAATATTTTAAGATAAGAAAGCAAAGAGTATTTTCAACTAATGAATAATACCATGTATTCCTGTCACTTACAGTGTTCATTTTATAAACTTACCGAAAACGTTTTTTCATTCAGACCACTTAAGTTTCTCTAAACCTGCTGTGCATTCAGAGACTGAGCCTTCTACATTACCTTCCTATTCAGAATTGTTGTTGTCCACATTTTTCTATAAATGCTGTTCTCTGTACATCAACAGCGTTGGTGATGCAGCATTTCTTAGAAGAATATATCAAAGGATTAGACCACTGGTCTTGGGCTCTTAAGCCTGCTTTACAATAATTTAGCATTAGCTAACCTTTGACTTCGGTTTGGAGAGATTGCTCTATACATCTGATTTATCACCTCCCTGGCCCCTCCCTATCACTATTTAGTTTCTAAGGGTTAAAAAATGTTCCACTCTTTTCTACATTTGCAATTTTCTTCCAAGCCTCCTACACCCATTTTGCAATTTTGATGCTGGCATTTTTTATGTTTACACTAGCATAGGCAACGGTAAGTAAATACATTGAAACAATAGTTGTTGTAAGTCACTATTGATTACAAGCACACCAAAAATGTTGAAATGTTGTGGGGAAGGGCACCTTACAACTGAAAAAAAAAATGTATTAAATTGCAAGGCCATAGACAAAGGAGCTCTTACATTAGAATTCCGGGTTTAAAGAGGAGAAAACTGACTCAGAGAAAACAGGTAATTTTCTTAAGGCCACATGGTCCCAAAAGATTCCAAAGCACCCCCTACTGCCTCTCCTCAGAATCCTAGCCAGCATGCAAGGAGTTTGTACCCTAAAATAGCTCTCTATTCAGTTATTTGTACCTTTAGTCACTGGTCATCACCATTGTAGTGACCTCAGTTGGTGTTGTTTCTGTGTTATTTCCTCCAGTGTCTTTACAGTCACCTCTGTTTATTAGTATAGTTAACAGAAGACCTTAGGTCTCCAAGAAACCAGATGAGACAAATAACATCATGTGGCCAAAATTAAGACTTCTTTACCAGAGAAGAATGAAACACAGCAGTTCCAATCGACCAAAGATTTGGCAACGTGTTTTATGGATTTCATTGTGCACCATTTAGATTGTTGGCAGCCAATGAAATCAAGTGCAAAATTCCAATTATTGCCTCATTTTTACCTAAACTCTACATTTTACTCTGGTTTCCTCCTAACTGTAATAGTTTCATTATACATCTGGAAATCTGGTATAGATTTAAGTATTTCCAAATAACATTGGGGTTCTCTGTTAACTTGCTATACTTTTGTTTAACTTTTGAACATGGTTGACAAACTTTATGTATTAGGTTTACTAGTGCTGGTTGAGTCCTCATCCACTGGGCTATCCGTAATACAAAAAAGGCCATCCTCCAGGAGGCATCTACTGTGTGTTTCCTATACATAATCAGCAACACATGTGATAAGGATGAAACTGTTAAAATAGAAGCATTTGCTCCCACCCTACTGCCAAGAAGGAAATATTCTTTGTTGCTTGAGATGCTATGGGGCTTGGGCCTCTGTTTTAACATTTGTAGTAATGGGTAGAATTGTAGAATTGAAGCCACTAGAAGCACAGAGTAGATGAATGTACATAGAAAGGAACATCAAGCTGCCCTCGGAAGGCAAATTCTGCAGAGAGAGAAAAAAGATCATGCACCAGCTGGGGTTTTTGAGGAAGATATAGAAAGGCACTAACAAGCTACTACTAAGACAAAAGACATTAAGAAGAGCGTAATAACTTTTAGAAAGTTTTACTTTACTCAGTACTGTGGGATATAGTTCCTTCTCTTTGCTGAATCTTTAAAAGATACTTTAGCAGAGATACATTTTTCAAGACTTTGGAGGATTCAGATTTAACTTTTCTTTGGAAGAAGCGCTTTACTTTAAAATGAAAAAGATTTAGAACAAGAGATAGAAGCTCCTTATTTATATTAGTTACAACATATAACCTCGTGGTTCTTCTGCCTGTTTTCTGATGTCACACTGGATGTCACACTCAATCAAGGACTTCCAAATCCCACCACTGTTACTCTCTATTCAGGAATTAATACAAAGATGAACGACAGTCCACACCTAAGACCGTCTTCTTTTCTAAGGCCAGATACCAAATCTCCCATGTTAAAAAGAGCTGTGAGAGGAAGCAGATAAGGAATAAGGGAGAAAACGTTAAATCATCTCTGTGCACCACCTTCTTAACAGTACAGGACTAGAGGCAGCAACCCTTCCCTGACTTCAGTAACCCCTCTCAATAAAATTCCAGCAGAGGTGAGAATGCCTGGAGTTCTTTGTGCTTTTTTTAAATTGTAGGAAAAATAGGAGCTCAGATGAAACTTCTATTACAAATATTAGACAAGCCAAACATATTAACAATAAAATTCTTAAATATTTTGCCAACCTCATTTTTTTCGAAGGTTAGTTTAATATTCCTCTCTCCTATTCTCTGATATTATTGCAAGTGCTAAGTGACACTTTATTATATAAATATGGCCTGCCAGGTCTAATTGCTATGTGCAAAATTTGCTAAATCACAAAGTAAGAGTACATATGAAGCTGCTTATAGAAAATTGCAAAGTATTTAAGTGATGGGAAGAGAATGTTATGACTGGCAAGAATATACATTTACTCTACCTAAAATTGAGGAGGCCATGTAAACAAAGTCAAGTTTCCATACACAAATGATCTTTTTTCCTAAATTTTGTAAGTAACACCAAAAATAAAAAAAAAAAATAGCTGTGAAAAGTGATCCCTGTGAGACAATGTATGACACTGGCATAATATAACACGTAAATATCCTTTTTTTATTCAACCACAGTAAAACACCGCAGCCCTAAAAGAGTCTGATTTTGAATTTTGTTCTCCATTTACCACTGTACAGTTCATACAGAAACTTTTTAACAATGAAGAAAGCATTGAAATAATTAAGTTTGAAACAACGGTTATTACCACTTTCAGAGGGCTGAGTTCTCTTCCGAATACCTGGAAATCTCTATTTTCCTCATAAATGCAAAGCTACCCAGGCCCCTAAATGGTAGCATTCATTCAGTAATACACCAGGAGCAAATGAGAGCGAGCTGCATCCATGGAACTTTCCTGCAACCGTTAGCGTGTATTTTTAGAGAGAGCACTAAAGTGTTCTTTAGGAATGACGTCAACATTCACGGTCGTGCCATTTCAGGGTTTAGCCTGATTTTCACCCCAGAGTTCCTATTTGTTGCTAAGACACACACACACACACACACACACACACATATATACACACATACACATATATATACATACACACACACACCACACACACATATATATGTATCTTTATATGTGTGTATGTATGTATGTATATATCTTTGTATTTTAACCCACAAAATAATTATACTTACAGCCATGCTGCCTTCAGATACCTAGGCTCGGACCTAGTATGCTGAGATTTGCACACACCCTTGCAAACCACAATTTCCAAGTCTTTTTTTTTTTTTTTTCCTGCCAAATGTCTTGAGAAACCGCCACTACTTGGTCTTTACTTGGGAAAACAATCCATCCCTAGGAATTTCCTTGAAAGGATTGCTCCTTCATACAGGTTCAATTAAATGTGTGTTGCTACCAAGAGTGATCACTGCCCTGGTGAGACACATTACTTCTCTAGTATTAGCCAAACAATTTGAGAAAACATGTGGAGACTAATTTCTCATCCTTGGATGGGTAGGCAGGACTGTCAGCACTTTCCTGACTCTGCACATCGATGCAGGAGGTAACATAGTTGGGTCAAAAGGCCAGATGGTGAGAATTTTTAAAGAACCATATAATTATGTCACCTAACATTTGTAATCACAAGACTTAGCACAAGTTTTTGTTGATGACAGTACAACTGGCTTTGATTACACTTGAGTATTTGAATTTGTGTTTCAGAAAAGCTAAGTAATTTGCATCAAGTTACACAACTAGTAAATAATAGACCCAGAATTTAAACCCAGATTATTGTTTTGATAGGAAAAAAATTTATTTACATATATAATATACATATGTAAATATAATTTTTCATAAAAACAATTACTGAAATATGTCCATTTTGAAGTAGCAAATCAGTTAAAAATTCTGTTTAGCTGAGAATTTTCATCATTCCATTTGTTTTTGCTATAATTCTTTTCTTCCTTTCTAAAAAGCTGAAAGTTAAATTTAACATGAAAACCATCATTGTGATACTGTTGGGAGTCGGTTCTTTTCTTTTTCTCTTTCATTTTAAAAAAGAAACAGTACCTATCAAGCCACTAGTAACCTTATATTCACCTTTGGTGAACTGGCACTTGCTCTTACACAAGTATCAATTTGTTACCATTTGTTTTCTCAGAACCATCTGATTGTTTTGCTCTCTTCCAGGTACTGAAGTGAATATTTGTACTGAGAAATATCAAAATTACATGTTTCCAGAAATCTCAGTTTAGACAGAATAAAGATGGCACCCAATACCATGGAAAAAGAATCAATACTTTAACAAATAGTACTTGTATAATTGGCTATCCATCTAAAAGAATATTTAAATTTAAACTCCTACTTTATTGTATATATACAACGAAATGAACCAAAAAAAATCCTAAAATTAATTACAGGTATAAATGCAAACAAAACAATAAGACATTAGAAGAAAATTTAGAAGAATATTTTATATGATGTAGGAGTTTGGGAAATATTTTTAAGCAATTCAAAGGGCTAAGAAGCTATAAAAGAAAAAAATAGATTTATCTATGTCAAAATTGAAATTATTTGTATGAACAAGTACACCATATATAACATCTAATGATAAATGGTAAATTGAGAAAAATATTTGTGATGTATATGACAAAACATAGATCCAATTATTTTTATAGACAAAGCTCTTATGAATTTGTAAGAAAAGGCAGTCAAATAGATATTCGATGGGGAATGATTAGGAAATCTATAGTAGAAAGTACAAACAGAAAATATCATACAACAATATTCTCCACATGACCATGGATAAATAAAATACTTGGAAGCCATAAAATGATCAGATCTTCATCTTTGAAGGACATAACTGACTGAAGACTCTAGCTGTTGACTCTATATCCAGAAAGGCCAAGCTTCCCACTCAGCTGGCTACCAGCCAATGACTGAGAATAGCAGAGGTACCAATGTGAGTTCATTCTTGTGACATACAGAACTCTGACCAGTCCACTGGTTCAAGGATTTCCCATTGAAATATCAGTAATAAACAAGTTGGGTAGTGAACACACAAGTGTTTAAAATAATAATTCTTTTAGTATCATATATTTAGTATATTTCCTTTTGCATGGATAGTATATTTCATAGTTAAAGAAAGATATTTTTACCCTTTTATGATTAGTAACACTTTTATTAATTGCTAATGAGTCTACAAATTGCTATAATTTGTCTGCAAAGTAGTCTAATGCCTTATATTAAATTCAAAATACACATGACATTGAGTCAGCAATGTCATACTGGGAATCCATCCTGAAAAAGTGAAAGCGGTTATAATTGAGGCCGGTGTGTGTATGCTTGGACACATATATAGAGTATTACCACATCATCCACAGTGACCAAAATCTCAGATCAACCTGAATATCCATTAATAAGGGAATGGTTGAGTAAATCTGGATCTATCCACACTATGTAGTATTATGCAGCTATTAAAACACTAAGTTACACTTTTACATGTTAACCTGAAAGGCTTTCCATGTTATATTAAGTGGGAAAAAAAGTTATAGAGACATATAAATTGAGTCATCTCAATTTTTTTTAAATAGGAAAACCTCTACATATTTAATTAAACATTTTTTCTATGAGTACATAGAAATATATAGAAGGATATACACATACCAAACTGTTAACTGTGTTTATCGCAGTTGGAATGAGAGCCATAATAAGGGAAATGATTTACATTTCTTTATATACTTCTGTATTATTCGACTTTTTGAAACTAGCATGTACTATGTTTATAACCTAGAAAATTTGTAAATAATTTTTAAACTAATTGTTAGTTACACAGCTTTTGTTTTTATGTCCCATTAAAATGATCAGAAGAGGATAAAGGGGGTCAAATAAATGGTGACAGGAGACTAGACTTTAGGTGTTGAGGACACAATGGAGATTAAAGATGTATTATAAAGTTGTACACATGAAATTTATAGAATGTTATTAACTGATGTTACCCAATGAACTTAATTATTTTTTTTTAAATCAACAAATTTAAAGAGACACCAACTCTTTGGACTAAAATTTATTATATTTATGAAAGGTTCATTTTCTCTACAAAATGGAGTGGGGAAATGAATGAAGGACCTGGATGATCATTACCATCTTTGTTATGTTATTGGAAAAGCTGGGGTACCTGGGACATTAGAAGCACCCATGTCATAATATAATTCTAAAACTATTTTTCAAAGTCTAATACCAAAAAAAAAAAACCCCGATTAAACAAAAGAGCCCAGAATTGGGACAGTCAAGGCATTCTAAATTATGAAAAAACTCTCTCATTACAGCCCTTGATCAGAAAATCCTTCTGGCACGCATGCCTACATTTTCCTGCGATGATGATAGACAGTTTCAAAGGAGCTTCACAGAGGAGGTCCCAACCATTCCTTGCCCCATGCTCTCAGAGCCCACCTTGGGGAATCATTCTTTGTGAAGCCATCCTTCCTTTATCTGTCCACACCAACACCACCAAACTTGGGATAGAAGGCAAAAGTTGCCCTCAGTTCTTCTCCATGGTGATACAAGGTCATCTGCCTTGGGTGGATCATTTCACCTCAAGTCTCTCATTTGGGTCATATTAAAGAGATCAGAGCATGAAGAAAATTCCACTTCTGTGAACTATTTGGCATAATTTGCTTGTTTTTCCTATAATTAAAGCCCCAGACCATACAAATCAATCTTAATAATGCAAAATTGTAATTATTTTGATTTTATATTTTTAATTGATTATTTTTGAGTCATGTGCTGTTTGAGAATTTGCATCCAGGGTTTCCATTCTTACCCTAATTCCCTGATACAAGAAATACATTTCAACACTTATGTTCCAAGCACTGTCCTAAACACTGATAATATAATAATTAACGACACAGACATGGTCCCTCCATCTTGACGTGTTCAGCTTAGAAAATAAGAATTGACTGAGAAAAAAAATGATACCACATAATAAGCTCTCTTGAAGCCAACACAGCTGTCACAGAGAGCATGTGATGGAAGATGGAATGCTATAAAGCCAATATTCTCATGGTGGTGTAAAAACATAACACTGAACTTCCTGATTTTGAATATGAACATCAGTATTTCAGAAGCTCTATGGTTAGATCTGTTAGTTAAAAGTACTAAAGTAAGCACCAATATTGGTAAAGATCCAAATTTGGGGTTGAATTCCCTAACCTAATATTGGCAGTTGGGGTTTGAATTTTCTGACCTAATCTCAGAAATAAAAGCAAACACAAAATGAATTTGTATATAAATGTGATAAAATGTTAACATGGAAGTATAGTAGAGGCCATTTTAAGTATTGTATCACAGAGTGAAGTAGAAAACATAGTATACCAACAGGGTACATTTTAAAAATATTATTAATGAAAACTATCTACATTTATAAAAAACCATGCTCCATTGCACACAATAATAAGTTGCCTAATTTTTTCCATCTTTAGGTGCAAGCATTGTATTACTAACCCTTTTAAAATAAGAATTTATGTCTTACATAATTGTAACCTGATCTTTTTTTTTTCCACAGGCACTTTACCTACTTACAGATGTCCTTCATAGCAATAATATTTATATTAGTTGGGCCTACACCATAGTTTTCAAACAAATTTTCTTTCACTTTGGGAGTTGTCCATGTTGGTTTTTCTGAGAAACTCCCTAGTTCGAGGGTCAAGGAGTCAAAAATAATAAAGCCAAATAAAAATATCAGATGATTTTCTGTGTTATTCTAATTATTCTTACCTTGGATCCACTGACATTTTAAGATAATATTTATCAATTGGTCCTCCTGAGAGAATGATAAGAATGACAACAGCTGACATTTATTGAATTTATTGAATACTAAACATATGCCCGTTTTTGTTCTATGAGCTTGGTATGGATTGTCAGATTTATCTTTCTAATGGTCTATGAGCAAGGTAATCATATAATCTCCCTTTTACAGAGGAGTAACCCAAGACAAAGTTTAGGCAAGGATTTGACAAGTGAGAAGAAAACCTATAACATGAAACCAAGCAATTTGAAATCGGTCTATCCTTCTTTTCTAGTAAACTTTGCATTAAACTTTAACATGGATAAAAGTATACAAATCATAACTGTGCAGCCCAATGAATTTTCGCAAAGTAAACCCACTCGAGCAATACCACCCAGATCAAGAAATAAAGCACGACCAGCACCGTAGAAGTTCTTCTTTGTGCCCCCTTCCAGTTATTATTTCCTTCCCAGAGGTAACTATTATCCTGATTCCTAACATCATAGCTTAGTTTTGCTAATTTATGAACTTCAAAGAAATAAAATAAAACAGCAATTTCTCTTTTGGGTCTGGCTTCTTTCACACAACATTATGATTGTAAACATTATCAATGTCACTGTATATAGAAGTAGTCATTTTACTTTTAATGTTGCATTCTAATATATGACTATAGATTATACTATTCTAATATACGACTATATCCCAATTTATTCATTTTATTGTTGAGGAAAATTTGAACAGTTTTCAGTGTAGGGCTCTTTAAAACTAATGCGACTGTGAAGATTCTTATTCATGTATTTTGGTGCACATGTGTATACTTTCATGTTGGGTAATATATATATATATATACACATATATATATACACCACATATATATACATACACACACACACATACACACACACACACATGAAATGCAATTGTTGGGGTTATAGGGCATGTGAATGCTCTCTTTAACTGAAAACTTCAAACAACTTTCAAAGTGTATCAATTTATACTTCCACCACCAGTCTATGAGATTTCCAATTATTACAAGACCTTATCAACATCTCATCAACACCTAATTTTCTATTTTTGGCTATTCTTCTCGATGTGTATCAATACTTTGTTTTGGTTTTAATTTGTATTTCTCTAATAACTAATGTTAATCAAATCATTCAGTACCTGTTCAAGTGTTTTGCCCATTTTTCTATTAGGTTGTTCATATTTTGCTCAGTGATTTTTAGAAATCTTTACATATTCTGAATATAATCCTTTGTCAGAAATATATATGTTGCAACTATCATATCTTACTGTTTTGCCTTTGCACTCTTATAATGGTATCCTGATGAGAAAAAGTTCTTATATCTTTAACCTCCACACTATACTGCTTCGGTTCCAGAAAAGGATAGTAATTTTTAGTGTCATCATAATAATGGATACCTTAGGAAGCCTTCTCTTTAAATAACATTTTAAAGTTATGTTTTTCCAGTGTAGACTGATAAATCATGATTATTGATCATTGAACAGACTGTAATGATCAAACTGGACTGTACATCACCTATAACATCTAGCAACAATTATGCGTGTTGGTTTTCTGGTCATAAAGACAGAAGCAGAATCTTACTTACTAAAACCTTCCTCACAAATCACACTAATTCAGAGAACAGATGGATAGTTGCTAGAGGTGTGAGTGGAGGAAGTGGGAAACGAATAAGGGTGGTCAAAAACTTCTGGTTATAAGGTAAATAAGTCTTAGGGCTGTAATGTACAGCAGGGTGACTATTGTTAACAATACTTCGTAATATATTTGAAAGCTGATAAGAAAGCTGACTTTAAAAGTTCTTATTAAAAGAAAAAAATTATAACTATTTTGAGGGTGATGGATATTAACTAAATTTAGTGTAGTAATCATTTTATAACATACACATATATCATCAAATCATTATGTAATACACCTTGGACTAATAAAATGTTATATGTCCATTATATCTCAATAAACTCTGAGAAAGAATCATAGTTTCAATGAACACTTCATCAAGAAAAAATAGAAAAGTAAATTAAAAATTAAAAATATTTAAATGACTTTTCAACTGGGTTCTACAACAATTGGTGTAGGAGTGGACAGATAACCAAATTGAGTAGTTTTTCATGTCAGCCTGCTGATAATGACCTCTTTAGGCAATATAATTGATTTGGCTAATTATATTCTCATATTGTTTAGTTTGCTTGTTTGTGGTATTTTTCCTTTGGAAATGGCTTAACTTCAGTTGTTGGTTTGTTTTTAAACAATGAGACTTCTTATATTCCTCATGTTTGTTTGTTTTTTAATTTTTTTTTTACTTTTACTCCTCTTAGAAATGGGATTTTCAGTTGATTATTTTGACAGTATAGATAGTGACGTGCATACAAATTTATTTCTAAAAATGTGATTTCTTAAAGAAAGTAGTATTGATTTGAGATTGAAAATAATGGTTTACTTGTGAACTGTAGTGTCTACCCTATATTTTCTGGTTCAGTGGATATCACATTCTTACCTAAAATTGCTTTGTATAGTGAAAACGCTTCATTTATTAAAGCGATGTTCTTTTTTTGCTTGTACTTGTCAAGTAAATACTTCCTCTCATAGTCAATAAACTCTGATATCTCAATGGCTTAATACAATAGAAGTTTATGCTTGTAGTTCTGTGTCTAAATGGGGAGAAAAATATTTTCTAATCCATAGTCTATAAGAGACTTAAACTAATAGAAACTCTTGCTACCTTCAATGCATGGTATGCAAAACTGCCCAAATCTAGTCAGAACATGGGATAGAGAAAGAGTGGAGGACTCAGTGGGAGATTTTATGGGCCAGGCCCAGAAGTGATATAAATCATTTCCACCCACATTCTACTGGCTTGAACTCAGTCTCACGCCTTCACCTACGAAGACAGGGGGCTGGGAAATGAGGTCCCTGTAATACTTCTATTTCATGGTTAGGAAGCCTGAATATTTATTTAATAGTTAGTCAGCCATTCATAACTTTTGTTGTTACCAAGCTGAAAAGTGAGAGCTGCAATTCTAAGACAGGAAGGGATATTTTTTTAGAGCTGGAGTTCTTGCCATTTAAAGGAATCCAGATTGTCCAGTGGAATTACCCCCAATCCCCTCTGATTGAACTTTGCCATGGTCTGTTTTTTCCTATCCATTTGTAATCTCAGAGGCCTCATGAGTTTTATCTCCTGAATCTACTTAATTAGAGATTCCTGCCTACATAGTGCCCAAGAACAGCCCTGGTCCTGCCATTCTGGTCGCTCCCATCCCAGAGCAGGCCTCATCTTCCTTTCGTTTTCTGGTCCCCCAAACACTGACGATCCCCAGCAGCCAATCCTGCAGTGCAGGTCCATTACATTTCTCTTTCTTAGTGTACTAGTTCATTGTCTTTTTCAGACAGCAGTTAAGAAGAGTAGATGAGTGCATAGCACTTTAGATAGAAATTGTTCCCTTGTAATAGTATCACAGTCAGCTTTAATAGGCATTTTTGTCTTTGGTAATATTTTTCAAGGGCAGATTCCTAAACCAACATTATATAAGAGTCTCTAACTCTATGTTACCTTTCATATAACATTCTTTTACTTAAGCGCAATGACAAGAGCCAGAAATAACACCCTTAAGCAATGCCTTATATTGCATTAGTTAGATTTGCCTTTATCTTTGCTCTCGTGTCTGTTTTAACTAAATACATGTCTATACTGCATTTATCTGAAAGTCTTGGATTTTTTACATCTAGAGACTTAACTTCTGGTTTAGCGAGAACTATATGAAGTGTGACCTTAAAGCAAGGGTTAGCACTCTGTAGTCCATGGCCAAATCCAAGCAGGTCCTATGTTTGTAAATAAAGTTTTATTGGAACATAGCCATGCCTGTTCATTTAGATTGTCTTTGGCTGCTTTCACGTTACAATGGCAGAGTTAAGGGATTGTGACAGAGTCTATATGCAACTCAAAGCTTAAAATATTTACTACCTGGCCTTTTACAGAAAAAGTTTGTTGACCCTTACTTGAAAAGAAAGAGAATTTTTCCTATGGGGTCGCTATGTGAGCAGCATTTTGAAGACTAAGTAACATCTTATAGGCAGGGTTTAAGGAAGATGCAGAGAGAACGTTTTTGTTAGAAAGAATAGATGAGCAAAATATATTGATATGTGTGTGAACAATGGTTCACTTTGTTTTGTCAGTGAATAAAAACCTAAAGAGGAGAGCTAATGGGAGATGAACAGCAGAGGCAGACAGGGAGGGGCCAGAACTTCCTTACCAACTTCAGACTGAGCAAGAGAGATTTTCCCTACATAGGTCAGTATTTCTCAGAGCATTTCCAATAAACACTGACAGATTTTATGGAAGAATAAGAGAGAAGGTGCCCTGTGGTTAAAAATATTTGGTAAGTATTCTTTTAATAAACATTTAGTAGTTGTTACAAGACTTCTCGGAGCCTTTAAATTGCTTCTCTTTATTGGAAATCTCTACAGAAGATTTCCCTATATAGATAGAAGGGACTATAGCCTGTAGAATTCCTGGCTTATTTGACTACACACCCTTCTTTGGCTAATTACCTTGCAGAACTAGTATTCACAGAAATAGTATTCACCAAAACACTTTGGAGAATTTTGCTTGAACAATAGGCAGTCAGTGGAAGGATTTAGGCCGAAGTGAGATGTGACCAGACTTGTGTTTTAGAATTGCTTTGGCAGCTGTATGAGGAATGGGTTGTCAGAAAGAAAGACCAAATGCAGAGAGACAAAATAAGAAGCTGGTGCAACAGTCCAGGTGAAAGGTGATGGGGAATAATGCATTATTTCCCAACATTTATTTGTGTGGCATGTCTGTTACGAAAAAAATTAATAGTCTTGTCTTATCGAAGAGGTTTCCCGGCTGGAGTGAAAGCTACTTCAGGATCAAGATCCTCCCATTGCCAGGTACCACCAAAAGTCTGCAGCTTAGATTGTTTGCCTTAGCTCTCATTCCCAGCCACTCCCTGTACCCAGACCTGACGCTTGGTTCTGGTTTTGAGTTCTTGCAGGTCACCTGGTTTATCACTGCTTGCAGGGTCTTTGACTGGTCACTTTGTTTTTTCCTGTAGCATCTTAACTCCTTGGACTCTGCCTTGCTCAATTGCTTTGCCTTGCTTTCCAGTGCCTAGGCTGCCTACCTGCAGACTGGTTCCACCACTTTATTTTCGTATGCCTACCCACTCTCCCAGTGTCATTGCCCTGCTTACTGACAACTCCAGCATCATTGCCCCACACTAGGGCTCCACCCTGACTTCCTCGGCCCGTGTGGTTCCTAAGTCCAGCCTACTCTGCCTTTTCTACCTTCCATACCAGGTTTTACCATATGCAGAGAAAACCATTTTCTAATCACCTGCTGCTGCTTTCTGCCTGGAACCTCTAATGTTGCTGCAACTGATTGAGCCAAAAATTTGACAACAAAGAAAAAAATTAAACTCTACCTGATACTTTGTTTTCCAGGGGATTTCCAAAACTTCTTAATAATTCCCTCAGGCTTCCCTGGGGCTGAGTGATTTTTCTTTTCCCAAAATATCTGCCTAGAAAGAGATTTAGAGATAAACCATCTTGAAAATGACTATACCCGCACTTCATTCTCTCCTTCTCCCTTACCACATTTAAGGGATGCTATTCTGTATTTCTACCTCTATGAGTAGAGAAAGGATGATTTAAGACATCTCCAAGAAACAGACCAGGACTGGACCTCTTGAGAAGAATCCGATTCTCCTCTAGTGTGGCCATTATGACTCCTATTTCATTTCTGTCATGTGGCCTGAAGGCACTCCCGTCACAGGGCTATTCAACCCTGTCCAGTTAACCTTGTTATTCCACGCAGAGCACATGCTGTCCCAGGAGTGGTCCAGTCGGGAGGGGCCAGAGAGGTGCTAAGCCAAGAGATTCCAGGGAGAGCAGAGGCCGCTCAGCAAGAAGGGGTGTTAAGAGCCTTGGTCAGAAGCCGGCTGGCTTGGAGGAGCACAGAGTGGTTTGGCTGGGAGGTAATGAACACCCTTTGTCCTGCAGAGTCTACCAGATCCCACCGCTGGGCTCAGCAGAGATCAAGCTGGGTGTGTTTCAGCCACATGCCTTCCTCACTACCCCCGCAGTCCCTGGCTGTGGTCTGGTCCTTTACTCAGCCAAAATATGTGATTTCTTCTGGTGAGCTGGCAGCTGCACGCTATGAGCTGGACTGAACAGTGTATGTCCCTGTTCCCTTGCCTCGTTATTTTACAACTAAACAATCAGCATATTTCTGTGAAAGCCTGTCTCCTTTCCTGAGTTCTGAACCACTATTCATTCAGGAACACATTTTAAGCTTTCTTGTCCTAATGAATGTCAGACACATGTTTGAGAGAAGAAAAAGGATGGCTCTGTAAAAGAACAGTTACCTCTAAGTGATAAAAGATGTGAATGGGCTCTCAAAGTACTTGCTCCTAATTATTCCATTTCTGAGAGACTTGACTGTTAAGACCTAAGCTAGCTCTAGAAACATTTGAAACCTCATATTTCCATCTGGCCTGGAGGATGCTGAACTTACAGAATTCCTAGCCAACTCAGAGACTTCAGAATTGAGATTTAAGGACAAAAGTTTTTTCTCAGACTTATGTTTCAGAAAAGCAACAATAATCAGTGTCAGGTAATTCTTTTCAGGGAGTGTAGTCTTCTGTTTATTTTATATTTTTAAACATCAGGTAAGAAGAGGAGGCTAATCTCTAAAAAATCAAAGTTGATAGAAAACATGTTGAAGGGAAGGACTACCCTGTTCCTCTGAGTTCTTCTAACAGATTTCACTTACCATTGTATGATTTCACTTACATTATGTATGTGTGTATATCTGAAATGAGTGTGTATAATGATATATAAAATACATCCTCCTATTTAAAACTCTGACCAAGCTGGAAACTTCTTCCTTATTGTATTCTTTCAGCGAAAAATTCATTATACTGTATAAGACTTGAATCAAATAAACTCATATATTTTTTGAGTTTCAAAGTTTGGGGATTTTTTTAAAAGTATGAAGTTTTTATTGCAAGTAGGATAGAAACCAGATTCAAAGGTCAAGTTTTTTAAAGTACTAGAACAACTAACTATATTTTAGTTCCTTAAGTTTTTTTCAAGATGAGAGATGCGAGTAACATTTTAGATCCTAGTATATTTTCATGTATCTGCCAAAACTACTACTAATAATGTACTATTAATAATGATTTAATGTAAAGGAAGAAAGAAAGAGAGAGAGAGAGAGAGAGAGAGAAAAGGAGGGATGGAGGAAGGAGGGAGGAAGGAGAGATGAATTAATTTGGGAAAGTGGGTAAGCTAGTTGAAAAAAGACCATCTAATGACATGCATACTTCATCATACCTCAAGTCTCTTCCCTGAAAATGGAAAATCAGAGAGGAAAGGAGCAAGAGCATTCAGAGGAGGATTAATAGTCTCCCAAAAAGTAAAGAATCCAAATGTCATTCCTTTTTCTGTCCATGTTCTTTCCCAGTATCTCCAGGGCTTATAGTTGCACAAAGAAAAGGTGTCATATAGTTATCTCTTAACACTTCCTGAAAACATACAATATTTGGAATCCTGCGCACCTCCATGCTCAAATAAGTAAGTAATTCTTACTTTGTTGGTCATCTAAAAAAGACTGTCACTTACCACTACCTCCCTCTTATCCTGCACCTAGATTCCAAGCCACTGACTATTCCTTTCCCTTGTTCCCCATTCTACACTCATCCACCCGGGGGGTTTATAGCAGTGGATGTCTTCCAGTCTTTTAACTTATAAACTTCAATTCCTTCTTACTCACCTTGAAAAATGTCCTTTGCAGTAAAGTAGGTGCTAAGTGCTTTTTTTATTCAGAGTTTCTTATTTCTAAATTCAAGATATTGTGAACACTTACTAATATTATTTGACATTTTATTGAAATTTTTCCTTCCAGTGACCATTGCACAATTACAACAACCTTTATTGCTTGGAAAATATGGTGCACCCCTACTACCGCCTTGATTTAATGTGATGTGATCAGTAGATGGGTGTGTGCTACATGACATGCTTTTCATATAGTAGACTAGGAGATAAATAAATAATGTGATTAGAGAAAACATTTGGCCTATTTGTCATTTTGATGTCCCTCTGAATACTCGAAAACCTCTTGGAATGAGGATATTGATACTCTTGTACACTGCCCACTGAAATCCAGCAGCATCTTTGAATGGAACTTGATAATCCAAATACAAAACTTGTGTTAGAGTGTTTCATCCATATATTATTTTAAATGATTACAGATTGAACAGAAGAAGAGTCATCATGACTTTAAGTCAAAGACCTAAGCTTATATATTTTTCTCTCTGGGTGTCCTTGTCAAAAAAAAAGTTTAGATTAGCAATTTCTTTTTAAATTCTGGAAAAATCTGGCACCACAAATGGAAGATTAATAATTAAAATTGCTAACCTACACAAGCCATATTACACATGACAAACATTATCAGGAAATCATCTACCTATATAATATATGGATAGATGTATATCTGGACACAAGTGTATGTTTAGACAGCACCACAAACAAATTCTTTAAAGGGGAATAACCATAACCATATACAGAAATTCCCTGGATTCTCAAATAGATCAAAAAAGACAAAAAATTTGCTACTTATAGTGCATAAACATTACTTTGTTTATCTGCAAAGCTCATTTGAAGGATCTTTTAAAGACTGGACATTCTATTTAAGCAAAATGTGGGCAGTACACATTCTGATAGACCACAATGATATAGCTCTTTTTATAGGTAGATAATCTTTAAAAACATTAACTGACTAACCTTCACAACAATTCTGTAGGAGGCAAATATTATTAATGGTTTTATTTTACCAATGGGAATCTGAGTCGAGGAGAGATTAAATGACATGCCGAAGACTGCAACAAGACAAAGTGTTAGAAAGAGGATTAGGACACAGAAGATTCTGATTTTTACTTCTCATTATAAATCACAGAAGCAAGATAAAATACATGATAACAGATATTTCCTTGACAAATGAGATCTCGTGAACCTAAAGCTTCTAATGTGAGCAATTTTGATATTGCCAATAAGAAATGTCTATATTAAATAAATCACATAATTTATCTCCTGTCTCTGTTGAAAATAAATCTTCTAGTAAAAAATGTAATTTAAAAAATCAGAAATTAATATATGCCTAATACAATCAGTTCTCAGCATGGTGAATGTGGAGGTTGCCCTGAATAGGCAAAGTCTATTTTGTCCTTTGTTATAAACTCATGACATCCACACTTTTCAGGGATAAGACCGGTCAGGTCATGTCCAGACACCAATATCATGAGTGACCTCAAATTCCCCTCATAAGCTTTCTTTTATTACCACTCCTTGTCTGAATCAGCTAAACTAAGCCAAGCAAAGAAGGAAATGAAGCAAAGTAGTTGGAGGAATTAAGAGGGAGAGGAGGGGAGTGTTGAAATGATCATGGCTGGGTAATATTTTAAAATATTATTCTACGCGCCCGTATTAGTCTGGGTTTTTCAGGGAAACAGAACAGATAGGAATACAGTTGACTCTTAAACAACACAGTATTGAACTGTATGGATCCACTTATGTGAGGATTTTTCCCTGAAAATATTCAGTTAGCACTCTGAATCACTCGGTTTTGCATCTGCAGATTTAACCAAGAGCAGATGGAAAACTATTTTCAATCCATAGTTGGAAATCCGTGTATGTGAAGGGCCAGATGCATTGATCTATGACATCTTATAAAAGGGACTTGAGTGTCCATGGATTTTGGTATCCACAGGGGTCCCAGAATTAATCCTCTTCGAATACTGAGGGGCAACTAGAGTTAAGTTGTTAGCAAGACAAAAAGTTATATGTGGATTTTCAACCATTCAGGCATTGGTGCCCCACCCCCTGCATTGCTCAAAAGTCAATTGTATATATAAAAAGGAATTGGCTCACACAGTTATGGAGATTAAAAAGTTTTATAATCTTCAGTCGGCAAGTTGGAGACCCAGGAGACCAATGATGTAGCTGTAGTCTGAGTTCCAAGGCCTGAGAGCCAGGAGAGCCAATGGTATAAGCTCCAGTTCAAGTCCGAAAGTCAGAGAAGACCAATGTCTCAGCTCAGAGACAGGCAGAGAGAGTGAATTCTCCCTTCCTCTGTCTTTTTGTTTACTCTGCCCTCCAGCTGATTAGATGAGGCCCACCCACATTAGAGAGGACAATCTACTTTACTTAGTCTACAGATTACAATGTTAATTCCACATAGAAACACCCACACAAACACACCCTGTTTAACCAAAATCAGAGCATACCACAGCCCAATCAAGTTGACACATAAAATTAATGATCACGGCATCTTTCTCCAAATTTCCCTCCTACTTCTGTGCTCCATCCCACTCGGATACCATCAGGTACCAAAGGAGAAAAGAGCTAATACTCAGCTTTTGCAGTTAATGAATTTGTTTTCCATATATAACTACTAATACATAATGTTCACTATGTGCAGGCATCATTCTATGTACTTTATGAACATTAACTTGGTCCCCATAACAACTCCATAAGGTTAGCACTAATATTATCATTCTTATTTTTACAGATGAGGAAACTGAAGCAGAGCAGGTTCCAAGGTCCTAAAACTAGTTTGCAATAGAGCCAGGATTCAATTTCAGCAAATATGGCTCCAGAGTCCATGCTCCGAACTGCTTCACTGTGACACTTCGAAACTCACAGCAGAGCATAGTTTGAGAGAAAAGTTTTGGAGAACCAAAGGTTACAATCCTGAAAGACTCTGAGCATTTAGTTGATACTATAAACAATAAATTTTAAAAAATGATGCAGTGATAATTGAAGTATGAGGTTTATCAACCCCCAAAGAAATTATGAATTGTCCAAGCAGGATGGGGATTCAAGCAAAGGAAGACTGTACCTCATTTCCTGAGTGGAATCTGAGGTGGCAGCAAGCCTCTCATTGCTTCCCTTCCACCCTCTTGGGCAGCACAACAGCAGAGAAAGTAAGGATGTAGCCTGATGAACATGTCAGAGAAGCATGGGTGTGACACAGCCCCAGCAAGTTTCCCAGAGCCCCAGAGGAGCACAGAAGGGCATCCTGACACTTCCATGCTTTCCCGTCCTCCCACCCCAAGAGGAGTGAAAATTACAGGCTCAGGGTAACTGCAGGCATGCTCACAGTCTTGCCAGTGTGGAATGGAAATTGAGTCCGGAGGAGAACAAGGCCATCTTGAGGATGTCAGCAGGGATACTATGCCCAGAGGCCAGCACGTGCCACCATGAATAAAGGCTCATTTGTGAAAACCAATAGCCCCTCCTATCTCATGGACACCATGGTATGACATGACTTAAAGCCTCGGAACTTGGAGGCGACCCAAGGTGAAAATGGTGGGAAAATCCTGAACTGGCTGAATAAATGATTGACTGAAGTTAACCTGAGTTGAATAAGATTGAAATTAAGTTCAGTTAGATAAAGTTAAGCTACATTTTTTTTTTTTTGCACAGTTGATTTTGCAGCTTTTACTTCCTCAGCTATAAAGAAATAAAAACGTGTTTACCTTTGCAACCAGTGCTCTCTCTCTGAAGGCCAAAGGAAAATCTCCAAAATTGTTTTGAGAAATAACATCATTATTGGACTAAGTATATGACTTCCCAAAGGGATTACTTTATGTAGCAATGTTCATTTCTACAAGTGCTCATTCTGTTCTGTTTCTTTAAAACATTAGCCTCATTAGCTCACATCAGTATTCATACTACAGACTTGGTCCTTAAAATGACTGAAAGTAGTTTAGTGATGAATGCTGTCTGTTAACTCAAATAAAATGGCTAGACTAGAGGCTAAGATGGGAAAGATTTAAGATTTTGTGAAGTTAGGATCTAATTCAGCTTTGAGTTTGGCTACTACTCAAGCCAAAGCTTTGAAACTTTTTGACATAGTGAAACATCATGATGAAGGATCAAAAGATGAAAAATTCAATGCAAATAAAGGTTGGTTCATGCATTTTAAAGGTAGTAATGGCTTACATAACATCAAAGTTCAAGATGAAGTTGGAAGTGCTGAGATGGCAGTTCTAGAGAGCAGAAAAACTTTCTGTCTGGAAGACAGTAAAAAAAACCTTTGTGCCCTAATACCCACGTTAGCCACAGGGTCATATGTGATGGAAACAAGAGCACAGCAAAAATGATATCGCCGAACCAATTTTATTCAAATTTATCAAATAATCCTAGTCTCTCAAATATAGCCTCAAATTTGCTTGTGATAATTTTCATAATTTTTTTTTCAAATTCTTATCTCTGATTAGGTATTTTCTTAACTCTTGATTTGTTAAAAGTAGTATAATGAAGAAGCTTTACCTATGGTCATTTCTATAAGAACTTAGGCTTCAAGTTCTCAACCAATGTAATGCACTACTCTCCATTGTTACAACGTGAAAAAAAAATAGATTTGTCTGGTTTAAATAATTTTTCTTATAGAAACTTCTAGCAGAAATGTAACTCATTATAAGTATAAAGAATTTCTCCAGAGCTGGCATACAAAAACACAAAGAATTGATCTTTTAGAAATAACATAATTTCAGAAAAACAGGAATGGAAATTCAGTCATTAAAATAGATAATGTAAATCAAATATTATAATTGTTGATATTTAAAACTGAAAATTTAATGGATTTGCTTTTGAAAAATTTAGGATACTCAATATGATTTTAAACAGACTTATTAAAGAAAATTCCAGGACTCCATCTTTAATACCTTCCCTATTATACCTTTCCTAAGCAATCTGCATGAGTTACAGAAGGTCTGTCAGCCTTCAATTTGGTTTTATTGGCATTTGTTGCTTTAAATCAGACCTTTCACATTATTTATATAAGGTTTTTTTTTATTTAATATTCAAAACGATAGAACATATACAGATAGGGACGTCATTTATCCTAGTATGAAACATGCCTTATAACACTTAAGTGGTTTATTAAACTTGTCTGATCTTATATTGGATAAATTCTATCCTTGACATCGAGACATATATATGATACATTTATCATGTTTAGGATTCCTCCACGTTACATAAACCATTTCTTCTGGGAATTGCTAGGAGTTCTATCCTGAAGTTAAAATACACCAAGTATCCACATATTTCTCTTAAATATGAGTTAGACTACCACATAGAATTATTTTAGTGGTCTCAGTTTCATCCCTGGTGGACAGTAGTACATAGTGAGAGAAACCACCTCACATAATTTGGCACTGTTTAGAACCAGCAACCTCTGATCAGGAGGAGCTTGTAATGAGCCTAGAGAGACAGAATGACCTCTTATTAGAAGGAGCACTGTCTCTCACAGGCAAGGCTGAGGTTGGAAACTCTGGGAGGATCAAGCTGCAGCTGTTGGTCTCCTTTTTGACTTGGAGAAGGTAAAGGTCTTACTGGGACCAAGCTACCCAGTTACTTCACAAATGGAGAGCTGGTTATTAAAGGAGAATGAAATGAAAGAGCTTTTTGTCAGTTTAATGTAATGAAGCTTACCATTTGGGGGAATAGTAAATGCCAACCTTCATTTCTATTTAGATAATGTAGGGACTAGAACTAGAGAAGAGGGAAATAAAATGTGGTAGCCCAGGAACGAGCCTGAATTTGGTTTCATTAGAACATTAATGAACACACGACTAGTTTATCAGTTACCTCTACTTCCTCCCACTGAGGTTTTGAATTTATTTAAAATAAATACACGCATGCTTTATTTTAATAAAACTGAGGCGGGTAATTGCTATAGAGGAGTGAAAGCTTTTTGTCTAAGATTATTAATCAGGAACAGATTTTCTATTGGGAAAAAGAATATTAAAGAAAAAAGATCAAGGGATCAGTCAGCCTTGGGATCAATCGCCCCTGGGTCTGAACCCTGGACTTTGGGTAAGAAGCTCTCTGCATCTCAGAGTCCTTCTTTGTAACATGGGGTCAACATACTCAGCTCACAGAATTGCTGTGAGATATGAATAAATGCACAAGACTCTGCACAATACCTAACACAGAAAAAAAAACTGAAGTATTAGGTCCATTTTCTATAGTAGGGCTAGAAATCAGAGCATTGGTGAATTTGGACAGGAAGACTATTACAGCATTGCTTTCATGGTAACTGAGAAGTAGTATTTCTTAAATAATGCATGTAAATAATAGCATATACAGTCAGTACTTGAGATATTGACACTAGAAATCACAGATATTTTCATAACACAGTTCAGCTACTTCAAATATTTCAGAATTATTATTTATATCCATCTCTATTTTGAAATTATGGTGGTTACTAGACTTGCTATTAGATCTTATTATTTAATTCATTAATAAAGAAGCACATTTATCACTACCTCACAAAATTATTTTAAATATTTGAAATTACATTTCGGTAATTGATTTCCTTTGTATTACTATGTTTTTCTTAATTATTTTAAAACATGCTTTAGGTGAGAATTTAAAATATTCTGAGCAGAATTCTAGAGGCTTCATTAAACTGCCAAATGGGTTTGCTCCACCCTCTACTGGTGGTATAAGAGTCAGATGCCATGAATGGACCAAGGTTTTGTTGATTGGGGTTGTGAATAGATGTGACCATTTTTCAAATGGATCTATTTCGGGCTGTTTCTGCAGAAATGGTCAGTTTGGACTTGCAGTTGATGTTGGTTGATACTCAGCTGTTGCTCATGTGATGAGATTTTTACCTGAAATGCAGAATGCAAGCAAATCAACCCTTACATATCATCTTTTCTTGGTCATAAGCAAAGTGGAAAACAAGATTTGTCAAACAAGATATGCACATATCCCAAGGATCTTACAAAGTCATTAGAATTATGACAAGTTATTGGCTTTATTTGTGACAAAGGTACTGTAAAATAAGATTAGAATCAGTGGTATGCATATCTTCTCGCCTAGTCATTAAAAATAAAAATGAATTGAACCATTAGTCAATATTTCCTTACATTTAACTGGTTCTGAAACATGCCAAAATATGCCTACTTGCAATAGCTGGAAAATTATGCTGCAACTAAAATTATATTTCTTGGCTTCCTATGGAATGTTTTTGCTCTAAGAGCTCAGGAATAGTCTAACCAGTGATTTTTTAAAAAAAAAAAATCTATGCCAATAATCCAACCAGAAATGTCACCATTTTCTCATAGGACAAACTATGTTTTATAATGCTACTTTTTTTTAGTATATATTTATAGCATGTTTCTTATTCAAATGTGTGTGTGAAGTACATGAAAAATAAAAAAATATATATTCAGGCATTAAAATATACGATGTGGCATATGTAAATCTGAATATTTTTTTCTTGGTTTTAGTACATTTAAAGACAGACTTCTCTTCCTTTATCACATGTGTAGACTTACAAACAAATCGAACAGCATTATACTTGTTAATAGTCTATTTCCAGCAGCATTTATTTTAAAGAGGATAGAATTTGACTAATGTTGAGTGCAAACTGGTTTTAAATGGCACCAACAATATCCTTTAAAGTATTGTTAAGATAAATTTCCCTTAACTCTGCACATTTGTACTCACTTTTCTAAGTATTTCTGAGGCAGGTAGACTTTTTTAATCCAAAAGAACTTCTCTCAACTCCTTTCACTTGTTTCCTTCAATAGTTGCTCCAAGTTGTAGGAAAGTAGATTCCCGTGAAATGCATTTCCTACTCTGGCTTTCAGTATAACCATTATTTTTGCCTCAAATTGGTCTACTTTCGACATTGAAGTAAAGAAAGACCCCATTGAATACTTTATTCTAACAGGAGGCACTTTATGTAAACTAGCATTCTGATAGACCAGATGGAATCTTCTTTATGTGGACTGGTATTAATAGGGGTTGCCAATTTTTTTTCTGTCTTATTCAAATATTCTGTCTACTAGAAACTAGACATTCTAGATATTCAACTACTGCAACAATTTGATCTTTTTTTTTCTTTTTGCCAAAACATACCATCATGGTGTTCATCATCTCCTATGCTCTGTGTTCATTCATTGAGTTATTAATATTGAACATCAAATTAGTAATTGTAGCACCTAGATGAACAAATAAAACTGATTGTAGCCCCACCCTTTGGAAAATTTTTCCCTTTTCACCGTCCATTAAGAATACCACTGAATGGCTAATAATCCACCCACCACTCATTTTTAGCTTGCAGCCACATACTGAGTTAGCTCATCTGTAAAGGAAACTCGGGTTTTTTTCCTCCTCCTTCAGGGATATAGGATATATCCACACACCCTCCCCATGTAACTATAGATAGTAGGAGAGAGGTCCTAGTGTAACTGTGGTGAGTGACAAGGGGATCTAAGTTCCCCGCCCAAGCAGCTCCTCTAGGCTGTCATTTCCAGCTTAGGATACTGTTGCTGCTGCTGAGACAGTCAAACTTTATGACTTGGTAGTTCTGGCAGAATGTAGCCAATATCGAGCAGTTCTAGGTACATAGTCAGAGGGTGTCCCATGGTCAAGTGTTTTGTCTTTACCAGGGCAGAGTAACATGCCAGGGGCTGTTAATCAAAAGGCATATAATTCTCTGTTCCAGAAGACATGGCCTTGTTCCCAAATCCTAGGGACCTGCATTGTAATTCTCACACTGGGGTCTGTCACCACTAAACATTTAGTGATGCTGGTACCCCTCTCACCAGCTTGTGGTAAGCAGGGTATCCTCTGGACTCTCTGGTCGAACATAATCCTCTTATAAGTCTTTTAACCTGATCTAATATATCCATTCTAGCATGACTATTTCCATCAGACTCTTTATTCTCTCCTGTATTATGTGCTGGAACAACTCAGGCATTTCCATTCCACTCGACATTGGCCAGCACTTTCTTTACACTTGGAAGAGCCATGCTAACACTGAATTTGTCCTATCCTCTGCAGTTCTTGCCAGCATGTTACATCCAGTGTCTCAAGGTGAAAGAATTCTTGTTTATTCAGTCATATATTCTAGTCTCTTGGTCAAACACCTTCAAAATCCAATCCACAGTGCTTCTGCAGCTGCTGTAAGCATATGCTACCTACTTTCTACCACTTTTTCAGTGTATAATCTCCTTCTTCTTTTATTGGGCCCAGCACATCCCCAGCCAGTTATGCTGGAACTTTAGTTTTTGACCTGACAATGAGAAGAGGAGGTGAAAACAACTCCTGAAGGGAGAGTACCTGTTGCCTTTTAAGAATAAGGTCTTGTCATGTGTTCTAACATGGGAGAAGTACTAGTTCTTACTAGGGAGGAGTGGGGCACTTATACCGTCTCTGTGGGCCCAGAGCCAACATCCTCAAGGCCATTTATCCACATGTCCCCATCTGATGTTTGGGGCCCAAGTTTTCCTGATTAGGGACCTGACTTTAGCATAAGAGACCTGGCTGGACTGAGCATTCAAGTATCAAATATATCTCAGGAGCACTGGGACTCTATCAAATCTCACATGTTCGGCTCAACTTGTAAGCTATTCCTCTGAAGGAGATAAAAGCCTCTCTATAAGCTACTAAAGAAGACTTCTGCCTCTTACACTTAGTCTTTAACCTTGTTAACAGCCCTAATTCTCTCTTTATCCCTCTGCAGGGTGTCAAAACAATTTCCAAGTATCTATTCAACTTCACTGGCCCTGTAGGCTATGCCTTCCCTCTCTCCACTTCTGTTAAATGCTCCTTTCACCAGGACATTTCTTCAGCTTACCACCAGTGAAATCCATACCAATTGTGCCACCACCATGTGTTAGGTATATCTGTATTTCACATGCCACACAGGATGGCTTTTTTTTTTTTTTTCCTTACCATGTGGTGAGTGAGCAGTTGCCAATCCCCACCTCGTTGCCTGTTCTCTCAGATGACTAAGGACACATTTGTTAGCTCAGGTCCTCCGACAAGCAGACACAAAGGATTAGCTATTTAAGAGATGCCTGTGAAGGATAAAGGGGAAGGAGCTAGAAGAGACAGGGAGAGCCCCTGACTATGGTGCACAGTCTGACTCTCGTGAATGAGAGGGGAAGGTAAGGATAACCAGACAGGCATAGCCTCAGACCTCAGCAAAGTTCTAAGAAAGTCTGAGTAAGTTGCTGGGTCTCCTCTAGCTTGTTTATAATTGACATGTAACATTGTGTAAGTTTAAGATATTCAATGGGAGGATTCAATACATGTATGTATTATCAAGAATTTACCATAATAAGGTTAGTTAACACATCCTTTAACCCACACAATTAGCATTTCGCTGCTGTTGTTATTGTGAAAACATTAAAGCTCTATTGTCATAGCAACTGTCAAGTATGTAATACAGTGTCATTAAGTATAGTCATAACGCTATACATTATCTCTCTAGAACTTATTCATCTTATAACTAGAAGTTTATTCTCTTTGACTAAAATCTCCCCATTTCTTACCCCCTTGGCCCCTGGCAACCACCATTGTACTCTCTGTTTCTATGAGTTCGAAGAAGAAGCTGTCGTATATTGCAGAAATGGGCTTGATGAGCTCATTCACTGGGAGGAGCAGTTCTTGGGAAGTGTAGTCTTCATGCAGATGTGGGAATGGATCCAGAAGAGCAGCAATAGGCCATCAGTCAAATATGTGCCACATAATGAGTTCTTCACGATGCATTTTCCTGGCTACTATGTCATGAAATTGTGTTCCTTTTTTTCTGAGCACTTAGTCATTGTATTCTCCACCGCATTATAAACTTCATGACAGCACATGTTATTTTGCTCACATTTTATTTCCAGGCCATAATACAGTGCCCAGCACACATGATTTTCAAATATTTTTTTAATGGCTATAGAAGACATATGCTACTCTAAAACATACATTTGTAAGTTTGCTTAAAAAACAAGGAAAATGTTTATACCAAAAATGGGGGTATTGCTATCAACATCACAGTGTCTTCAGCCTAGCGATCTGAAAACAGCTCATGCCTACTCACAAGCCACTGTGAAGAAGGGGCTTTTTCCAGGACCTGCAGTCTGATGTCCCTGCACAGGCTCCCTTTTGAGCGTCAGCTCCTTTTTGCTTTCTTCCTTCTTACATCTTTTTTACTTTTTCATTCCTAGTCAAAAATCTGCTCTACAGAAAGGATCTGAAGGTTAATTACACGAAGAGGTAAGTGATTTACAGCTAAACAGAAATAAAAAATGAAATGAAATCTATAAAATAGAATTTTCTAACATGGTGGAACTATGGAGGTAGAAACAGATATGTATTTGGAGAGAGAGCCAAATCCTGATATTAAACCCAATTACTGCTTGTTTTACTGTAATGGGGCCCTGAATTTCCAGAGTAGGCTGTTAATTCAGCAATCTAATCACATTTCCTGGTCTAAGATACAAACTTTCAATATAGGAAAGGGATCCTGTGGAATACATTCATTAGCAGTAAGAAGAGATCCACATTTTTTAAATGCTTATGGAAATGAAGCAAGACTAAGAGCTATAGAATATCATTCTGAATCTGCTGACCAAGCACAGTTTTAAACAAGTTTCTTACCAGTCCCCAGCAGCAACAAATCCATAGTATATGTCACCTATTATAGTGTTTACAATGGAAATGCATGTCAAGACAAAAATTATATTTACAACTCTATTAGTGAACATAATATGTAGTACTGTAATTATTTGTTTGTGGCTTTGTTTCTTTCAAAAGTGGGCATTCCTCAAAGGCAAGATTCCAACATACTTCTATTTCTGGCTTCAAGGGCTAGGCTAGTGCCTGGCATATAAGAGGTTCTTAGTAAATGTTTGTTTAATGAAAGATTATTATATAGAGAGATCTCAGACCAGGCCCTCATAGCCAAAAATATAGTTGCCCAAAATGTCAGAAGTATGTAAATAATTCATTCAGATTCCTCCATGACCCTGCCAAGCTTTATAAGTCATTACAATTTCCTTCCTCTGTTTTCTACTTGATAGGACTGGCTTTGGTGTTAGGTAATACATATGTAATAAAAACTCTAATTACCAGTTAGACTCATCTGCTTATTATGATACTAGTCTTTTATTAAAACTAGATTTCACTCCACCACGCTCTTAGCTATAAAATAGAGCTCTTTTACTTTCTACCAATTCTATTGGCACTCCTTTTTAATTCAAATACTGCTTTGGGATCAACAATGCAATAAGACATAATTATGTTTTAAGATCCATGAATCGGTTGTGAAAATGCAGGTATTTTCTCTCTAGGTAGTTTGCTCCAGGAAATACACTGAGAAGTATATTTTTATCTTGATGTATGGGGATTTACATAGAAACATACTCCCTTAGACTTAGAGGCAGTATTTTGTAGAAATGCCGGAACAAATACCACCCATCACCACTTTATTATGTTCACAATACACTCCATTATCGTCAGTGTGTGAGTATAAATCCTCATAAGAAACCTCCCAGTATTAAAAACCATAATTATAACATGTATTTATTCCAAACATATGTACCACCGTTTCAAACTACCCACCAGCTGAATATATTTCACAGCTTTCAAATTTTGACTGGTGCGAAGATGGCTTTTATAAATGTGATTTATGACAATTTAGGTGTCGAAAACCATCATAATTACAAGTACTGTAAATGTTTTCTCTCTGCTTAAGTAGCCTCGCTGAGGAGGACAGCGTTCATTTCCTGTGGGCTGGGCCTTTTGGCTCCAACCTTCCCGCAGCCAACAGGCTGCTCTGTTCCCAGTTCTGTTTCACCAGTAAAAGATTAACAAAAACTTTTCAGCGCTCGGTTTTCTTTTCCCTCTGGAGCTATCCATTTTCCCATCTCCAAAGAGGGCAGCCTCTCCTAACATATGTTGGAAATTGTTGTTCAACTTCACAGAGTATACAAACACAAGACTTTTCTCCATTTGCGGTGCCAGAGCAGACGTTTCATTGGAATATTTCATTATAATGCAGAGCCTATGTGCCAGAAAAGAGGTTTTTCAAATAAAATTCATGATTTTTTTTTTTAACCATGTGGTATCTTGGGTTTCTATAAAGCATAAGAGACTTGACTTTTGGTATAAAAAGTTTAAACTTTTAACCTACCTGGATTTGAACAGGATAATAAATTGTCAAGTAACAACTCTTTGCCAAATGTTAATCTTCATGAAAAGTAAAACCACAGTTGTGGAAAGACTGTGAGACTCAGCACCTTCACAGAACCTTCCATCTCATTAGATTAAAGCGGCACTCTTTCTTTCGTAGGGCTGGGATGGAATGCCAAGTCACAAAAAAGGTCAAGTGACTCACCCAAGGTTACAAAGGGAGTCTGTAGCAAGACAGAGGAGAGAACCCAGGATTCCTCATTTCCAGTTCAATGTTTCAGTTTCAAAAGTCCCACTTTTGTAAATTATACTGTCATCAGAACTTTCCTTATTACTCTTTGTTTTCAGTAGTTATAAAGTCAGAAGTTTAAAAAATGGCTTTGGGACAAAATTTTGCCAACAAAATCACTAGCTTAGAGTCAATTATTTCCAAAAGACAATTTAAAAATCTGTAGTTCAGCTACTTTGAGGGTATAGACATGCCAAAATCCAAAGTTCATTTTCTTCTTGGTATGTCTTTGAATTTGAAGGGAAATTAGCCATGGGACTTATTAATACTGTGTGTTAATTACTGCTTTTTGGTTTTATTATCCAACCAACATAAAAGGAGAAGTTGAATCTAAAAAATACACTGTAATTGCTATAAGGATAATAACTTTATCTTGACATATCAGCTTTACTCTTAAGTTACAGCATAAGTGAACTTAGGAGAAATTTCCGTGGAGACCTCCTGTACATCTGAAATACAAAGGAGCATAAAGATCTGGAATCCGCTGGAATGCTAGGCTTTTCTCTTCCACCAGCTTTCAGAGCTCTGCATGCAGATCAGACAGCTCAATCAAATCTTGGCCCAAGTAAGGCAACTGATAAGTGTTTCTTACAGTCAGATTGTCCTCACTTCCTATTATACTGTAGCTTTTTACTTTGCAGACACTTCTTTGCATTTGTTTAAATAGCTAAAGGATCATCCCTCCAAAATCAATAGAAAGACAGGAACAAAACTCACAGCCACTGAAAAAAAAAGAGCAGCCACAATTTGTTGTCAAATAGAAAATGAAAACAAAAATGTAGTCTGATCTAGTCTTCAATTTGCAATTCCTTGAAGGAGTATTTCTTGCAGTAAGTGAGTCACAGATGATACAAATAACAACCCCCTTTGGCTTTTGCTGCTGCCTATGGGACATTTCAGATGTGACAAGCTGGTAGGTTGAACCCAAATGTAAAAAGCCCGTGGGATTTCTCCCTCCCCCCTTTTATTTTTCTGTATTCTCAAAAATTTTAAAAGTGTATAAGTATTATTTATATTGCTAAATTGCCTCTAGTTAAAAATGAAAAATTAGAGTGATAGTAGAATATTATATGTCAAATAACAATTATAACATTAGTGTGGAAGAGACTTCTAGATTGAGGATATTCAGACCAACAAATTTATACTTTATTAATACATTGTCTTTAGAGAGAACAAATGTTAACCATAATTTTTTAGGGTAGTTGGCCACAGTAAACATTGATAGGGGCTTACTTCTTGTAGAATATAAGCCCCAATGACTATTCCAATTCAGAATTCAAAATTAAGCCATTTCATAATATTTCCATGCATTATGCACTTGAATTCCAGCTCCTCTGATTTGTAACACAGATTTGAAAACATTCTGAATGTCTTAAAATTATATTTTTCTCCATTTAAACTTGAGACAGTTAATTCTCACAGGCTAAGTATAAATTCATGCTTTCCAAAAATTCTATATTGTCTTGGAAAGGGGTACAGGAAAGTATAAAGATAAGATTAACAAACTTAACATGTTTCATATAAGTTTATTTATATGTAGAAGTATAAAAGTGAATACACATTCACTTAAATAATCTTTCCTCTAAAATCAATAGAGGGACAGGAACAACCAGGAATTAACAACCCTTGAATTAAGAGCAAGCACAAGAAAGTTGGTATATAGAAACATCAAAATATCCTATAGTCCGATCACGGTCTGTAATTCTTGAAGTATATATTCACTCGTATACTTACACACACACACACACACACACACACACACACACACACACAGAAACATTCTTTCCAATAACTATTTAGACTAAAAATGCTCAAATGTAAAGGCACTATTTATTTAGAGGTGGAGGAAAGGAGAAACACTAAAGAGTTTATGCAGTGTGTCCTTTTTTCCTATTCCCGCCCTCCCCGCCCCCCACCACCCCCCTTCCCACCCTTTTCCCCACATTGAAATCATTGTTTTCAGTTAGTCAAATCGTTCCACTTCATCAGGGCTCTGAACATGCCTTCTCTTCATTCTTTTCCCTGCTCAATTGTTCCTACCCACTCTCTATCAGGATTATGGCAGCACAAGTTGTAGGCAATGCCTTCATGTGAAGCAAGGTGTATATTAACGGAAGCCACTTTCTGACTTTCTTCTCTACTCCATGGAATTTGTAGGTTTTTTTCTCAGAATCTCTGAAGTCTCCATCATAAACTTAATAAGTCGGACTAATGCTGGGAATACAATATTTATAAATTTATGCATTTCTTGGTAGCTATAGGACATTAGTGTGGTGAGAGACAGAGACAAGTCTCCAAACACACTTCACATAAAGGGTTAGTGTGACTAAGTTCCTTCTGATGTGCTTATATCTTCTGCTTGGCAAAGAGTGGAACCTCAATAAATGTCTGTCAAATATATGACTGAATAAATATATTTTACAATTGTATCAGAATTTCTAAATACGGTTGAACAAAAGAGAATGGAAAAACATTTGTTATGGGAAAATGTTGAAAATTACTTTGGTTTAAAAGCAGTATGTGGTAAGGTAATTTGAGACTGTTGGAAAAAAATGGGCCAACATGTTAAGCTTAAGGAACTGAAAATTCTGTATGCATAAACATTATGTAGAAAATTCTATTGCATATGTCTCATTTTATTGTCTTATTTTTATCTCTGCATACTTCATATTTATTGATATTTTTCTATTACCGTTAATATTATTTGGGACAGTGTTTCCAGTGAGTCATATCTACAATTGGCTAGTAGAGATCAAGGAAAAGCAGAGTTACTTAATAAAAACTCAACTTAATGCCAGCATTACTGGAACTCATCCATTCTGTACTATTAAGTGATGTATGTCTACAAAAATTATTAGTCTTACAGATTTTTTTAATTATATACTAGTTACTCCCAGGAAAAAAATAACTTCAAAATAGTATTGCCAAATTAAGCAGTTATAGGTGCATGACTTTGGAAAATTAGATTAAAAAAGGAACCTCATGTATATCTAGTCTCAAACTCTAATTTGACAAAAAGACCTGGGAGGTTAATAATAGTTCCAGGCCAGCCAAAGTTCAACTTAAGTTTTCCTAGTTTCTAGCCTTGTACATATTTTATCTCTCTCAAGATTTCCCCCCATGTTAACAATTTACACCTCTTTTCTAAATGTTTTAAAAACTAACCTACTGGTTTCATGAACAGTTAGATGGTTGAAATAAAATGAGCATGATTCAGATACCTCATACAGTAATTCAGTAATTTCTTTTATTATTTTAACCATTGCAGCCACCTTTTTTGAAAAAAAATTTTTTTTGATTGGCAGAAAAACAATTCAAAGCAAAGAGTGAATGCACAGATGAATCCATACTTGGCTCCATAACAGAGTTGACAACAGTATATAGTGTGTGTGTGTGTGTGTGTGTGTGTGTGTGTGTGTGTGTGTGAAATTGCATAGTTCTCACTCAGTTTCCTCATTCATTGATTAAAATGGTTTATCAAATGCCAACTATGGTTGGCATTGAGCTAATCCGTGAGGAGATAAAGATGAGTACATGCAGTTAGTGTCTGTCCTCAACAAATTTAAGAATCTAAGCAGAAAAGACCTATGACAGAGGAATGCAAATTAATGAATATAAAAATATAAACGGAGAAACTTGTTTTGATGGCTGTGAACAGGATGCTGTGATTGAGAATAAAAAAGGAGACTAAACGAAACACTTATCAAAATAAACCACATAAATAATTTGCAAATGGTACAAAGACTAAGAAAGGCAAAATAGGGTGTCTGGTGAGTATTAGGCCTAGTCTGAGTTATCAGAGAAGTCTCTTTCTTGGGGAAGTAATGTTTTAATTCCATTGTGAAGAATGAATAGGAGTCGCCTAGGAGGAGGGAATAGGTTGGTAGGAGAACTTTCTAGGAAGAGGGAAAAGCACACATTTTACTCCTAAGTGAAAAAGAAATGAAGTACGTCAACAACTGGGAAAAGGCCAGTTCAGTTGGAAACCAGGAGAGCCTGAAAGAGTTGAAAGGTGAGTGAGTGATCAAGATGAAGTGAGGGGCACCACACATGGCATCTTACAGAGGGAGAGGCCTTTGTAACTGTCAGCATCAATAACATAGGCCCTGTATCAGTTTTCTATCCTGCATAACAAATCACTTCAAATGTGGTGTCCTAAACAATAGCCATTTATTAGTTCATAGTTCTGTAAGTCAGAAGTCCAGCTCAACTGGCTTCTCTGCTCAGAAACTCACAAGGCCACAAGCAAGGTGGTTGGGAGACTCAGGGAAGAATTTCCCTCCAAATACATTAAGATTGTTGGCAAAATCTACCTACTTGTGGTTGTAGATTCTTTATTTCCTTGTTGTCTATTAGCTTCTCTAGGCCGCTACATTTCTTCTCATGTGGGTCCCTCTATCTTTAAAACAAAAACAGTGTACAGAGCCCTTTTCACACTTCAAATCCCTGGGACTCCTTCTGCCACCAGTCAGAGAACATTCCTGTCTTTAACGGGTTTGTGTGACTAAATTAGTCCTACTCAGATAATCTATGTCTTAACTGATTAGAAACCTTAACTATATCTGTAAAATGTCTTTTATCATGAAGCATATCATTATTATGTTAGTAATAGCAGAAGGCAAAGTTCATAAGTCCACCTAAAATTCTATCGTGGGCTCCAGAGAAAGTCTATGGCTTAAAATTCTGACACCACTTGGGCATGAAAATAAATAAGGAAACATTGCGCTTAAATGACACATTAGACCAGATGAACCTAAGAGAGGTTTACAGAACACTCCATCCAGCAGTGGTAGAATACACATTCTTCTCAAATGCATATGGAACATTCTCCAGGAGAGACCATATGTTAGGCCACACAAAAAAATTGTACTTCCTAGTACATTTAAGAAGACTGAAATAGGTCAAATGTTTTTTCTGACCATAATGGTATGAAACTAGAAATCAATTACAAGAAGAAAACTGAAAAGTTCACAAAAATATATAGATTAAACAACGTGCTCCTGAAGAAAAGCAGTTATAAGAGGTAAGTTCAGAGTAACACCTACATTAAGAGAAAAGATAGAGGTCAAATAAACAACCTAACTTTATACCTCAAGGAACTAGAAAAGGAAGAAAAGCTAAGCTCATAATAGAATGAGAAAAATAAAAATTAGAGCTGAAGTAAATGAAATAGAAAGTAAAATGACAGTAGAAAAGATCAATGAAACTAAGAGCTGGGGTTTTTATTTAAGATAAACGAAAGAGACAAACCTCTAGGTAGCCTTACCAAGAAAAAAAGAAGACTCAAACAAAATTATAAATGAAAAAGGAAACATTACAACTAATACCATAGAAATACAAAGGGTCAAAAGAGACTACTATTAATGATTATACGCCAAAAAATTGGACAACTTTAATGAAATGCACAAAGTCCTAGAAACATGCAAACTACCAAGACTGAATCATGAAGAAATAGAAAATACAAACAAATTATAGTAAAAATATTGAATAAGTAATTGAAAACCTTCTAACAAACAAAAGTCCAGGACCAGGTGACTTCACTGGGGAATTCTACCAAAGATTTAAAGAAAAAATAATAATAATCCTTCTCAAACTCTTCCAAAAAATAGAAGATAAAAAAACCTTCCAAATACGCTTTACACAGGCAGCATCAACCTGATATCAAAACCAGAAAAGGACATACTAAGAAGATTACAAGCCAATATCCCTGATGAACATAGATGTAAAAATTCTCAACAAAATAGTAGCAAACCAATTCAACAATATATTAAAAGGATCATACACCACAATCAAGTGGAATTTATTCCAGAGATTCAGGGACTGTTCCACATTTGCAAATTAATCAATATAACATGCTACATTAATAAAATGAAGAGGGAAAAAAAACATATGATCACCTCAATAGTTGCAGGAAAAGCATTTTGCACAATTCAACATCCACTCATGTTAAAAATTCTCAACAAAGTAGGTATAGAGGGAACATATTTCAACATAAAAAAAAGCCGTATATGACAAGCCTGCCACTAGCCTCATACTCAATAGTGAAAAGTGGAAAGCATTTCCTCTAGATCAGGAACAAGACAAGGATGCCCACTCTCACCACTTTTATTCAACGTAGTACTAAAAATCTTACCAGAATAATAAAAAAAGAAAAAGAGAAAGAAAGAAGAAAAATTGTCTCTATTTGCAGATGGCATCATATAATATGTAGAAAACACTAAAGATTCCATCAAAAACTATTAGAATAAATTCGGTAAAGTTGCAGGATACAAAATCAATTTACGAAAATCAATTACATTTCTATGCACCAATAAAGAACTGTCTGAAAATAAAATAAAGAAAACAATCCCATTACAATTGCATAAAAAAGAATTAAATATGTAGGAATAAATTTAACCAAGGAGGTGAAAGAGCTTTACTATAAGATATTGATGAAAAATATTGAAGAAGACATAAATAAATGAAAAAATATTATATGCTAATGGATTAGAAGAATTAATATTGCTAAAATGTCCATACTACCCCGAGTGGTCTACAAATTCAGTACAATACTTATCAAAATTCCAATGGTATTTTTCTCAAAAATCTAACAATCTTAAAATTTGTATGAAACAACAAAAGACCCCAAATAGCCAAAGCAATCTTGAGAAAGAAGAACAAACCTGGGACATCACACTTTCTGATTTTAAAGTATTACAAACAGTATGGCATTTGGCATAAAATAGACATATAGATCAATGGAACAAAATTGAGAGCCCAGAAATAAGCCAATACATAATGACCAATTAATTTATGATAAAGGAGCCAAGAATATACAGTGGGAAAAGGATAGTCTCTTCAATAAATAGCATTAGGAAAACAGGACAGACACATGCAAAAAAGAAAAAAAGAAAAATGAAAAGAAACTGTATCTTTATTTTACATCATATTAAAAAATAAACTCAAAATTGATTAAAGACATAAACATAAGACCTGAAATCATAAAATTCCTAGAAAATAACATAGAAGGTAACCTCTTTGACATTGGTCTTGGCAATGATTTTTTGGATTTGACGTAAAAACAAACTGCATTATATATTTGAAAGTTTCTGAGAGTAGATCTGAAAAGTTGTTATCACAAGAAAAAAACTTTTAGCTATGCGAGGTGATATTTATTGTGGTAGTAATTTTGTAGTATATCCATGAATCAAATCAGTATGTTGTATACCTTAAACTAATACAACGTTATATCTCAATGATAATTGGACCAAAAAGACAATACACAGAGCCAAACATTCTATATTCACCTAAAAGATGCTCCAGAAAGAATAAAATAAGAAAAGAGGAGGGAGTGAATAAGCAAAAACATTAGTAAAAGATTATTTTCTTGAATTAAAGAAAAGATGGAAAATTCCAACTGCCAAAGCAATCTGGGCTCCAATTTGCACATTTGTTTAGAAGGCATTCCTAGACAAACTGCTGAATTCCTGAACTTTAAACCTAAAGAGAAAACCAGGAAACCTTCCCACCTGAAAACTTCCCATCTAAAAACTTAAACTATGTCCATTCAGAAATGTAGTTTTTTAAAAAAAAATCCTCCACAATTTTAATGCTTTTTATGGTAAAAACTGATGGAAATTTTTAGGAACTAAAATATTTTTTTTTGAAGTAGTATTTATCTGAAGTGTAGCAAGTTAATAGTGGATAGAGAAATAGTTTAAGAAGCTATAGCTAAAAAATGGAACAACGACGGCAAAAAGAATGGAACGAACAAACAGGGAAGGGAAGGGAAGACATAGAGAAATATGACTAGTATAATTTGAGAATGCTTGTAGGATCCTTTCTTTGCTTGTCCCTCAGGAAAATCTCTTCAGTGAATAAAACTCACTAATCATTATAAATCCCTTTATTTTAAACATTTTAAACATTGCCAATTCCCAGTGTTCGCCTTTGAAATGAACTATTGTGCTATATTCCCTACAGGATTAACACGTAAAACTCATTAACACATACTGAGTGTTCTCGAACCCCACTAAGCATCACGATCACCATAAGAGCTATAAATAAAAATGCAAGTTCACAGGACCTGGACAAACATATAGAAGCAGCAGCATCATGGTGAAGCAGAAAAACACTAGACCTGGAGAGTCTTGATTAAAATTACCCTCTGCCACTAATTGGGCTAACTCACTACATTTCTTAGCCTTACTTTGCTTTCCTATAAAAATAGAATATTATCCACCTTACAGATACTTGGAGGATTAACTGACATAAGATGTATAATGTCAGGCATTTAGTGGTAGTTCAACTGATGATAGTGAGCAGCCTACTAATTTCATTTGGGGCCAGGCCTGAAGGCTTTAAAAGCTCCTAATATTTGCAATGTCTTCTAAATAACAGTATCCCAAACACTTAGCCAGAATTCCCAAAATATTGTCATCAATCCTCTTGCTGACCATTCCTTAAATAACATTAACTGTCAATTCTTACTCTTCTGAATGTTGTAGCTGCTTAAAGTGGCAAATCTCTTTGTTCCAAGGTGTCATGGTTACAGAAAGATTCAACTCCAGGCTGAGATCTCCTGCTCCTTTTGAAGTTTATCCAGAGAAAGAAAACCACACCCAAGAAAGACTGCTCTAATTTAGTTACACCCTGGGGATAAATCAGCTAAATCTGGGGTAAGGCACAGTGGGAAGAAGAAATTCAACAAGTATTTAATGAGAACACATTAGGTACAAAACAACAAATGCCTTATGTACCTTTATTTGGCCACATTCTCTCCACCCCATCTTCCAAATCTGACCATTGAGAACTTTCATTCTTCTAGACTAATAATATGACCAAAATTGATGAGCCAAATGAAACACTTCAGGAGAATGATATAGAATATGGGGTGTTCAATAAAGTGAGTTCAAGTTAGTATCATATTGTCTACATTAGTACTTTGTTTCTCTGATTTTTCATTTATCTTCATGAGAGTTTCATTGTGTTCATGAATGCATGTCTGATTTTTCAGTGTCCAAACATTATTCTTTTAAATTTTTCTAATCTATTAACAGTGTTTCTTCTATTAATTCTCATGTTTCATGTAACCTATTAGTAGATTTTTAAGTGACCTTTTCCACTGTGCATAGATTTGTCTACATTATTGAGGGGCAATAATTTCAGATGACAGCCTATTTTCTTCTGAGAAGAATCTTAAAACTCTTCTAAAAGCATACACTTTATTAAAGAATGTGTTAAAATTGTGCTATCTTTTCTTTTTTAAATTCCACAAATGCAATAGTGACTGAAAATATATATACTTTTGAAAAACTCTTCTCTAAATATTTTCCAGAAGTACAGCTTCTCATACAACATTAATTATATAAACGAAAGATATTCTCCACAGGAGAGGATATGTTCCAGCTGAGTGTGGAACAAGCTGAATCATTGAGAGGACAGTTTAGGGAAGAGTATTCCTGATGAAGGGAACAGTATTTGCAACAGAACCATGACTACTAGTCATGTTTGGGGAACCACCAGGAATAGGAAGTTAGTTAGGGTGAGAAAGTATGATGGGAGCCAGGGTCTTTGTCACTAAAGTATAGTAGAGTAAGAAGTGGAAGTTGATAGTAGAATCTACACAAATAACATATAGAGAGAGATGTGGAAGAACAGAATCTGGTAAACACACACAGGAAAGAGCAGTAGTCAAAGCTGTAGTGTTCAAGGTCTATTTTTTTTTCTTGTTAGTTCATCTTTATTGACTTTTAGATATTATTATTTTATGTTACTTTTTAGTTGTTTGTTTGTTTGTTTGTTTTTGTTGTTTTTCCTTAATTTTCTTGGTACAGCCTTAATCCTCATGGGTATGTACACTATGTTCAGCCCCCTGAAGTAAGTTGAAACCTGAAGCTTCACCACAAATGCCATTGATATCAGTGATCAAGTCCTTGGCTTCGATAACACTTGGTTTTCCTCCTATATTTGCCTACCCATTTTCCTGCAATTTTTATATTTATTTTATTTTATTTTATATTATCTTGTTTATATTTTTACTGTGATAAAATATACATAACATAAAATCAATCATTGTAACCATTTTTAAATATACAGTTCAGTAGTGTTAGCACATTTACATTGTTGTATAACCATCACTGCCATCCATTTCCAGAACTCTTTCTATCTTGCAAAACTGAAACTCTGTACCCGTTGTATCTCCACAAAACTGCTAAAATTTTTATAGCCAGAGTAAAAGGTATGAAATAATTAAGAATTAAAATGTAACATAAATGTAATTTAAATGTTGTTTAAAGACTTCCTGTTCATGAAAAATCATAACCTTAACAATCTCCTTTTATTGAAGTTAGAATGGATACTGAGGCTGTGGAGCAAAAATGATATGTAAGTGACTGTACCCTCAGAGGGAGGGCTAAGAGAAATTAAATAACCTGCCTAAAGTAAACAGCTAATCGATAGACATAGATTTGATTTAAGGCATAACCATGCTGAAGAGCACTCATTTGCCCCTACAGATTCACTTTCCAGCCTCACTACCTTGCCCTAAGGCTAACCTAAAAGGATTGAATCATTGGTCTAGGATTACCACCAGCTTCCTACTGGGTTTGGTCAATGAGGAGTATAAGCAAAATATGAGAAGGAGGGAGGAGAGTAGGTCTGCTTATTCATTCTTACCACTTCCTCTCTTGGTGACTCTCTTGAACTTACCCAAGGACTCCCTGTGTCCATCCACTGAAGCACTGCATTTCCTGTCAGATGATTGTCTTCACATAATTATTTCTCTTCAGGTTCTAGCAGTTACTCCTTCCCCTCACATGTTGAGGCTAGGGTTGTTCACCCAGCTGCTAACAGCCCTGAGAGTCTGCACTATTTCTTGCAGTTTTCTTAAAACCTTTAAACACCTTTGTAAACAGTCCCTTTATTAAACTTTCGTCAAATTACCCAAATTGAGGATGCTATCTGTTCCCCTTACTTTTACACTAATCCACCCCTTTTCCATTGCCATCTGATGAATAAGCATCATTTTTGCCCATAAGAGAAAGATCAGTTTTAGTGCCAGAAGATCTATATAGAAAGAAGCAGGAGGCTGTTTGGAGAGAAAGGACTTTAGGAGAGTTATTCTGAAACTGCATTTGCGGAGGGAGCAGTATGTTTTTCCTTAGACCAAATGCTGATTTGATAAATGCTTGTGGAAGCTTAGTGCCTATTTAGTCACTACTGGTTATGCTTCCCTGATGGTAAACCAGCCCACCAGTTTACTTCACTTGGTCCCATATCTGATTCTCCACGGTTATGGGCAAAGCCTTAATGTTTAGGGTCAGCATTATAGCACTATTATACCATTTATAAAGGAAATATACACTTATTTCTTGTGACGAGTTTGCCATTGAAGTTAGGACAGCTCACCTTTCTTTATTTATGTCACCTGAAGTCGATGTACCTGAAGAAATTATGACATATGACACAATGATCGATGGTAAATAGTCTATAAAGTCCCTTTGTTCTCTTGAGATAGGCGCTAAACTGATGAAACACTTTAATCATGTTCTATTTGGTTCTCTAAGAGGTCACCAGTGAAATGGATTTCCCTCTTTAATTTCACATTCCTTCCATTCATAGAGTAAGTCCCGAAGACATAGGAAGTGCTGAGGGTTTGGAGTACAATATAGTTTTCATCAGTGCATGTGCAAAAGGTCCCAAAATAGTTCAAAAAAGCCAGGGGATTTTATACCTAGTGTTTAGTACTTTGCCAAAAAGTATTTGCTGGTGCCAAAAAGGATACACTGGCAACGCGTTGTCTTTCTCTCTCTGACCAACTCACACGTCTCTGTGACTAGAAATGTCTCATTCCTCTTCTCACTGCTCATAGGTTCACACACTCCACAAAGGAAATGCAAAAAAAAAAAAAAAAGAAAGAAAAAAGAAAGAAAGAAAGAAAGCCATGAGTTTTTATAACACAGGCCTTCCCTTCATATTCTTACCCCCACCTTACACCCTCAGGGAACACCTTCAAAGGGAACATGCATCTGGAAATGTAGACTCATTCTTGTCTGTAAGATTTTTACCCTAGGGAAAGTATAGTCGCCAACAATGAACTGACACCCATATATTTTAAGCTCTGCCAGTGTTTCCAACTGTTCAACATGTTTCTCATCACAAAGCCAAACCAAAGTTACATTTAGGTAGCTTGAGCTTCAGGAGAGGCGAGAAGATCAAATACCTTTTGTTCCCAGTAGCTAACTACTCCAAACAGCAACACCCTAGGTTGGCATGCTGAGGCACACTCACAGGCCACAACTGTGGTTCTTAAACGAAGGCCAGGAATGGAAAGGAAGCGCAAGCACACATAGACAGACACACACGCACACAAAGCTCTACTGAGTCGCAGCAACAGCAGGAGTGGGCGGATATTACTGTTGTCTTTTATTCATAGGCAAGTATGCCACTTTGCTTCTGATATTTTTCTTTGTGGAGAGTGCATTCTGCGTGCCTCTGTGTGTCCCGCTGAAACCTATTGGTCTCCATGACTGTAATGATCCGGTCTCCAATATTTGCGTAGTGTCTCTCTTCTGGTTTTTATAGAAATGGCTCCATTGTTTCATTCACCAGAAAATCTGGATCTGATCTTTGGAAGAAGGATTTGGAACATCATGACTGTGCCTTTTAATGAAAGATTAACAATGCTTTGGAGCTAGATAGCCTTGTATTTGTTTTGAATGGGCCTAGCATTTTGTTCTTTTGAGGAGTAACATACAATACTGAGTTGTCCCAGATTTATATACTATTTCAATCCTTTTGCCTATGTTCTAAATAAAGGTGGTATGACTATATGTTTGAAATAGAAATAACTCCAGTGTGCTATGGCTTTGTTTATACAAATGAATGCTAGACGTTTTCTTGGATCTTTCCGAGAAATGACATCCTATACTGATGCCCTTTCTGTAATCACAACACTAACCACTTCCAGCCCCTGGTATTGTATTGCAGCATTTTGACAATGTTTAGTTTTACACTTATTAAAGAACCATGTCCCACTTGATTATCCTTTTTCCTGTATTGCTGGCGGAGCACATACCATCTTAGTCTACACAGGATCACACACTTCCACTGATTTTGCTGGCTGAGCATTGGCGATGCAGTTTGGCCAGGAATCCTCAGTCAGTCCTTTTCCTAATTTGGTACTACTGTCAGCCTGTCCCTGGAAACACCGTGAACACTGTGACACCCCCCTCATTTCTCTGGTTGCTCACGGGGGAGGGGACATGGGGGACTCAGTCTTGCTGCTGAGGAAATGAAGTACATTCATTTACCATGCTGCTGCAAGCAGATGAAAAAGGCCAAAACAAATAGTGACACAGCATGTTGAACTCTGCTGAAACATCTGAGACATTCTTCCAGGCTGGGACTCCTGCCCTGAGACCCAAATTTACAAAGGTGGCTTTCTCTCTCCCTTTCTCCTCCATTCTCCTTCTACTCTGAGCTATGCCAGTTATCCATACAAACATTTCAGAAGAAAGGTATTTTAAATTTTGAGATCTGAAAAATTACCTTAGAGATCATCTAGTCCATTGGTTTTCCAGTTGTTCTGAAAGCCCAGGATCTCCCAAATACACCTAAGGCTACTCATCCAACCCCCAAAAAGAGAATGCTCCCCAACCCCTCAACTGGAGCCCCTCTGCTTTGATCTGTTTCACATATTATAGTCCCATATAAGATTTCCTTTGTAAAAGGGATTCTGTAGGTTTTTCGTTTGTTGTTGTTGTTGTTGTTGTTGTTGTTGTTGTTTTAAGTTTGGAAGCCACTGAGGTTGGAGAAGTAGTGGTCCCCCAGACCCCAGGTGCTTAGATTAGGACTCAGAAGTTCCAGCATCTCAGCCCCAGTTTTCCCACCATACCTTTACTCCTCTGGAGAAACTGGATTAATCAAATACCACACGGATAGTATAGAAAATCATTTTCCCTCCTGTGTTTTATAGCAACTCTTACCTTGCCAAGTAAAGGGGCTGGGGAGCCTCAGTTATGGTGGCCAGTTTCCCACCTCTAGGTATTTGGCCCTGGACTACAAGAAAGCTGTATTTAAAGCCAAGCAAGTTCCAAGGTGGGCAGGATTAATAGCGAAGGGCGGGTGAGTGTGCTCAGATCCCCTGATCAAAATTCCCAACACCAACAGCTGGTGACAGAGGACACTGTTGTGGCTCCAACATCCTATAAAGCAGAGTCTGAGGGATTGGGTGTCTCTGTCACTTTCCCCGTAAGAGCCAGACTGTCTGGGACACACTGCCTCCCCTCTCTCTCTATCCCTTTTTTTACATCCAGCCTTTCCTTCTTCCAGGGCTGGGGTGACCGGCTACCCCACGGTGCAGCTTTCTGCTTCCCTTTCTGCCACACACAGGAAAGAGCTTGCTCGGCTTCCTCATACATTTTCATGGCGTGCTGTGTTGCCGCCTCAAGTCCATTCCCAGCTGAAAACGATGCCTTCGAAAATGATTATGGCCATCATCTGCCTCAGAAGCAGCCCAGGTACCCCCACTTGGGGTCTAGAAGATCTCCGTTCGGCAGAAAGAGCTGGCCTGGCCGAGACTCGGGAACACGGGCTTCCCCGCTGGGGTGCAGGCACCAGGAGTCAGTCCGCCAGGCTCCTTTCCGCACGGCGATAGGGCATCAATTCCAGAGGGGAGCCCTGGATGCAAAGCGATCCCACCAAGACCCGTTCTGCCTTAGCCGCCCGAGGGAACCAAGAAGAAAGTGCCCTGAAAGAAAACACAGAACTTTTTCCTTACTCTACTCTCCACTTCGAATCTGAGGGAAGCAGAATAAAATGGAAGGGCGTAAGGAGGTGGGGACCGGTTTGCAAAGTAAATCCCAAATTCTGGGCACACAGGCAGAAAGTCAAATCCTCACCGTCCAAAGCCCCAGGGAAAGCGTCCCAAGTTGTAGAGAACAGGTGGCGCGGGGCGGAGGAGGGAGTGATGAGGCAGGGTGCGCGGAAGCGGTAGCCTTCAGATATTTCTGGGGAAGTCACTCTGCAGAAGTCTCGCAGGCAAAATTACGGGGCATGGTGAGATAATCATCTTTTTGTTTGAGAGGATAAAATGTACAATCTGCCTGAACTATCTGGGCGACTGAGTTAAAAGTGAAGGTTTTGCCTTTGAGTAATTGTGGCACCTGATTCCTGACATGGTGGGGAATCGCTTCCTAAGTTATATAAATGTCTAATCACTGTGCTGTACCCCTGAAACTAATTTAATATTAAATGTCAATGTCGTTGAAAAAATAAGAATTTAAATTAAAAAAAAATTGTTGCCTTTCACATCTGTATGGCACAGGGGATGATGCAAGTTAGACTCCGAGCCTCTCTTTTTGTGCTTCTTCTCGCTTTAGAATTCTTCTCTCTCCCTTCTTCTGCTATAAATAACCTTCTTACCTTAATGCCCTGTGTTAGAGCTGCCAAACTGGAGTTTAAGAGGTTTACTGCTCCCCTTACTTTCCATTTGGGGATCTTAAGATGATTCTTCAGATGAAAAATTATTTTCTTTGTGCTTTCTTTTGGACAAAGATAGAGTTCAAGACTCTGTTAATGGCCCAACAAAGTGGTTGGGCGATGATTGGTTTCCTGGCATCCAGGTGCAGGGAGATTCAGAAATTTTCCCTTAATTCTTCCCCAATCAAGTGGCGGGGTCAGATGATGGGGCTGTGGGCAGCTTTTTTTAGTTGCTATCCTGCCATTCCAGGCATCCATTCCTTTGTTACCTGTCCTGCCACTATGAGTCATCAAAGACTCACACTTTCAGAGAAAAGTGTGTTTCCTGAAGACGTTAAATTGATTACAGAGCGTTCGTCTGGTCATTCATTTCAGTGTTTTATGCGTAGTTTCCATTCAAAACGCTCTTTAGCTTGTCATGCTGTCAAATGCTGGGTATAGGTAAAGACATGTGTTTGCATTTGTATGTCAGCTCCTGACATTTGTATTTATTTGTACATATGTATTTTGTTTGTTCAAATAAATGTTTCATCAGATGTAGCATACAGTAGGGAGACTCAGAGAGAAGGAGCTGGTACAATTCAAAAACAAGTGAAATATTTCTCAATAAGACTTGGGTTTCCGACTTCTAGTTAATTATAAATATGATCTGGAGAAAGAAGAAGCACATCAGGGAGCTAAGGTCTGTATTTATCTTTTAATGTTATTGTTATATTATACAGTTTACTGCATAAATAATTGAAATGATAGTAATAACAATTTAGGGACCATTCAACTGTTGTGTACACTATATTTCACTGATATTCACTTTTCTGAACTGTACAGATTCACAATGATTTCCTATTTAATGAACATACAGTGGCACATTTCAAATGAAAGGTTTTTTACATGGATAAAATGTGATTTTAATTCATTCCACTTAAAAACATCCTTCGTCATTTGTTCACCAAAAATCATTCAAGAGTCTTAAAAATAAACTTGCTTTATACTGTCGTTGTAGTATTTGTTTTAAAACTGCAAATTTAATATGATATTACTAGGAAGAAAAAAGAAACCTTGAAAATTGAGTGATTTTAATTGAACCTGAATGAGTACAAATTATTGTGTTTACCTGAATGTTTGGCTATACACATGTTGAAAAATATAAAAGCAAAGAATATTAAGGTAATAATTTTCATAGGTATAAAGAAGAATAGTGGTCAATGCAGGATTAATATTTCCATACTCTATGAGGAGAACTTTTCATTTCTTCAGGTCTTATTATTCTTGGTTTAATATGCTGAAATGGTTTCCTTAAGGGCATGCATAAAAACTCATTCATCTCTATATCTCCTGTTCCTCAACACAGTCGATGGTCAAGAAACATTTATTGAATAATTTTAGTGAATACCAGTTTGTCCTTAAATATTCCTCTTTCCCCATCTCCTCCTTTGAAGGGAAATTGGAAAAGGAGAGAAGGGAGTAGAAATAGATAAAATAAATTGAAACCCTACTTTATACCAGGCGCTTGACATCTATGATATTACTAAACATTACCTAAAACCTATGAGATTGATATCTCTATTCAGATTTTGCAGAAGGTGAAACCGATGTTCAGCAAAGGGAAACATTATACAAGGATACACATATAATAACTGACAAAGCTAAAATTTGAACCCAGGTTTGATCCCAAAGTATGTGGGGATTTTTTCCCGCACTTTCTTACTCATAGATCCAATCAATATTCTTGAGTCCATACTATGTGCCAGACACTGTTATAGACACTAGAAACAATCACGAATTCAACAGATAGTTTCTGACCTTGGAGAGCTTACATTCTAGTGAGGGTAGGTAGACAACAAATTTGCCATACATACCACGTTGATCTCTATCTATTTGAAAACTGAAGTTATTTGAATACATCACAAAATTGGAATTAGTCTGTTCTCTAAAATTCAGAAACTAAGAGCTGTAAAATGATGTGGGCAGAGTAGAATGAGCCAGGGGACAAATAGCAGTAGATGATTTCAAAGCGGTAGAGAGAGTCAGATACGGCAGAGCCTCATAGGGCATTTTAAGCTCTTTTGTTTCTCCTTAGAATAAGATGGAAAGCAGAGGAATGATATGCTCTGGCTCAGAGTTAAATATTTTGAAGGGGATAAGAAAGAAAACAAGAAAGAAGACCAGTTTGAGGCCCTTCCCTTGTAACAATACAGACAAGGGATGGTAGCCTCTGGAACCAGAATGATAGCAGGGGAGATAGTGAGAAATGGTTGGATTCTTGACAAAATTTGCAGATGGAGTGATTAGATGTAGGATACTTTTGGAGTTTCTGCAATTATTCCCTATTTTCCTTGGTCAAGATCATGTTATTTTTGTAGTTTCCTCACCTATAAAATGGGAACGATTTTTGAGAACCCATCTTGACAAATGTCCTCAGTATCATGCCTAGTACATAGTAGGCATTCAATATGAATTATCTGTTCCTAGCAATTAGCACAGCTAATTGGATAGGGAACAACTGCAGCTCTCTAAGCACGCAAATTGGAGCAGGTCATGAAGGCAGCCCAAGTTCAGGACTGGCTCAGGAAGCTGTAAACAGGCAAGGCTGGTGATAACAGTGCCCCTGAAGTAGAAGGTGCAGGAGTGAGGGATGAGAAGAAAAGAGAGATGTGGAAAACATGATTTCCAAGAAGAGCAGAGTCCTCCAAAGAACACATTTCTGTTCCTGACCTCAAGCACTGTGTAAACACAGCGTACATACCCAGAAAGAGCTCAATGACATACCTAATTTACCCTGGGAGGGAAGCATTTTTAAAATGAGAAGTTTTAGATGACTAATTTAATGAGATGCAGGAAATGAAAGATTATAGACAAAACTATAACGATATAGATTCCCTTATAAATTTAACTGGTTATAGAACACTTTTGTGTGAATGATTGGCCACAGCCTCAAAGAAAACCACAATTAGGGAGTTTTTATCAAAGCTATGGCATTGTTTTGGTAAAATATTTGCTTTCTTATTCACTCTATGTGAATTCTTATTCAATAATAAGATAATCTTCAATGCTAATTGAAAATTGTTGATGGAATTGGTTCTTTCATTTTGATTTTGCATTTTTAATTAATTTTTGCTAGATCTTAAATATTGTAAATTAATATATGCTCATACTAAAAGATTTAAAAATTATACAAGAAAACGATAGTGAAACGTAAATGTCCTGTTCTCTATCCTGCAATTCCCCACGTTTTTTGCCCCAGAGGTACAATTATCACTAGTTTTTTCTTTATCTTAACAGGAACATTCTTTGTATATACAAGAATACATATATATGTATATAATTTTTAAAAATGTGTGCAAGCAAGAGGAAATGCTTTGGCAATCTATTCTAGACACTTAGCCAAAATATAAGAGTTAATAGTGAGAAAATGATTTTATTAGACTTAATCTTAAAAAAAAAGCCTTAAAAAGCATAAAAATAGATTTCTTATTTCAAATAAAATTTAAATGGCAACACTGTGGTATTTCTTGGAAGAAAGAAATCAAATTTTGTTGAAAGTAAAGGTTGAGTCCTTCACCACCTTCAAATTTTATGATAGCTCAAAGTATCTTATCAATTACATTAAAATTTCACAGCATTATCTTAAGGACAATTATTTGTACAACACTATTTTTGGGCTTTATCAGTTTTCCTAGGGATCTCAGTTAAAAATCCTTTGACATTCGAATTATTTTCATTTGAAGTGCTTCTTGTCATTGTTAACTATTTTTGTCTGCTTAAATTATCGATTTGTCTAAGACTATCAAATCACCATTTGATATGGATATGATTTGAGCTATTTTCATTATCTGAGGGGCAGAGGTAGCAAGGAAGGATTTTTGAGTGACCAGTTACTTAGTGAATATTTTCATGTTATGATGGCTTTTACTTTGCTTTGTAATCTTGTTAGTATAAAGACCCAAATGATATGCAGTTAATAATTGAAGAGAATTCCCTCGAGAGCTAACAATTTTTTAATGGGCTACACAAATTACCTACTTTCCACTTTAGGGGTGTTCCATCATTTGTTTATCTAGTGCCTTATTGATGAAAAAGAAAGGTATTTACAACTCTTTGAAAGTACAGACATTGCTGAAATGAGCATTCACACACATATATATATTTGTATCCAGGGCAAGAAAAATGAATTTTTAGAAGTGAACTTACCAACTCAAAGGGTATTAGTATATATTACATTTTGATAGATTCTACCAAATTGCCCTGTGAATGGTGTCATTAATTTATTCTCCCACCAACAATGCATGAAAAAGCCTATTGATCACACCCTTATCTATATTGGATATTATCAAAACTTTTTAATTTTTGCCAATCTGCTGTTGAAAAGAAATCTTATTGTTTTTATTTATATTTACTCAATTATAAATGATGGTAAAACTGCTTTCCTTAATTTTTTTCTCTTTTCCCATTTGCATTTGTTTTTCTGTAAAGTTTCTATTCATGCTCATTATCTGCTTTTATAATTGAATTATTCATCTTTTTCATATTCGTTTATATGATCTTTTTGCATATTGGAAAAAATAGTCCTTTGCTATATGGGATGTGTATATTTTTCTTTAGTTTGTCATATGTTTTTTGACTTTGTTTTGGGTGTTTTTATCATGTAAACACTAAATTTTTATATAGTCAATTTTAGCAACCCCTCATTTATGGCTTCTGAATTGATGTTATGTTTAGTAAAGCCTTCTTCACTATAAAATTGTTTGTTATTTATACTGCGTTTTCTTCCAGAACTTTCATGTTTCACTTGCTAAGCATTTTAAATATGCTCAGAATAATAGATCTTTAAAAATAATAGCTTTTCATATTACTTGCAGATTTGGTCATAACCTTAAAATTAGAGTAGGTCATCACTATATACCTATCTGAAAAGATAAGTGTAATAAATGGCATAAACACCATTGATTCCCTTTCTTCTGCTAGCATGGAGAACATATGTGCCTCCTAAACTTGTCTGATCACAAAATTATGACTGAAGGAATCTGGGAAGGGTTTTTGTATATACAAGTCACCAGATGTTTTATAATGATTCTGTGAATATGAGCCTCAGGATTAGACTAGAACCAGTGTTACAGGTCAAGACTGAAACTCATTGACCAAGCTATGCGGGAAAGTTTGTGCAGCGCCTGCTGGCACAATACATAAATATCGAGATTTATTACTCTCTGTCTCCAGCACTGAATTTGCCCACAGATTTATGAAAGGGAAAACATGAAATTGAGATTTGTAAATATTTGAAGTTTACTTCTGAGATCTAAAAAAGCAGTAAGAAGTCTAGTAATAAATTCAAAATAGAGGTTGGGGAATGCAGTAAGTTTGCAATTATAAGAATATAACTTAAGGAAGGAATCACAAACAATAAAATTTAATAATTTCACCCTTGGTTTATAAAACACTGAGCTCCAACTGACATAAATTATTAGCCTGAGGAAAAAATGGAGGTAAGTGAGTATGCATTGTCACAGAGGAAATCGTTGGTAAATTTGGCAACTAGAGTTAGAATCTCTAATTCTTCTGATGGACTGATTCTCCCTGCAAGTCAGTAAAAGCCGAAGCCTTTAAGAATTTTTACCAATATGAAAAATGTTCAGTGTCCTTTGCCCTACTTATTTATTTATAACAACTAATGACATCTTGGAAGCCCTTAAAAGTAATCATTTTAACAGTTTTATCAGTTTTTCCATTTTTTAGTAAGCAGGAGTCTAGCTCCTTCAGGAATCAATTTCATGTATTTTATAGGATTGTGAGCCTATGTCAATTTGCAGGGCTAATATTAGGCTTTATCTAAGAAAAGCAATTAAACCAGTGATGGGAATCTAGGTCTTAGAATCAGACAAAACTAATTTTCAAATTCTACTTTGTCAGCAGCTGTATAACCTTGGCAAATAATTAAATTTCCCCCATGCCTTAGTTTCTTCATCTTTAAAATGGGGTTATTAGTAACTTTTAGTTGCCAACTCCATTGCATGATTGCTAAATGTCAAGCCCCACTACTGTCTTCTTCGTTAACATGCCAGAGCCACTCCTAGCTGGTAGTGGGCCTTTTTATGATTTATGAAAAGGCAACCCAGTAGGCAGATAAAATGCAAAGTGGAACCTCTCCTCTGGTCCTCTGGACTAAAACAGGGGGGTCACACAGCTTGATATGTGAGCTATACAGAGTATGGGCTCGATTCCAGTCTCTGCTGGACACCTTTCTACAGAAAGGCCCTAAATGGAATCCAGGTTTCGTTTAGTTCCTAGGCAGAGATTCCTTGATTCAGAAGAAAATAGGCACAGTGTCTGACCTAGGAACAAGCGTGGCTGGCCGATGAAATGAAAAAGGTCAGCTGGAGAGCTTCCTTGATAAGGGAAAGTCCCAGGAGGAGAAAAGTTTGTTTTGGTTCCTGCTTTTGAATGCAATCATGCGATGGCACAATGTTCTAGGCTTTTCTATTTATTATTTGATCATGAGTGGAAGACCAAGAGATGATCTAGAGCCCTGACACCAACTACTTAAGGAACTAATGCTAGAACTCTCCTGTTTCTGGACGTCTATATGAGAAAATCTCATTTGTTTAAATCATTGTTAGTTGAGTGTTGTGCTACTGAAAACTTTCCTAATTAATAGAGGACCATAAGATCTGTTTAAAGGATTAAGTGAGATGTTATCATTAACCCTTTTAGTTAGCAACATAAAAAAGGACTCAGTAATCACTGATTCCCATGACAGCAGTGCTCATGATGGTAATAATCATCATCATGTTAGGTAGGATAATGGAAAGAACTTGGGATGTTTGAAATTCTAGCTTGTCTCTTGGGCAAACTACCTAACAGAGGGCTCAACTGTAAAAAAGAGTTAATAACAATACTTGTCTCACAGGGTGGTTGTGAGGATCCAAAGGGACTGTGTGTGAAAAGCATTTTACAAGCTGCGAAGAATGATATAAAGGTTAGTTGTTATTGTTCTAGTATCTTAGCCATTAGCTCTAAAGATAAGATAAAAATTGCCCTCAAATAGAGATAAAAGCAATAACAAATGACTGAGTCTGATTTTAGACAAGGGTATTGAGTAATAAGAATTAAAAATAACTTTCAATCTATTTAAGCTATAAATGAATCTCATCTTCATACCTGGGAACTTGAAATAGGCAATAAAACCACCTTATCTAGAATGGGAAAAATGAGTTATTTCCCCCACACACAGCTTCGGTGCACTGTTAAAGAAAGCTTGACAATAGAAAAGAATGAAAAATTTTATACTGGAAGCGGAGAATATATTATAGAAATGAAGACCAGATTTTTGGTGGGGGGTGGGGGACGGGAGTTGAGGTATTTCATGAGGTGTTCAGCAGAGAATTTAGGCTCAGAAAGGATCCAAGAAAATGAGTAAATTACAGTTATCATTTTCTTTTTAGTATTCTCTTAGTTCGACTCATAGGACTGGGCCTTCCTTTGGTCCATTCAGTAGAGGGTGTTAGTTAACTGGTCTGCCTTTTCTCCACAGTGTCTTAAACATAAACATACAAACACCACAAAGTACAATTGAAAAGTATAATAATTAGAGTTTGTATCTGGTATTTCACCTCTTACACTTTTACACGAAGGCATTATAAAACTTTTAGCCAAGAATGACTAAGAAAATGTCTCCATGCCTGGTTTGGTATAAGTTTTTGTTTTGTCATCCTGATTCCAAATAATTCAGTAGTTCTGTGCCTCCAAGTGCTCCAAATCCCACATGGATTGGGTTATTTCCTTGTAACACAGAACCATGAATTACTAAGAAGTATCTGATTAACCAACATTATGAAAAGTTCATATTTTTAAAAATGAACTTCATCAATTGAAAGTGTTTGGTTTTATTTCTCTTCTGATTTGCAAAGGGACTTATATAAATTCAGGAGGTGGGCTTTCTTTGTAATGTGTATTCTGCAAAACCAAGCTCCTACAATGGCTTGAAAACTCAACTAATTTTAGCTAGGTTGGGGTTTGCTGATGATCCCAAATTTTTGTAGGAAAAACACAACCCATGGGTAAATACTAATATCAAGTAATCTTTCTCCATTAACCAAAAAATGATTTTTTTCTACAGTTAATACCTGAGCTACACTTCTACCCCACTAAAGGTTTGCTTTTTAATTATTTTATGCCCATTTTAATGTAGGCAACACAAGCAGACAGATTCAAGTGCTGTTCCTAGCACTATTAATGACTTCCTTTAATTCTAAAAAGATTGAGAAATTGCTCATTTAGTTCTGTTAATACTAGTCTATTAGTTTACATGCTGAGCTGCTGACCTAAAGATACCCCCTCTTACAATGACTGAAACAAAAAAGATGTTTGTCAAGTATCTGTCCAGAATTAGGTGGGCATCTCTGTGCTGGTAGGTGGCTCTGACATGCTCAGTTTGTGACTCCCACTTATGGGCCCAAACTGTTTCCCACAGTTCTTCCCATTTCACAATCAGAGGGAAGATCTAGCCATTTCAAAAGCAAGACTTGCAAGTGCCTCACATCACTCCTCTGGTCATCCCATTGGCCAGAATATCGTATCACACAGCTGAAGGGAGGTAAGTCAATGTGGAGCTTGAGAACCCGTCAATGTGACCAGTTAAGATTCTGTTATTATGGAAGAGGAAGAAAATGGATGTTGAAAAATAATAGAAGTCTACTACACTAGGTAGCTAGAAGAAAGCTTCTCATATTTTAATGTATATGCAGATTCTGATTCAGTGGATCTTGGGTGGAAACAGAGACACTGCACTTTCTAACAAACTTCCAATGCTTGATGCCAATGCTGATGGTCTGTGGACCACACTGCACAGTAAGGAACTAGAAGACTCTCTTGATAGCAAAAAATGGGGGCTTCTTTAGACCACCTTAAAAAATCATTTACTATCAGGAAGATTGTGAAGAATCAAGGAAATACTAAGTAGCTAAACTCTCTTTTGACTATAGAGTATTTATCTTTGTGCGAATGTACCATTCTTCTCTCATATCGAAGTACATAATTTTTTACATAGTCTCTAGTCCAAAATCTGACAGCAGTATTATTTGCTTTAGTTAGACTCAGAGCATCCCACAACCAAATACCATGATCTCACAGGTCACCTGTCATCCTGTAAATGGGATAAACTTTGGTTTAATCAGAAGCCACATCAACATGAGCATCCTGACTTGGTTTCTCTGAGCAAGGAGCACAGGGCATCAGAGTTAATGCTTCACGGGAAGCCATACAGAAAACCATATATAGTTTCTTTGGATATTATATCAAGGTATAGGAACTTAACACTTTGTGGGTGAAAACTGAGAAAAATCAAGGCAATAAAGATTTATATTTTGATATAATGGCATTACAATTAGTAAATTCATTGCTTTCTACTTATCGAAAAAATGATGCATGTTTTTTACTTCATACTGAAAAGCATAAGAAACAACATAATTTAATTTCAGTTATTTAATAATTTCCCAAGTTAACATTAAGATAAAGGCAAGATAAGGAGTACAAAATTACAGAAAGAACAAAAGAATATTTTATGTAGAGAAGATACACTTTTCACACTTTATATAACTAATCATGCTTTGTTCTTTAATTTCAATGTTTTCTTCTTGTTTAATGCCACATTAAGATGACTTATATACTTATCTACAACCCACTTTAATTAGTAGATCTGATTCTTAGGGCATCCAGACTCTACTCACATTCATTTTGGCTTCTGGATAATTCTTCTCTTCCTATATCCTCTAAGAAGGAAATACACACCGGCACAATTAGATGCAGCTGTTTTTAATTAACCCCTTCAGCTGTCCTCCAGATGAATGATTCAATATGACTTGGCAAACTGACGATTTCTAAGGAATCATACATATTTATAATATACCAATAATATTTAATAAAGTTAATCCATCTAAACCAGTCGAGCAAAATAAAACCAATGCCTCCACCTTATTGGTAAAATCCAATTCAGGTGACTAACCAGGTCAGAATGTTACTTCTCAGTTAAACAAGGCCTCACAATGAGAGTTTAGACTTCTGATGGATCCTTATTCTTTTTTAGGTGGGAATCAGGCAAGGGCTGAGGAAGACCTGAATGGACCACTTGAGATGACTGTGGGTCCTGGGGAAAAGGTTCCTCTAACACTTTGCCGTGTATTGTAAAGCTGAAGGGCATACAATGTCAGATGAGAGAGTAGTGGCTGGAACCAAGGCATAAGTCAGAAGACCAGGCTGAACACAGGAGTCAAGCTATGGAAGTCAGGGCAGGAGTTCAGGAAAAGGCGGGAAGAACAGATTGTGAAGTAGTGACATGAATCAGAAGCAGCTGTGAAAAAGTCCAGGAATAAGGGTGGAATTTGCCTATTCGCCCCAACACCCTGGGTAACTATTTATCTTGCCAACTGGATCAAGGACATATAGAGGATTGTTGGAAGGAACAACGGAGACTAGGCAGGATCAAAATTAATCTCTTCCTTAAAGGAAAGAGGCCAGGCCAACACCAGATAAACCCTAAGAGTGGCAATGTTTGCATAAATAGGTCTATTTCTTTTAGTCCCAGACTCACCATTCTGTAAGTACTTATTGAGTAGAAGTGAAATAGTAAAAATATGAATCAGATATTTCTTGCCCTCAAATAACTAATATTCTTGTTGACTTGAGAGCAATCTCTAAATATTATACAAGGCAAAATGTTATGTCTCAAACTTTGAAAAAGACAGTTGGGATCCAAAGTTATTGCCAAGACCAATGTCAAGGAGTTTTTCCTCTATGTTTTCTTTTAGGAATTTTACAATTTCAGTTCTTACATTTAAGCGTTCGATCCGTTTTGAGTTAATTTTGTGAGTGGTGTAAGATAGGGGTCCAGTTGTATTCTTTTGCATGTGATTATCCAATTTTCCCACACCATTTATTAAAGAGATAATGTTTTTCCCATGGAACATCCTTGCCTCCCTTGTCAAATATTAATTGACCATACAGTCTTAATGTTAAAACTTAGGAAAGACTTCATGAAGTAAGTGACATTTAAAGCTGGTCCTTAAAGGCCTGGGAAAGACAAGATGGTAAGAAAAAAAGTCCAAGTGGAATGAAGTTGAGTAGAAGAAATAAAAATTTAGAAGTATTTGGCACAATGAGGAATGAAAAGTATTCTAGTGTAGCTATGGGGTGGATTGCACACAGAGAGATGAGTGGGCGATATGACCTGAGAAGTAGGTTGTGATGATACTTAATGGCATCCAAATATGTTTATTCTATGAGCAATGGAAACAACCAAAGGTTTTGAGGGTGGGCATTGCTATAGATTTGTGTACTTGAATCCTACAACTCACTCATCTTATTTCTGCAATTCTAACTGAAAGAGCTATACACCAAAGAAACTAATATTAATTTTTAATAGCTTCTAACAAACATTCAATATCTCCTTACCCTCATGTTGGGATTTTCCACCAGTCCATTTACTGGAAAACCCATTTTTAAGCATTAAAATCTATGTGAGACTTTTGGTTCCTATCCATTTATTTCATGATGGCGAGATCCGTAGAGCAAACCCAGCTGTCTTACCCAGTTAGATGCAGGTGGAGACATAGGAATAGGGAAAGAGGCAGACACTGCTCAAGAGCTAATGAATGGAGCAAGACAAACCCAAAAAAGGGTCCATGGCTCATAGACCCAGAATGAGAAAGAGAGAGGGTGAAGTTTAGGCATAGTCATTCGGTCCCTAAGTAAGATACACCCCCAAAGAGTGTCATCCGACTCATCGGACCAGCCGCTCCTTCACCACTGGAGAAGAACTAGGAAAGGGAGTTCTTATGGACTGTGTTACATCACCCTTTCTTTGGGCCAAGGCAGAGTAAAGAAAGGATGATAAAATTTCCCCACCTTCTTCTGTACTGACTGAAGTATAGAAAACACATCCAAGAAGAACGGATTAATTAGAGGGGATGGATCCATAAGATGTTGCAGTGGTGGTGGAGTTGATAGAGTTTGACAACAACTGATTATGGTGAGAAAGGGCAGGAAATAGATTAAAGTAATATCTTGGATAACCAAAGGGACGAATATGCCTAAAATAAGGAAAGAAGTAGGTGAAGAACTGTGGAGAAGAGTGTCTAAGAGGATTTCCTTTGAAATGAGTCAATCATGAGAATAAAATGAATTTAAGAAATTGTATTACGAATGCTTTTATGCAAGTGAAAGAAACTCAACTCAAATTAGATTTTTTGATCATTTATAGGCTCAAATAACTAGGAATTTCCAGGAGTCAATCAATTTTCAGTCATAGTTGCATTTAGGGTCAAATGATATTATCAGGAATTAGTTATCACTTTCCATCACTTAGTTTTGCTTCTCTCTGTGTTGGTTTCATTCTCAAGCTGATTTCCCACATGGCAGCAGGGAAGGTTAAGGGCAGCTCTAGGCTTACTTTTCTTATAACTGATATTCCAGTCTTTTTCCTGAGAATTGAATCAAAAGTTCCAAGGAAAAGTCTGATTTTCCCCCTTTGGCACATGTGCCCATCCCTAAACCAATCATTTTGTTTGGGAGAGTTTGGTCATGTGCCTGGAGCTGCCAAAACCGTATAAAGTGGCAGGATGGATTTTGAACAGCCTTACTTTCTATCATGAAACATATTTGGGGAATCAGAACACAGCATAGGGCTTAGAGGAATTTAAGCATGGGTGGTGGAACAGGGGTAGCTGTTTGCACAGGAAAACAGCTTGAAGACCTTGGGCACTGGAGGACAAGGTTAAGTGAAGAAAGGCTAGGTAGAAAAGGGCAAGTCCCAAAGACAACTTCATCGACTTTACAGTTTTATTTAGGACTTCCAGGCTTTGTCATTCCAAGAGAAAACCTGCTGGGTGAATAGCAAGGTGCAGTATGGCTAACAAATTAACAGAAAATAAGAGTTAACCCACCAAAGAGTTTTGCAAAGCTTATTTGTTTATCATTACCCATTCCTTAGCCAGTTTCCAGAGATAAAGTAAGTCACAGGGGCTATGTACATTCAGTTATACAGGCTAATTCTTCAGTGAGTCGCTTCAAACTTCAGATAAAGAAGGAACATAAATCTTTTCAAATTCATAAGGTGATGCAAAGAAAAAGTCAAGAATCTGCTATGAAAATAAACTATAGCATATGTATCAAGTCAAGAAAGCTTTGTCAGCATTCATGGAAATAGAAGCAGGGAGGGACTTAGTCCAATTTGCTTATGTTTTTAGGCAAGGAACTACGTAATTTGACATAGGCTACATAGTCATGTAGCGGCAGAGCTGATTACAAAAAATTCACATCTCCTGCCTCCTAGACTTGATCATGTTTTATTACATCATCCTATATCAGCCAAATACTTCTCCTAGGAGAAAACTGTCCAATCAGATGATCATTCAAATATGTTCGTATATGCATTAAAGCATCCACATCCAGTGGAGACTGGATATGGTTAAACTAGGGTTAATCCTGGAAGCCTATGATCACTGCTAGGAACATTTGAGAAAAAATCAATCCAGATTCATTTAGCTGCTTAAATCAAACCTGTGCTGGGTTTTGTTGTTGTTTGCTATTTCATGGGATTTCTTTCATTTATCCCAGACTCCCAAAACTCAATCCTTTTTTTGCAAATGATCCCATAGGTCAGGGACCACTAGGATTGAACATCAGTAGATAGAAAAGCACTCACTGCCATTGAAGATCAAGAGCCCCTGTCGAAAGAAGTAAATGTCTAAATAGGAAACTGTCACAGCGGTAAAAAAAAAAGGCAGGGAGAAATCCCACTAGGGGATGCAGATCAAATAAAACAGAAGAGTATTTTATTCAGGCCTATTAAAATAGACAATTAAAAACAATACGGTTGTCCCTGCAGGGAAACAACTGAGCAGCTCCTCACTTACATATGCAAAGCACGGTATGCTTATGTGGCATCTTTCAGAAAGACCCTTCTAAGGCTCTGGCTGCACGCTAGCAGCATCACTACACATGTCAGCCTAAGTCAAAGTAATGCATGGACTATGGTTTTCATGTTATGTGATGCCTGGGAAAGTCTTAGCCTGAGAAGAAAGTTTCACATTTAAGAAATGAGTTAAACTGAAGTGCACAAACTATTCATTTCTGCAGTCTTAACATGATCAAAAGAATTCCTAGGAGGAGAGTCATTTAACAACTATTACTTTAAAAAGCGAAGTAAGACTCATGGCATCAAAAGATATAGCCAGCTGAGTGGCTACCCCTGAGCTTTCGGTTAGTGTTTGTAATTATCAAGCATCATTCACTACAGGTACACTAGTCACTCATTTATCAAATGTTCTATCTAGTGGGAATTGTCCAAGCTACCTTTATCTCCTGTTTTGCCAGACTGACCTTAGAGGAGTGAGAGGAATACCTGTGCTGGGGCCCATATATCCCCCCTTCACACACACACACACACACACACACACACACACACACACACACTGGGGATCTGGCTCTCAGTACTGACTTTGCCTAAAACCATAAATATCCCTTGGGAGGACAACCACCACTCAGGCTTAGGGATATGCTTCTCCATATCTATTTCCCTATGTCTTTTTTTTTTCTTTTATCCCAATTTTATTGGGATTTTGAGAGAGATAATGAGTGTGTTTATTATTTCATATTTAAAGAGAACTCTCACTCCTTCCTTCCCTGCCTCTATCATTTTTTAGTTACAATTTTATTAAGATATAGTTCATATATCATACAATTTACCAACTTGAAGTATACAATTCAGTTTTTTTAGTATATTCACAGAGTTTTGCAATGAAACAAAAGATGACTGTATCCAAATACCATGAAGACATAAGGATTGTGCCATTGTCAACCTCAGAGAGGAACTCTGCTTCAGAACAGAGGATTTGAGAGGTGAACAAGCTTAAGAAAAAAGACAAAGTAATTGAATTGTTGAACCTTCCTGAGAGAGTATAAATTCAGTAGATTTTCTCATTAGCCAAGTATCCTTTCTCATTAGCCAAGCATCTGAACACTGGCTTCCCTTTAAATTAGATTTCATAGTACCAGAGAGTTCTGGAGATAACCACAAATGGTGCACATGGCAGTTAAATGAAGTTTTAACTTTATTTACAACAGTTACACATAGCAGTTAAATAAAGTTCTATAAAATTAAATGATTTCTTATATTTGTGTACTAATAAACCTAAACAAGTCATGTGTGAAGCGTGATACCAATTATGTTGTCAATGAGATGGACACTGAAAGCTATGAAAGCTAAAATTAAGGATAGTTTTATATTTTATAATAATTCCAAAAAGATTTAAATAAATTTTAATTTTACCTGTAAAATACATTTGAAATAAATAAAATGTTAACTTAAATATTTTATGTTTAATTTATAATTTTAAATAAATCATTTAGAAATATGACATGTGAGTCTTCACTTGTACTCTTACCTCAGGCCCTGTATATAGGAGGGGTGAGCCAATTTCTTCTCCCTACTCCTTTGTACACAGATTAGTGAGAAAATTGATGAGTAAACCATTCATATTGCAAAAGTGTTAATAAGACTGTTAAATATGAGCAATGACTAAAACAAAGTAGAAGTGGATAGTATAAATACATCTGTCGAAATAATTAAAAATTAGCTACTCAAAGAGCACTCTGACAAGTTCACTTTGCCAAATACCATGACCCTTTCTTTGATAGCATTGGACCCTTCTTCTTAAAAATCTCCTATTTCTATCTCCATGATATAGTTTATATCATGTCATTTATCTTCTAAACTCTTATTTTAAAATCTTTTTTATTCGTAACCAGCATATGGATGAGTTTTCCCACTTCTTTTTAGTTGATACAGTACTATGTTCATTTTATGATAGCAATAAATATAAGGTTAATGAATAAGTGAATATAGAACATTGTTCTAGCAACATATTACATGGGGACATAGACCTTGTGATCACCGATTCTAAATAGATACATATTCAGGAATACTCTCAAAATTCAAACCCAATTTCATGGTTATGGAAGATTTTCTGTTGTCGCACAGATGTGCTATAACAAGCCAGAGAGTGCAATTCACTAAAGACCATGTTAGTAAGAAAATCACAACAGCTGGTATTATTGAGAACATTAAGAATGCTTATTGGAGAAATAACACCCACATCAACTTTGAAGAGCATGAAACTGAATCTCACCAGGGCAGTTCCATTCCTTCTTACTTATCTCTATGCAGGAATGAATGAATCAGAAAATTTTGCAAATGATTTATGATTTCCCTTATATCTAGAAAGGGAATATAAGTGGATAAAAGGATGAGCCCAAGAGGCTATATGAATAAATGTGAATATGGCAGATGAGATGCAATTAAGAGAACAAACACCATCATACTGATGTAGTGTTGACCTTATACACATTTCTGAAGGAGACCAGACATTGATTGTTGTCTATAAGTGGTTACTTTCTGTAATTCAGGAATTAGCACCTAAACAGTAAACCAAACAATCTCTAAGGATGTGGGTTTAGCTTATGTGGCACCTTTTTATTGAGAACTACTCCATCAATCCCTACCCATGGGCTGCTATAGCCTGCTGGTCACAGATGACTGAACCATAGATGAGCACTTGGTCCAAACTTTCACTGGGATCAGGCCAATCTAGTTCTTTTCACATCTGTAATTAGGAATAAGGTGGAGTAAATTCAGGAGCTTCGAGGTGAATCTTTTCTATCATATATCCCAAGAACCAGAGACAACTGACCTGGAGAAGCACAGAGAGAAGCAGAGCTAAAGAACATTGAGCAGTCACGCCTGCATGAATGTCTGGTGGCTCTCTAGGTTCTGCATAGAGTCTCTGAGAAGGCCAGCTGTCCTCTTTGGATTCTTTTAGATACTCCCACTTCCTTCTAATAAAGTCCCTTTACAACTTAAGCAGTTAGCTTCTTTTACTTCCAACCAAAACAACTTAGCTAAGAAATGGGAAGTACACACACCCTAAGTACAACTGTACTGTGTTTGGAACCCTCATGTGTTATAAAGGTTCAGGCCCATGTCCCCAGTGAACTCTTCAGTGAATGTTTGAAAGTAAATATAAAATAATTTTATTTTTAGTATCTAAAATTGACAAACAATAAAGTTTAGAAGAGAAAATCGTATATGTTTAGTAAATTCTATAAAACATAGGAGACTTTAAAATACATACATACACACATACGGAAGTGGTATGGAAGATGTAAGGACCAGTCACAAGAAAAAAAATAAATCCAGAGTTTAACCTTTTTTTGCCACTTAGACTGACGACATTTTGTGTGTATTTCCTGCAGTATCTTGCTCAAAGTTGGTTGTAAATTCACTCATAGGGAGTCGGAGATAATGTCACGGTGAATATTAAATCAACCAACAAAAGGTGGGAAGGTGGTGACACTAAAGATAAGATCAGATACAAACCCAGTGAACTCTTAAATAAAGAAACAAGTGAGCCCGGCAGGGCTATAAACAACCACCACAGTGAAAGGCAAAAAAAGGGAAGGAGGAAAACGAAATACTCAAATGTAATGAAGCAAGATGTATAATGAATAGTGCCTGGAATGCCTTTTTAAGTAATATAAGTTTCTCCAACCAATGTGATTAAAAAATATTTTAACTGGTTGTGTAAACTTTCACTGGGATCAGCCTGTATGGAATATGTCTTATATTATTAAGAGTCGTTTTACCTAGTACTGTAAGAAACTAGGACCAGAGTAGGAAAACAGACCTGGATCTAGCAGGTGTAAAATAGACCTTGTGCTTAAGTAGACACTGGTTGATAAGCTCTAGGACCTTTCATGAAGAGGAGGAGCTTCCCTCAATCAAGAGAGTACATCAAGAGGAGAATGAGCTCTAAAGTTAGTGGACAAGACACACAATTCACATTTGCTACATTTCACAATTTAGACCTGTCTTTTATATTTATTTAAAATGTCTCGGTTAGAAAATTCTTAGTGTACAATCAAGATCAAATTTAAATAGGTATGAAATTATCACAGTGTACACCTTACACTTTCACAATGTTATATGTTGATTATATCTCAATAAATGTGAAAAAATGGCAGTAGGTGCATAAATTCATTCATATGAGAAATGAATCCAGAATACCCACAAAGAATTGTGATGAAAATATGAAATCTCTTATATATGACAGGCATGATACAAAAATTTGCCAAGTATTTTTTTAATATTCATAATTATTAAAACCACATATCCTTTATCACATTTTGTTAACAATAGCAAAAACAAACTGAGCTAGTTTGTGATCAGATTCTTATTTAGCGTATCATTTAGATGCTTCCTGAACACTAAGAAAGCTATATTATAGACAAAAAGTTTCTCTACACTAAAAGTATTAGGCAGATACAGGCCTTTATTGTTCGCTGAACTCTAAAGTATGCTGAATCTAGTTCATTTTGGTGGAAATTGGCCTGAGGTCAATACAATCTTTTTAAGAAGTACTAGTATTGAGAAAAAATATTAGATTAGTATATTAGTGAATGTTGTTTTGCATGGCTGGAAAGAACCAGTTATTGATAAAATTCAATTTGACGTAAATTTAGTGAAAGCCTATTGAGTGAAAAACTATATGCTAGCTGTGTGCTGCTAGTAAAAGTAGGAACTGGCACTCCCTATCCAGGAAAGCAATTAAGCAATATGTATAAAAAGTTTCACATATGTTTACATCTTTGACACAATAATTCTACTTCCAGATATCTTACCTAAAGAAATAATCAGATGGCTTCACAGATGAATATTTAGAGAAGTAATACCAATTCTTTACAAATTCTTCCAAGACTTAGAAGAGGAAAGAATACTTCCCAACTCTTTCTATGAGGCTCTGATACCAAAACCAGACAAAGGGATTACATTTTTAAAAAATTAAGACCAATATCTCTCATGAATATAAACACAAAAATTCTCAACAAAATACTAGTAAATGAAATTCAGAAACATATAAAAACAATTATCTCATAACCACGTGGGACTTATTGAGGGAAAGCAAGGTTGGTTTAACATTCAAAAATCAATTAATGCAACATACTATATCCTTAGAATAAAAGCATTTGACAAATTCCAACACATCATAAAAAAAAGAAAAGCCACTCAACAAACTAGGAAGAGAAGGAAACTTACTCAACACAAAAAGAACATCTATGAAAAATTTATAGCTATCATACTTAATGGAGAGAGACTGAATACTTTCTCTACATCTGGAACAAGGCAAGAATGTCATATTTGTCACTTCTATTTAACATTGTACTGGGGGTTCTAGGCTGGGCAATTATATAAGAGAATGAAATAAAATGCATGCAGATTGGAAAAGAAGAATAAAACTATCTTTATTCGCAGACATGAGCTTATTGAGAATCCTAAGAAATCCATTAAAAAACTATTAGAACTAACAAAAAGGTTTAGCAAGGCTAAAGGATTCAAAATCGGCATGCAAAAATGGATCATATTTCTGTACACTTACAATGAACAATCCAAAAATGAAATAAAGAAAGTAATTCTATTTATGTCAATATCAAGAATAATAAAATACTTAAAAACAAATTTAACCGAAGAATTGTGAAACTTATATTTTAAAGATAACAAAACATTGTTGGAACAAATTAAAGGTGAACTAACAAATAGAAAAACAGCTCATATTCATAGATTAGAACACTTGATATTGTTAAGATGGTAATTTTCCCCCAATTGACTTACAGATTCAACACAATACAATACTTAACAAGAATAACAGCTGACATCTTTATATAAATTGATAAGTTAATCCTAAAATTTATGTGGAAATGTAAGAGGCCCAAAATAGCCAAAACATTCTTGAAAAAGAACAAAGTTGAAGGATTAAAACTTTCCAATTTTAAAACTTACTACAAAGCAAAAATAATCAACAATGTGGGACTGGCATAAGGATAAACATACAGATTAATGGAGCAAAATGGAGAGTCCAGAAATAAGTTCATATATCTATAGTCAACTGATTTTAGATAGGAAGCCAAAATTATTCAATAGGGAAAGAAGAGTCGTTTCAATAAATTATACTGGAACAATTGGCTATATACATGTTAAAAAATGAAGTTGGACTCCTACTTCACGCCAAGTACAAAAATTAACTCAAAATGGATCAAAGACCTAAAAGTAAGAACCAAAACTCTTAGAAAGATACTATAAAAAAAGTGAAAAGATAATCCATAGAATGGGAGAAAATATTTGCAAATCATATATCTGATAAGGAATTTGCATCAAAATGCATAAAGAACGTTTAAAACTCAACAATAAAAAGACAAAAAAATCCAACATAAAATAAGAAAAGCATCTGAACTGATATTTCTCCAGGAAAAATGGGCAAATGGGCAAGAAACAATCATAGAAGTAAATAAATTGATTTATAAGGAAGTTCCCTACAGCAACAGTTATTAAGAGCAAAAAAAAAGGAAGTAACCTGGATGTCCAAGAATAGGGGAATAATGACATTAATTACAGCAAATTAAAACGTTGACATATATCTCCTCAGGAGACGCGCGCATTGTGAAGGTGTCACCAGCTAGGGTTTCTGGTGATCAGGACCACAGTGGCGCCTCTGGGGATGGGATGTTTCGTGATTTGAGCAGTTCCTTTGGCTTGCAGCAGCTGGCCGCGAGTCCAACAGAGATGGGCAGCCGGAAGTAGAAGCTTCACTGGAGCAGGGCTCCAAGGCAGTGGCGTAGTCGGCGGCCGAGGGGGAGTCGCATCAAGCCAGGGACCAGGAGCTCCTTCACTAGGCCAAAGGCCTCGGCAACTACCTATTTAACTTTGCAACTGCCGCTACAAAAACTAAATAAATAAATAACTGAATCAGTTGCTGAAACAAACGATAAAGAAATCAGTAGAAGGAAAGATAGATGACATCACTGATAAGACGATTATAGGATATTTTCAGAAGGAACAGAAAAAATTTATTGAGGAGCAGCTTACAAAAAAAATAAGCTGCAAGTATCCCGATGGGTTGATAGTAATGATGAAGAAACAATTCAACAACAAATTTTGGCCTTATCAGCTTGACAAGAGTAATTTCCTTCTTGATCCTCCAGCTGCTGTGCAGTTTCATTTTGACTTGGATCAGACGTACCCTGTCGCCGCGGTCATGCTCCAAGAGGACAAACTGCTAAGCAGGATGAGATTCGCCCTCGCTCCTAATCTCGTGAAGGAAGAAGTGTTTTGGAGGAACTGCTGTTACCACGTCTCCTGAATAAGCAGCCGGCCCAGCTCACGGCCCTGGCTGCCCAGCAGCAGGCCACCAGGGGAGAGAAGAGCCACGTCTGCGCTGTCGCTAACAGAGGCAGTACGGCCCCAAACGCCACCTACAGTAATCTAATCTCAGTTTACAACTCGAGAGAATGAAGCGGAGATATCTACTAGCCCTGTTGTTTCTGAGTTTGTCTGCAATGCCTTCGACACTTATAGCTTAGATCAGGAGAATCTGAGGAAAGAAATAGAGCTACTGGTGCTTGACAAAAAGGAGGCGACTGTATTAGAAGAGGACTCTGCAGATTGGGAAAAAGAACTACAACAGGAACTTCAAGACTATGAAGTGGTGACAGAGTCAGAGAAACTAGATGAGAACTGGCATAAGAAAATAGAGAAACTGATGCCGGAGGACAATTAGCCATTTCCTGAAAAATAAGCATTATCCTTAACATTCTGTAACTGGCATTAAATTCTAGATGGCAGTACTGGCTGAATTAGAAGGCACAAAAGAGTAGAACTATGAAATGCAAAATTATTCTTTTTTCAAGTTGAAACTTGCTTCTTTTAAAAAAGTATATAGAACCATTATTCTAGTAAATTAAAAAGGGATGTGTTATGTAATATTTCTTTAAAATAAATCTAGTTAGAGATGTTCTTATAGTCAGTATAGATATCTTAGCCACAGAAACATAAGTAAAATTTTAGAGTTCTGTTTTCTGTGAGGTCAAAAATATATTCTTTAATTATGGTTTTCTAAATATTTGAACTTGTTGAATTTTCATTGCTACATATACGTTAAAATACTTTGTGGATTGATAACTATCAAAATGACCAAATTGTACCAAAGAACTTAAGAAAAAGCACTTTCAGACCTATTTTCCTGGTATTTTTTTTGAAACTTCATCTGGAAGCCAGAAGATAAAATAATTACATTGAGTTGAATGGTATAAACATCATACAATTTGACTTTGAGAAATACTGAGTAAAAATATTCTTCTTTGGGGCTTTTTCTTTCTTTCTCATTTAACTATACCACATTTAATAATAGTGTTTTACTAAATTTCACATGATTGATTTTTTAGGAAGCAGGGCCTTTTATCCTTTTTGTGTTAATGACCAGCAGAAGCCTGTTCACCTTGAAGCATCTTGTTGTTTAAATTGTCACCACATATAAATATTTTAGCTTTGTTTGTCTTAATTAAACTGTTGATCTTTATAAAATTGTGTTTCTCTGAGTACAACTTATAGAACTTCATACAGTCCTACTTGTGTTCTGCTAAACCATCAGGCCCATGTTCATGGAAGATGGTTATTTGAAATGAACAAGGTGGCTTAATTTCCAAGGCATTTGCTTCCCAAGCCTTTTATGTTTCTTAAGGACCCTTTATATCTTTTTTATATTATTATTAAGTTTATTGGGGTAACATTGGTTAATAAAATTATATAATTTTCAGATGTAAATTATAATTTGACATCTGTATATTCTATCGTGCGTTTACCGCCCAAAGTCCAGTTTCCTTCAGCTACCATATATTTGATCCCCTTTACCCACTTCACTCTCCCCAATTCCCCTATATTTGACCCGCTTTACTCCATCTAACTCCCCGCTCCTCACCCATCCCCTACCCTCTGGTAACCACTAGTCCGTAGTCCATGTCCATGAGTTGAGGAGCCTTTATTTCTTAGAGGGGACTAGAATTAAGACAGTTTTTTATAAGAAAAATGTACATAATTTTATCCTTGATCACCCAAAAATTAGTCTGTGTAGTCCTCTGGCAAAGTTATAGTAAATGAGAAAACCGAGGGAGTGTGAATCCAAGCGTTTATTATCACTCTTATGTTTGTAGTTCGGGATACTCACATGAGAACGAGTCAGACTGTCTCAGCTGGGATCACTGGGGTTGTAGCAGTAAACGTACGTGTTCTATGAAACCACTGACCCCATTATCATAGTGCCATAGTTGCTGATTACTGAGTTTGGGTCCAGAGACTATGACTGGCAACTTCTGGAGTAATCCTCTTCAAGGGAAAGATTTGTTTTCTAATAGAGTTTGCTGGAGGGAAAAAAAGTACGTTAAGTGTGTTTAAGTAGCTGAAAATCCTAGATGTAAGCAGATAGAATATGATAGTGCTTGACTCTTAGTATAAGCACTAAAATTGTTATTGATGAGTGTTCAATAAATACAAAAAAGGATTTCAGAGAAAATTCAGAACTTAAAATGACAATAGAAACATATTATCATTGTTACCATCAGTTTTCCATGATATTGCATTTATAAATAACTGAATTGTGCATTGCCCTGTGAAAATAAAAGAATATAATAAGACTTTTTACACAGTAAAAACAAACAAACAAAAAACAGAACATTGAAATATGACATAGCAATTAAAAAGACATGGAAATGCAGTGTAGGGAGATAATTAAGCTCTAGAGCACTGGTCTAGTCTGCTTATGTTTGAATCCCAAGTCTAAAACTTACCACATTCATGTTTTGGGCAAATTACTCAACATGTCTAAGCTTCAGTTTCTTCATCTGTATTTTTTTCCTTCAATTAAAGGTGATTATGTATGTAAAGTGCTTAATGCAAAGCATAGCACATAATGAATGCTAAAAAATATTTGAAAAAATTATAGTGTGCTTTTATTAACATGTTGACATCCTTAAGATACAGAGTCAAGTAAAGAAGTAGGATATAAATGTATGCATAAAATATTCAACAGACTTTGAATAAATGGTTTAATAGATGAGTGGGTAGATGAATGTATAGGATGGATAAATGGATGAATACAGAAATATGTAATGGAATATCATATTACTCCATGTCATTCCTTTAGTAGCACAAGCCTTCTTGGTTTATTATTATCTCACAGTCCTTAACTTTATATGTTTCGTTTTTGTGTCTTGCCTGGTTTTCTATTGGTGTGACGCTACCGGAAACATTCCTGGATCGCAGAGAGAAGAGTCTGCTTTATTTCTACTGGGGCACCATAGATAATACTACCATTACATTCCTGTCATTGTTTCTTTGGTGGAGGTAGCCTGATGTTTGTATGTGCTTTAAGTATATCCTTATTCAACCTACTCAACCTATTCAACCAATCCCCCCTATTTGGCACTTAGTAATCAATTTCTTAATTAGCTTAAATCCACCTGGTTATTTTGCACCTAATAAGTCAGTTAATTCAATTCACGTGGAGATTGTATTTTGTGCCATATTGCAGTCATTACTGATCATCATTGTGTGTGATGGCTGTATGTACAATGAAGACATGATAACCAAGCAGAATTTTTATTCAGTGCTGTTTTGCACTCTGTCAGATAAATGGGGAGTATGGTTAGCATTTTTAATGTAGAAAGGGATTTACAACAGGCCTCCAAAGATCAAAACAGAAATTTGGAGTCTAGTGTATATTATAAACAGGATCACTGTTTAGATTATGGCCTTTCAGATATACCTGATGATGTGCAGCGTCGTTCATTTCAGACTCAAATTTTATTTGTTCAGTAGGAAATGGTAATATTATATTCTCTTATGTTGAAATAAAGGTTGCTGAATAGTGAGATAGAGTTTCCAGAAATATGTCAAGAGTGAATTCCACATAATTATACTTTGCCGCCAAATCTGATGGGTACAGGGTTTGCAGAAAAGAAGGCAAATTTAAGATTTTATTTCTACAATCAACTTGAAGGACTTTCAGATAGAGACAAGTTTCTCTTCATCATTTAATATTATGTTTGTTTTCTTGATAGGAAAATTCTTTAGAGAAATGGTAGTAAGTAGCTCTGGGAAGAGAATTTTAATGATCAAAATAAAATCTTTAAAAATTGGTTCTGATTTTATGTAAACACTATTACATGTAAATCTCTTAATTATTCCAGAGTCAGATACTGGAACCAGTGACCTTGATTGTTTAAAAAAAATCCCAATGTAATCGATATATCAAAATATTTAGATATGGGTTGAAATATACCGCAGCAGCTTAATAGTGTATATTTCATCCAAGAGTCTGAAAATACTGTGGCTGACTGACAAAATAATATTTCCTTAACTTATGCTGATTCAGAATTTGAGTGAAAGGAAATCTCAGCTTAATATTTTTGTTTACTATAGCTTAATTGAGATATAATTCACGTATGATAAAATCCAGGCTTTTAGAGTATACAATTCAGTGGTATTTACTATATCACAGAATTGTATAAACATCACCAATATCTAATTCTGGAATATTTTCAGGACCTCAAAAACAAACCTCATATCCATTAGTAGGCATGCCCCATTTCCTCCTCCTTCAGCCCTTGTCTAGTTTGTTTCTCAATGTATTTGCCTCATCTGGACAATTCATATAAATGGGATCATAAAATATATGACCTTTTATGACTGGCTTCTTTTGCTTAGCATAATGTTCTCAAGGCTCATTTGTGTTGTAGCATGTATCAGTACTTCATTCCTTTTTATTTCTGAATAATATCTCATTTTATAGACCTATATTTTGTTTATTCATTCATTAGTTGGTGGACATTTGGATTGTTTTCAATTTGAGCTATTATGAATAAGGCTTCTATGAACACTGATATACAAGTTTTTGTATGGACTTAGTTTTCAATTCTTTTGGGTATATACCTAAGAGCAGAATGGCTATGTCTTATAGCAAATCTTTAACATTTTAAGGAACTGCAAAAATATTTTTAAAAGTGGCTGCACCATTTTACAAACCTACCAGTAATGTCTGCAGTTGCAACTTCTCCATATCTTCATCAACATTTGTTATTGTCTGTCATTTTTATTATAGCCACCCTATTGTGTGTAAAATAGAATCTTATTATGTTTTGATTTGCATTTCTCTAATGGCTAATGATGTTGAGTATCATTTACTTTGAATTAATGTCTACTCACATCCTTTACCCATTTTTTGATTGGATGGTTTGTGTTTTAAATATTGAGTTGTTAGAATTCTTTAGATATTCTGGATATAGTCCTTTATCAGAGATATGATTTATAAATATTTTCTTCCATCCTGTGATTTCTCTTTTCACCTTTTTGATGGGATCCTTTGAAGTACAAGGGGTTTTTATTTAGATAAAACTCAATTTTTAATTTTTTTCTATTGTCATTTGTGCTTTTGGTGTCATATCTAAGAAACCGTTGCCTGAATCTAAAGTCACAAAAGTTTATGTTTTCTTCTAAGAGTGTATAATTTGAGCTCTTACATTTATGTTTTTGATCTACTTTGAACTAATTTTTGTGTATGTGTGAGGTAGGGGTTCAACTTTATCCTTTGTATATGGATATCTAGCTGTCTCAGTACCATTTGTCGAAAAGACTCTTCTTTTCCACATTGAATTGTCTTGACATCCTCATGAAAAATCAATTTGCTATAAATGTAAGAGTTTTTTTCTGGACTCACAGTTCTATTTTATTGATCTGCACGCTTATCCTTATGCTAGTACTACACTGCCTGCATTATTGTAGCTTTGTAGTACATTTTGAAATCAAGAATGTGATTCTACTAACTTTATTTGTTTTTAAAATCATTTTAGCTACTCTGGGTTTCTTTAATTTTATATGAATTTTAGGATAAGCTTGTTAATTTCTGTAAAAATGTCTTGACTTTTCTTAATTTACACTAATACTCAACAGTTTCTGGTCAGTAGATGGAACATAACTGAAGATGTTTCCCAGTAGGAGTAGTCATGGGAGCTGGCCAGCTGCAAGCTCATGTTCCAGGTGGTCAGTCTGGCATAGAACAGGCCCTCAGCAGCATCTGGAAGAAACAAAGCAGGTTTCAGATCCTTGAGGAGGAAGAGAATTTACAAGATCTGAGTAGAACGGAAAGATAAGAGGCAAGAAATACAAAACTCAAGGCCCAGAGATCTGCTAGAAGAAAAAACGATTGTACATACCAAGTAACCTTGGCCAGAGCGCACTGTGTGCCGACCATTGCACTATGTAAGCATTCAATGCGGAACAGTGATTACTATTATAATTACTTTGTCACAGAATCATTGATATAATGGAAGTCATATTACTAGCTTGACCCTTCCACCAAAGCCTATTTAGTCTATAGTAGTTATAATCAATATTTGAGAAGGATTTTCAATTTGACAGCCAATCATGTACACAATCTCACATGATCCTCATAACAACTTGCATAGTAGATTTTATTTTCAAGTCAGTTTACAAACATTCTCTGATTTTTTTATTACATTTATTGGGGTGACTTTGATTAATAAAGTTATATAGGTTTCGAGTGTACAATTCAATAGTGCATCATATGTATGTATATTACATTGTGTGTCCACCACCCAAAGTCATATATATCTGACCCCCTTTAGCCTTATTTGCCTCCTGAATTTCTTAATGACTATTTTAGACATTGAGGATAAAAAGATGAATAAGGGAAGTCCCTTTCCTTCAGAAATCAACTTAATGGAGATGCAAACAGTCTGATAATTGTATGCATCAACTACTATTAAAAGTGACACTAATGGACGTTGAGCCAAGTGCTCATGGGAATATAGAGGAAGAAGCTCCTAGTCTGACTGGGAATGTATGCTCAAGGTCATAAGGAGTACACAGAGGGATAAAAATTAAACCTAGATATGACAATAATATAACCTATCACCTGTTTTAGGGTTCTCTAGAAGAACAGAACCAAAAAGATTATCTATTATCTATCTATCTATCTATCTATCTATCTATCTATCTATCTATCTATCTATCATCTATCTACCTATCTATCTATCTATCTATCATCTATCATCTATCTATCATCTATCTATCTATCTATCTATCTATCTATCTATCTATCTATCTATCTATCATCTCTCTCTCTCTCTCTCTCTCTCTCTCTCTCTCTCTCTCTCTCCCCCACAGCAGATTTACTCTGAAGAACTGGAACACACAACAATGAAGGTTGAGAATTCCCATAATCTGCCATCTTCGAGCTGGAGGGCCAGGAAAGCAAGTAGTGCAGTTTGAAGTCTGAAAGTCAAAGAGCTTTTGGTGTAGATTCCAATCAGAGTCTGAAGGCCCAAGAACCAGGAGCTATAAGTGCAGGAAAAGAAGATTGATATCCTAGCTCAACAGGCAAGTAGACAGAGCTAATCCTCCATTCCTCTACCTTTTTGTTTTATTCCAAACAAATTCTAATTAACAGAAGTCCAAATTCTGTTCTAATTATCTATTGGTATGTAGCAAAGCATTCCAAATTTAGTAGTGTAAAACAACCATTTTATAATGTTCATTGACCTGTGAAATAGAAATTCTGAGAAGGCAGAGCAGGGACAGCTATGACTACTCCATAACATCTTGGGCCTCACCTAGAAGACTAGAAATCTAGAAATGACTGTGAGTGACTCAAATGCTAGAGGATTACAATCATCTAAAGTTTTCTTCACTTACATTTTAGTGCTAGGATGACTCTAAGGCTGGGCTCAACTGAGATTGTGGATAGGGTGACCTACATGTGCCCTCTCAATGTGGATTGAGATTCCCATAATATGGTGGTTGAGTTCCTAGAGGGAATGCCCAATTTGAATACATCTAGAGAGTGAATATTCCAGGAAAATCTGTAGAAAGCCACACAACTCTTATGACATAGTTTTAGAAGCTTCTTAACATTATTTCTGCTATAATCCCTTGGCCAATGTAGTCATAAGTCCACCCAGATTTATGGAGAGGATACATATACATCATGTCACAATTGGAGTAGTTTCAAATAACTTGTGGACATATTTTAAAACCCATAAAACATGTTTGGAGAATTACAAATATTATCAGAAGGTAAAATGCCACAGAGGGATGCAGCTGAACAAGTAGGTAAGGTCACCTACTTGAAACTCCAGAGCTGAGATTTTGTCCTGTATGTAATTATACTAATCACCAACATCACTATAGGAAAGGAGACTTGTTTAAGAGTTTTAAGTAGTAAAATAACTTCAATATTCTAGCACAATATTTTAGCTCAAATATTGACACATGGCAGGCTTTGGAGTAGATATTTTTGGCTGCGAGTAATAGAAAATAAAATTCAAACTGGTTTAAAAAATAAAGGTAACTTACTGGTTCACATAACAAAATTCCTCAAGAGAGATTCTAGGCATGGTCTGAACCACTTTCTTATCATTAGGGGTCTGGCTTTATTTCTCTGTGATTCTCTTGGCTCTGCTCTCCTCTCTATGTTTGCTTGATCCTCAGACTACATTTTCTCATGGGCAAAATATAACTATTACGATTCTAGGCTCTTATATCTGCATGTACACCATATAGAGGGAGAGAAGAGAACTTCATCCTAACATTCCAAGTTGAAATTAATATCCACTCTAATTGGCAAGCTTCAGTCAAATGCCACACAGGAACCAACTTTTGTGTCAAAGAAGATGGAGTAGTCTAGATTACATGGTTCATCTGTAGAATCACATAGATTTCAAAGAGATTTTGAGAAAGGAGAAAAAAGGAAATGAAAGTCAATGAGTAAATAGAAATGAAGAAGTCAGCCTCAACTAAATGTTTGCTGGATAGATAAATAATTTCTAGCACTAATGATATTTGTGACCTCATATAATCTCTCTGGTACAAGTATAAGGGAGGTAGATGAGACTAAGACTAGAGGCAATGAAATTGGTAAAGAAGATACTGCAATAGAAGTGATGTCCAGAAGAAGGGGGAGTGAGTGAGTGATTATAACACTTTTGAGTTTATACTTCCTTGATGTTGTAACAGAGCCTTTGGTGTGTGCCGTTTCTCCCTAATAATTTTTAAACTTTCCCATGATCTCAGCTCTCTCTCCAGCACAACCATACAACTCATTCCTATCCATTTTCTGGCTACCACTTTTCTTATAAAAACAATTCCCTCTGAAGTCACTGACAACCTTCAGTTTGCCAAATTCAGTGGGCATTTTACAGACCTGTTATTATGGGACTGCCTGCTGTGTCTAAAACTCTCTAAAAGTACTAAAACTCTCTAGGCCCTGGAAGCCTGTAGGACCTGCTCTTCTAACTCCTATAACTTACCCTTTTTCATTCAAATTTCTTTGTCCTGCCCCAGAGCCTTAATTATGAGTGTTGTTCAGAGACCTCTTCTGGTCTGCCTGCTTTTCTGACTCTAGACCAGCACTGTCGGGTACAGCAGCCATGGGCACAAGTGGCTCTTGAGCATTTGCAATGTGCTAGTCCAAACTGAGATGTGCTCTAAGTGGAAAATACACTCCAAATTTCAAAAACTTAGTACAGAAAAAGAAAGTAAATTATCTTATTAATTTTCTATATTGAATACATAGTGAAACACTAAGATCGTGTACATGTTGTGTTAAATAAAATATATGTTATCGAAGTTCCAAAATTTTTAATTGTATGTGTAGCTTGCATTGCATTTATACTGGACAATGATAATCCAGACACTCTCCCTGAGTGATCTCATTCAGTATCATAAATTTTCTCAAAACTCTGTGTATCTAATATCCCTTCTCTCTGACTTTCGCATTCATATATTCACCTGTTGGTTTTGCATTTCCATATGGATATTAAATAATAACAGCAGACATTTATTTATGGCTTTCTATGTCCTAGGCACCATTGTAAATATTTTGCATGTGTTAACTCACTTATAATCCACAAAAACTTTATTCTCTATTTTACAGATGAGGAAACTGAAGCACAGAGAAGTTAAGATGTATGTTCAAGTCCTCACTCACATCAGGTAAGTGGTAAATCCCAGATGCAGATACAGGCAGCTTTTCCTCCGGAGTCTATTCTCTCTCTAAGCATTATATTAGTATATGGCCTCCAGAAATCCCTTGCAAATCTCTAACTCCACATATTTACACTAATGTGTCTCCTTGCCCTCTGTTTTCACTTGCAGTTGAGCTTGGCCAACAAGCGATCCCAGCAGGAGATCAGAAGGAGAGCCCACAGTGAGTTCACAGTGTTTAGCTCCCCTCTTTCACCTCCCTACACGGCTGCAGAACACTGACTGCTTCCCTTGTTCCTTGACTGAGGTCACAGTGTCAGACAACGGTCTGACTCCACCTTCCAACAGCCTTTCCCTCCAGATCTTTGGTTGATCACAGCATTTCTTCTCCTACCCCACTATTATTGGTCCTAAGGGGCAACCTTATTCTTCATGGTTTCTCTATACCCTCTCTACATGTTTATAAATAACTTATCTACTAAAGTCTCTTCAAATTGTCCAAACTGAGTGTGATTTCTCTTTCTTGTGGGGACCCTGAACAAGACATGCATGCTTCTTTTTCTATATATTTTAATTCCATTCATGGGACCATAAATACCCAGTCACCTAAACTAAAACCTGGAAGTCACGCTCCATTTTATTCTCTCCTCACCCTCTCCCTAACTCCCACATCTAACCTCTATTAAGTCTTGCTAATTTTGCCTCCTAATGGCACTGTATTCTTTAGGCCCTCACCATCTCTCCCTACATTGTCGTACCAGTCCCCATTGAATCCCACTCAAACTCATCATCAATAACACAGCCAAAATGGATGCTCTAACATGAAAATCTCAGCAGGACTAGCCCTTCTTTAAAACCCTTTCACACACCTCTATGCCACCAACAAGACCTGCTTCCTCTCTAAGACTACATCCCATCAATCTCTGCCTTACAATTTATGCAACGAAAGCAGCAGACTCTCTGGGGTTCCAAGCTCATACCACCAACATGTCATTTCTCGCCTCTGTGCCTTTGCACTTTACTTCTGCTCACCATCTCCACCACCACGAGTCACTGCTAGTCTAGCCAACTCCTGCTCATCCTATACCACTTTGTTTAGGGAGATAACTGAAGACTTCCAAAGAGCATCTTTCACATGTGCATTCACAGGGCTTATTCTGGGTGTTCATACCTCTTTATTGTACTTACCATACTGTCTTTTAATTACATTTTTGTATGTCATTTCCCCCTGAAGGGTGACAGAATATGCCACCTCAAAATATACCACCTTGGCATAAGGATTATTTTGAATAAAAAAAGTCGATAAACAACAGGTGCAAGAAAGACACTATGACCTACACTTTTCTTCCTGAAAGCAGAAAATAAAACTCCCATTTGGCTTTTTCATAATGGGTTTGCCACCAGAACAGAGCTGTCATGAAAACCACCACAAAATCTAAGCCAAAATGGGAAAGGAAAGGACTCATATCAACATCATCATCATTGGACACATAAATTCAGCCAAGTTTACCACTATTGGCCAAATGTGGTGGGTTCGACAAAAGAACAACTGGGAATTTTGAGAAGGAGGCTACCGAGATGGGAAAGGGTTCTTTCAAGTATGCCTGGGTCTTGGATAAACTGAAAGCTGAACATGAGCATGGTATACCACTGATATTTCCCTGTGGAAATTCGAGACCAGCAAGTATTATGTGACCATCACTGATCCCCAGGACAAAGAGACTATCGAAAACATGATTACAATCATATCTCGGGCTGACTGTGTTGTCCTGATTGTTGCTGCTGGTATTGGTGAATTCGAAGCAGGTATCTCTAAGAATGGCAGACCTGTGAGTTTGCCCTTGTGGTCCACATACTTGGGTGTGAAAAAACTAATAGTTTTAGCGAAGTCATCTACAGCCAGAAAAGATATGAAGAAATCATAAAGGAAGTCAGCACCTGCATTAAGAAAATTGGCTACGACCCTGACACAGTGTAGCATTTGTACCAATTTTTGGTGAAATGATGATAAGTGCTAATATGCCTTTGTTCAAGGGATGGAAAGCCACCTATAAAGTTGGCAATGCCAGTAGAATCACACTGCTTAAAGCTATGGATTGCATCCTGCCACCAACTCATCCAACTGACAAGCCATTGAATGTGCCCATCAAAGATATCTATAAAATTGTGGTACTGGTACTGTCCCTATGGGCTGAGTGGAAACTGTTGTTCTCAAACCCGGCATGGTAGTCACCTTTGCTCCAGTTAACATTACAACTGAAGTAAAGTCTGTCGAAATGCTCCATGAAGCTTTGAGTGAAGCTCTTCCTGGGGACAATGTGGGCTTCGAGGTCAAAAATGTGTCTATAGAAAATGTTTAACATGGCAATGTGGCTGGTGACAACAAAAATGACCAAGCAAAGGAAGCAACTGACTTCATGCCTGAGGTGATTATCCTAAACCAGCAAAGCCAAATCAGTGCTGGATACACACCTGTGTTGGATTGTCACACAGCTCACATTGCTTGCAAATTTTCTAAGCTGAAGGAGATTGATCATCATTTGGGGGAAAAGCTGGAAGATTGCCCAAAGTTTTTATTTAAATCTGTTGCTGCTGCCATTGTTGATATGGTTCCTGGCAAGCTCATGTGTGTTGAGAGCTTCTCTGACTATCCTCCCCTCCACCATTTTGCTGTTCGTGACATGAGACAATTGTTGGGGTGTCACCAAACAGTGGACAAAAAGACAGGTGGAGCTGGCAAAGTCACCAAATCTCAGATGGCTAAATGAGTATTATCCCCAATACCTGCCACCCCAGTATTAATCAGTGGTGGAAGAACAATCTCAGAACTGTTTGTCTCAATTGGTCATTTAAGTTTAATAGTAAAAGACGAATTAATGATTAAAATGCACGGTAAAATCTTCAGAAGGAAAGGAGAATGGTTTATGGACCATTTGAGTTTGTGTGTGTGTGTGGAAATTTTTATTAGTTTTTAAAATAAGTATTCTTTAATGGAAATAACTTGACCAATCTATCATAGAATGTTGAGACTCGTTAAAACAAAGTTTAATGAGAAACCTGTGTGTTCTTTGGTGAACACCGTAACTTCCTATAGTACTACTTAGGTAAAAGACTTAAGAGTAGTTGCCCATAACCTATTTCTGGTATTACATCTGCTGAAACTCTATAATTTGATAATTCTGGGTTAATGTTTCTTTCTGGGTGGAAACTTTGGGTTTTTTCACCTTGTCTTAAGGAGAGGAGTCATCTGTTTTCATAGTAAAAAGCCGTAGTAGGGGATCGGTTGATGCAACACTTCGTACGTTAGGACAGATAAGCACAGAGTAACTTTTGCTTATGTGTAAGCTAGTTTATAAAAGCCAAATTCTGTAATATTTAAGTGCATGTGTTGCAGATAAAATTTTGTGTAATTACATCAATATTAAGTAAATTTGTTATGTCAAATTTTAGTTTTCCACTTATTGGAATGTTAATTCTCACATTTACAGATGCCGAGATTGTTTAAAGAACCTGAAATGAGGCTTAAATAGTATTGAACACTGTCTTGCTACAGTTAATTATATCCAGATTCTAGGAAAAATAAATGATACTGGAAGTTGAAAAAAAAAACTTCTCACTTTATTTCAGGGGGAAAAGAACATTCTAATCACCCGAGATGGGAGTTGAGGCAGAGAATTCTACACACAGACCCTATTAAAATAACTCTTATCTCCCTTTAGTTTCCCCATCTATTTTAGTTACTTTTCCACAATTGCCTTTCTTTGTTCAACCTAATATATAGGCACTTAGGTTTTGCCATTTTAGGGGGTCTTCATTTCCTCATAAGAGCTCCTGTGTCGCATAAAACTTACATTAAATAAATTTATATGCTTTTCTCTTGTTAATTAGTCTTTTGTTACAGGGCCCTAGCCAAGAACTTAGAGGAAAAAATTTTCCTCTCCTACACCCCCATCCAGCTTCACATTCTCAAACTGTGCCCAGAACCTGGCACCTAGTACATGGCAAATGAATGAATGTGTGTATATATCCATATATAAATGAATATATATCACGTATAAATATTTATCATGATAAACAGTATATCCAGCCACAGAAAGTGAAGTCACTAAGGCATATAATTCAACTTCTACCTCAGTTTTACAATTCCAGGAAACTACCTTTCTGAAGCATCTAATTTGTTTGTATTTAAAGACCCAGCCTCAATGTTTGTCAAATATTTTAAGTCAGTCTTTCTAAAATGGGTATCTGTAGAAACATAAAATCTACCTTTGAAGATAATTAACATTCTGATTATTTCCCCTAAATTTTGTTTTCTATAGGTGATCTTTTAGCTCTTCCTTCCTTGAGAAGCATGCTTTTTCTATGTAGCTAATCCTTCCCTCAGTTTTCTGTTCTCTATTTCTAAAATGTATCCCTTTATTTCTTCTCTTTTAATAAATTTTAAAACTCCTAGTGCTTAATCCACTGCTTATTTTATTCATTGTATTTCACACTTGCAAAAGCAACTTCAGCTTTCCGAGATGACATTTAACAAGCAAACTTGACCATCATTCCTTGTACAAAACTCATTGCAAAGGAAGGCATCATTCTCTCAGTGACAGCTTTATAGCATTCTTTGTACCTCTGCCACCCTAGAACCCACCCAAGGAAAATTAATCTCTTCATTTAAAAGCTTTAAACCACTTGGATTATTTATTTTATAGAGTTCCATCAAGTATCTATCTTTTTGCATTTTCAAGCTATTACTTATTTAAGTTATTTATTTATTTTTTAATTTCCCTTTGTCTATTTTAAAGGCCCTGAGTGAAAATCTGTATGGAATCTGAGATGGGAGAAGAAATAGTTCGAGGATTTACAATTTTTATATTCTTTACATGTCAGTAATTAAAATCTTAGCAGACAAGGGAATCTTTTAAATTTTCTTCTAAAATATAATTATTCTAATTATTTAAATTTTAAAAATCTCCTAGAGAAAATTACAAATTTGATTTTTAAAACATCTATAATTCAACACAGAAGACATGTACTATTCTTGAGTTTTCACCCTTTGTCATTTCTCTCCTCTAGTTTGTGAGTAAATAAAGTATGCACACTTTACTCCATGCCCTCCCCAGGCCTATTAGTCCACTAAGCAATGATAGCTACCAGGATCATAGGCCAAATATATTCTTTCTTTGGCAATGAAACAAAACAAAAACCAGTATTTTTCTTTTACTTTATTAATATTTACATTTGACAATACTTTATATGATTATTGATTTAAATAAAACATGTGCATGGCTTTTTACAAGGAAACAACTCACAGCAATTATGTACCTATGCAAGCTCTTGTTCCAGAGACAAAATGCCTGAGTGAATCTTATAGCGAAAGCTTCAGGTATCCCTCCATGGGCTCCTTAGCCAGACATCACTAAGAGGGCCAACTGTGTGGTCAGCAAGGATATTGTTTCCTTAGTTTCATCAAGTTAAGTTTGTTACTGATGTGTTTCTGGGGCTAGAGTGGTACTGAAAGACAGGACCAGATTCAAGAGCTTGTGATCTGAGCAGTCTCCTAGGACCCCCTACTTAGAAGGGCCTTGCTTGCCCATTTATGCTCTGCTGTTGCTGTCTTGAATCTTAGTTTTTGAACAAGGCATCATTTTGCACTGGGCCTCACAAATTATGTAGCTACACTTGCTAGGAGGTAGATACTAACAAGCGCCATTTGGAGGTTAATGGAACATATTTAATCCTCTATACATTCTTTTCACAGGATCAGGTCAACTACACTTCAGAAAGCAAAAAGAGCAAAAGTATTCTCTTTCTTTACATTGTTTATTTTCCTCATTTTATATAAAGATATATGTGTATAGCATCCTATAGAAAGTAAGAAAAGGGTCAGAAAAAAATGATCAGTTGAAATTATTTTTTATATTAGGGAAAATAATACTAGTTCAGAGGGAATAATTCAGTGATTTTTTCTTAAACTATAGATCATGGGACTTTTCAGATTCCATTTAAACACAATATAAACCTAAGTCACTATAGAAACTTCTAAGAAACAACTGCAATGACTATTGTCCTTTCAGTACTTAAATTTTCGTAAAGACTTAAATTTATGTAAGTTTTAGGGGGGATTTTTTTCAGAAATTTGATATTGGTGAATTCATTGATTTGGAAGTGAGAAACATGATGGTTTTTATCCCTGCTCTACTCTGGGAGGCAGTAGAACATAGTGTGAAAATCAAGGTCTTGAGTACAGATGAATTTCAATCCCAGCTGAATCTCCTTGGGCACGTCCCTTCAAGACTCTGAACATCCGTTTCCTCCGCATTAAAACTGGGTGACAGAGAGTCATCTCATAAGGGTTGTTGTGACGCCGAAAGAAAATTATGCATGAAAAATATCTGACAAAGTGCCAAGATTTCAGTCAGTTGCTATTGCTATTATTATAATTATTCTACTCTCCTCTTCTCTTCTAATAGAAGCTCTGTCTAAAAAGACCTACTCTTTCTGTGTGTTTTTATAAGCTATTTAATGTTTTAGTGCTACAATAGCCTCATCTGTGAAATGGTCGTTAACCCAGTATAGCACCTGGCAGGTAACAGCCACTTGGTAAGCAATACCATATAAGTTGGGGTTCCGGTTAAGCAAGACTTTGGGAATGTGGTACACACCAGGAAACATACATGTGATTCCTCTGAAATAGCTCTTATCTCTTAATTTAGTGTGAATTGTATTTGAAAAAATCTTTTAAGAATTATTTTCCTGACCATGTATAAGAAATAACACCTAAAGCATATAGTCCTTTCAGTTCTCAGAGTACTTTTATGTATTACCTCATCTGATGAGGTCACACAGCTAGGAATGACAGAGTCTGGAACCCTAATCTAAATGTGATCTTTCTTCTTCATCGCCTATTTATTCCATCAAATATTTGGAGATCCATTTTAGTGCTGTCTTCAGGAAAATTACTTATGTAATATTAATTATAATAAATTAGTAAAAGCACTCAATAGTCAAGAGTTGTTCAGTACTTAGGATCTAAGCTTCCCTCTTCCTCCACTGGTGTCCATGTGTCATAAGAATGTCAAATTGGAGAGAATAGGATCTAGAGTGGGGATGCAGTAGGCCATGCCCAAAGTCAATGGGGACTTACTGAAGATAAATTCTCTTGCATCCCAGTCCTCTCTAAAATTAGCCCTGAATTTATGCAGTGGTGTTGGTTTACATTCCTAATATCAAAAAGCCTTATTAATTAGGTCATTATTATCAAGCACCAAATAAAAGTACCCCAATCCCATGATGAAACCCTATCTTCTTAGAAACTATTCTCCATGGTAGACAGCACTTGGAAGAGATTTGTCTAATCTCTGAGATGCTCTGTCTTCCAGTTCCAGCCTCACTGCATTTGGCCTTAGTCCTCTACTTGATGTGGAACCCTGTGCTCCAGTTCAAACTCACCTTGTTTAGGTTCAGTGACCTTGAGGCCAGTCAGACTAAGCCTGGGACCTCTCACAGAGCTGCTGTCCTCTAGATGTTTACTCTTTCCTGTGGATAATGGCCTACTCATCTCACACCCTTCCTGCCTCCAACAGGGCCCACTTGGAATGGATCACACTCCAAGACAACAGTTCACATTATTTTCTTGGTGGTTGGCTTGCTGGAGAAAATTAACTCCTCCCTTCCAGCTGCCAAATTATGAGAAATGGCAGAGTGAGTTCTTGTCACAGATTTAGTTATAGCTCCTCTTTTTTGCATGCTAAGCATTGGCACAATTTGTGTAATGGTGATAATAAACATAAAGCAGTCATGCGAAAACCATTGCTACATATGTTATAAAACCTTTGGATTTTATCTTTTAACTGAATGGCCCTTCTGGAAGCTTCCACCAAGGAAAATACTTTTTTAATTAGTTATAAAAATATAACTGAAAGAAACGGAGTAAGAAGACCTTATACTTTTCTTTTTTTCCTTGTTGCCAGCAAGCTCAGAGATGCTATGAGAACAGTAGCCACTATTGTGGTCAGCATATTTGCCTCATCCTCCTTTCCTTTGTTCCATTTTTCCATTTTATCATTGTTTTAAGTTAATTCAAGTAATTTTTAAAAAGAGAAAGGTGAAAATAAACCATTACATACATATAATAAAGGCTTAGCGTTTTCCAAAGACTTTCGGATAGAGCATAAGAAAGGTAAGGGTCTCAAATATTTTGCAAGTATATTTGGAGAATAATCAGGCAGATCAAGCCTTCCTTATCCTCAAAGCCATGACCTGAAGTTGTTGTTCTCAAACTCCAGAGACCAGATTCCCCTGGCGGGCTTGTTAAAACCAGTCTTCTAGGCCCCACATCCAGAATTTTAACCCAGTATATCTGGGATGGGCCAGGATATTTGTATTTCTAATATGCTCGAAATATTAGTAGGAGATAGGTTTTGGAGAAGAAATTATGAGTTTTGTTTTAAAGCAAGACATTGGGGATGGGGTGGGGATGTCCAATAAGCACTACTGATGCTTGCGTTACTTCGGTGAGAAGATAGGGTTGGAAGTGTAGAGGCATTTTCATGGAGGCGTCAATCTAATCCTAAGAAAAGCGACAATAACTCATATCAGCCTTTCCTTCTCAAACTCCTATGTATCGCAGTGTACAGTGAACACTGACAGCTCTGGCAGGTGACAGCTGAAAACTTTTACCCCAGGCCTGTGTCCTGGGATGTCAGGGAGATGTACACTGGCTGTACGGAACCACCCTTGTGGACTGGTTGACTCCAGCCCTGGTCCAGAGGCCAGAGTACTTCCACAGCCTCCTCAGGGCCTGGAACTTAATAAGCCAAGTCTACGGCACCCTGGCAGGCCCCAGCTGGCAGCAGTGGAGATGGCAACAGCAAAGCCCTCTGTTACCACACCCTGGGGCAAGTCCTGCCAAGAGGGGGAAGGGTCAGGCCAGGCCTGGAGCCCAGGCAGCAATCAGTTCCCACAAGATTTTAAATGCAGTTGGAGGCAAAACAGAAGATACTGCTCTAGTAACCAAGGCCAGCAGGAATGTCAAGGCAAGGGGAGAATGTGATGGCACTGAGGACAATTCAGAGATAAGAATCCAAAAGGCTTTCTGGCAAGGAAAGAAGACTAGAAGGCATTCAGGGTTGATGAGAATGGATAGTTCCTTCAAGTTTAGAGAAGAAGTAGAAGAGAGGAGCATGAGGCCTAGAGAAAGTTTTTGAGAAAAGTTCGATTTAGCAAACTGGAGGCTCTAGGCAAAAGCCAAGGAGTTTAGTTGTCAGAACAAGAGGATTAAGAACATGCCCAGTGACTAAGGATAAATTAGGAAAAAAATACTAGGATACTTAGAAGACTTACAAAGTAAAACAAAGAGAAAATGAATGTTCCTTTATATCTTTGAGTTGGAGGTGATTTGGTCCATCTAAATGGGTGACAGATCACCATGCTTGTTCCTGTGTGCTACAGAATCAGAATCTTCACAATATATTTAAACAGATATATTCATGCAACCCATCTATTGTGTAAACAGCTTCTCAGTGTTCCCAACATTCAGCTGGTTTGGAGACTTGATACAGGGGATACTAAGAAGTTACCTTGATTCAGGGATCTGTTTTGTCTTCCTGCTATAGCAGCAGAGAAGTTCTGGAGGAAAACAGGAAAGTGGAACCATGGGACCTTGTAGGAGCAAGGTTATGAGCTGCACGATATGAAATGGAAAACAGAATTTTGAAAAGTTATAAAGAGCAAAGAGTGGGAATCTGGAAAGTAACAAGGAAGCCCTGATGGTCCTGAGGTAATTGAGCAGTAGAATCTGAAGGAGGAAATTGGACAAAACAAAATTTGCACTTTGAAATTATACTTCAAAAATGGCCTGAGAGTAGATCGGACAAATTTGCTAATTATACCAAGGTACCTGTGGAAAATATTGGAGTGCCTACTATGTGCTAAGTACAATTTGAGTAGTTTTACAGTCAGATTTTTAATCATAATGAAGACACTATAAGGCAGGCATTATCGACATTTCACAGGGGGAAATTTAAACTCCAAAAAGTTAAATGTTTTGTCCAAGTTTCTAACCCAAGCCTATGTTTTTCCTGTGATGTGGTCCTGCCACCACAGAATATTCTTATGTTCTTTTCTATGTTCCTTAATACCAGGCCAGTAACAGCCTATTTGATAAGAACCTTAATTCTACTTCTGCAGCTTGTAGGGTTGAAAGAACACCAAGATAATTATAAGACAGGATCGAAGCTATCTATCATGCTTTCATGACAAGAGGATTCAGTGCTTTTCCCATTGAAATAAAAGTGGGAATTAAACAAATGCATAGGTTATGGCATGTTTTTCTTCTATAATAGGAAATATGAGAAAAACAAAAGCAGACTTTGAACTCTTAGCATGTTCTGTAAAGACATATTACTTTAAAGTCAGAATGAGTCAGCCAAAGAGAGGTCATTCTTAGCTTTTCCTGAAGCTCTGTTTTCTCAAGCATACTCCCAAATATTAGATCCTGAAAAAAGGGCTTATGATATCCAAAGTAAACCAGCCAGAGGCAAAGTAGCACTCAAATATCTTTTTAATCATTACTACTTTTCCTCCTACTTCTCAGCGTGTAAACCTAACTGCCAACCTACCAGGTAATTGTGACAAGCAATTCAATAGCTTCGATAAATGTAAGGACATTAATATCACCAATGTATTAAAATACATAACTGTTGCCCAAAGGAGCACAACACCACAAAGAAATTCTGAAATTAATACTACCTTAATTTTTTAAAGTTCATTTTTAGAATATACATATATATGTATATAAATTTCTGTGTGTGTGGATATACGCACACACACAAACTTTTTTTGCAGGTCTAATATAGAACTGGTGGTCTAAAAAAGTGCTGGAAACGTAAGTTTATCTTCCAAACCTCAGAGGCAGTGTGACAGAGTCCAAGAAGAAGAAAGAGGATCTTTGTCAGGTTTGGGTGTGACCTTGGGTCTCTGTGATCTTTCAGGACCAGAACAAAGGCGTGCAAAAGACCAGGCAGCCTTGGTCGTGTTGGCAGTCAAAGTTTAGCATGCCCTGTTTTCATCTTCCTTGGATAGGGCCAGAGTGCCAGGTGTGATTCTTTGGTTCTCTGCCCAGGTTTGTAGGGATTGCAAGTGGTGCCAGTCACATTTGGTCATGGCCAGAAAGAGCATCCTGATCATGAGCATATTGTACTGAGTCAGAGGAGGCACCAGACAGGCACAGAATTTTGGAAGACAGTGAGTTCCAGGCACTATTTTAGAGATAAAGAAGAATATCTTTAGGATCCAAAGGAAGAAGTTTCCCTTATGACTAACTCATAAAAAAATAAAACTAATTTTTGCACTTGAACTGCATGTGTCTTTTTCATAATGATAAGTCCCAAGCATATTCTTTGCTCTTCAATTTTTGCACTGGTAGCCTTTAGCACAGGAAACAGGACTGTTTAATTGTTCTTACGACATCTTGAAATACTATCATTTCCTTAAAGGAAAAAATAAAAGGAAACTGACATTCTACAGACCATACCATCACTAGCAACGCTGATATTGAAAAAAAAAATTTACTGATCCTTCCTAAAAGAGGTTCTTGTTCATTCAAGAATGTTTCTCCTCTTTTAAGTTTTTGGACAATTAAAAAGAAAAAAAGCAATAACTCATATTAAAATGATTAAGTATGAGGATGTTTGCTATTAGAGAGACAATGCTTCAGAACTTAATAAATGTAAAAGTGAAACTTTTACTCATTGTGAAAGAGCATTGTTTCATTTTCAAAACATATTCTGCAAATGAAGTTCTCAAAATATATTCTTTAAGTCCTCAAGAATGTATGACTATGGAAAAAAATAATTACCTTTTCAACTTGAGAGAAGGAAAACTGTTGGAACAGTCTAGGCAATGCCTATCCAATAATAAAAAAATGTTTCTTGGACCACAATTCATTCTCTAAACCTTCAAAAGCCTATCATTTATCATTAATTTTGAAATAAAACAGGAAATACCTGTACTAAGAAAACCTTTGAAAACAAGCAGAATAATTGGCAAGGAATATTTTGGGAGGCACTGACAATAATGTAATGCCTGGATTAGTCTTTTAAAAAAACATGAAATTGTAGCTGGAAGGCATATGTAGCTAAAGATTCAGCATTCCATTGCTGAACATTATAACTCAGTTCTCTTGATATCCTGACATATTATTTAACAAAAAGCACATGGAAGATGTTCCAAGAACCCAACTGCAGAGTTCCTATGTGAATCAAATTTTTACTACTATAATGGAGCTCATGGATATAATTGGCATAAAGATATTAAAGTGCTGTTAGGCCAAGCAATTTTTCACAATGGAGAAAAACACTTTTTAAAATGTTATATATTTATGTCTATGTGTATTTATATGTATGTATATATGTGCATGTTTGTGTGCAATCTTAGCCTACTTCATTCAAAAAAGGATTCTGAGATGCCTAAACTTATTTGTCTTTTAATCTGGCTTTATTCTTCAATTGCTAATATCAGCCTTTGGGATGTAAGAGTTTTTAGGATTTTCATTGTAACATTCATCTAAGATCTCTGCACTTACTTTTTCCCAAATAGACTTTGGATTTTCCTACCACTGTGTCATTGCTCAAGCTGTGCTCTTAACTTAGAGCACCTTTCCTTTGGACTCCAGTCAGAGTGCATTCGAATGATACACCCTCTCCTCGTATCTGCAAGCAGATATGATCTTCTTCGTTCGTTTTTTGTCCCTTTATTATGACACATTTTAATTTACCTTAAATAGAGCTTATTAAGCACTACATTCCTCTCTTTTATTCCCTTTCTTTCACCCCTACAAATCCTAGGTAGTACATTTCTTGAAGGCAAATAGTTTCTTTCCACTTATATAAGAGTGTTTATCACATTGACTTTGCCATATAGTGATGTTCAAAAAATTATTAGAGTGACTTTTCCTGAAACTGAATTTCTGAACTTTTTATTATCATTGGAATAAAAATAATCACTTTTGATGATTCTTCGGGTCTTGTTTCTTCCAAAATCATTTTTTAAAAAGCATTTAATTTGAAGTATTTATTTTTTCTCTTCATTCTTCCCTACTAATTACTATATCTCCTCCCTTACTTTCCCCCTCCCTCCCTTCTCTCCTTTCTTCTTTTTTTCCAACGTTAATTGAATACCTGTTACCTGGCAGGCAGTTAAAAAACACAAAGAGGAATAAGAAAATCTGGATCAAAATTTAGAATTTTATAGTTCTGATAAAGCTATAAACTATTTTAAATTAAGACAAAGACTTGTCCAATGCATTTATCATAGGAAAAAAAAGATATTTTAAATGTTACTAAAAAAATGCTAAGTAGTCAAATTTTAAATTCATTCCAAGTCTCTTCAATCGGTTCCTCTTCATGCCAATAATTTTTCAATCAGATAATAATATCATTCATAATATGACAACAGCTCAATTCTAAACTATAAATTTTAGGAAATAGATTGGGAGAGAGCTACTTTTGTATCACGGTCCCTCCTACCCCACTGCCCCAGTGCCCAGCATTGAAACAGCAAATAGCTTAACCATTATGAACTTCCTCAAAGGAAAAAGGAGAGTTATTCAGTCGTTCATTCACAAATATTTATTGAACACCCACTGTGTGTCAGGCAAAGTTCTAGATGCTAAATTTAATAAAAGAAAAAAAATTTCAACCCCAAATTAATATAACTAGTTTTACATTAGAAAGAAGTTGGCTTAATTCATGGCAGTGAGGAAATAAGGTTGTCAGATAAAATACGGGATCCCCAGTTAAATTTAATTTCAGATAAACAAAAAATACCATTTTTGTATGTTTCATGCAATATCTGGAATGTACTTGTACTAAAAAATCATTTATCGTTTAACTAAAATTCAGATTTCATTGGGTATTTTATATTTTTATTTCCTAAGTCTGGCAAACATAGTAGGGAAGCACTCGTTACATGGCTGCCTTCCCTTTGTGGAAGCTGATTAAGCTGGGTGAATGAGGTCCAGGACAGACAGCCCCAAAGTACAGTAGGTTGGAACATGGAGGGTGAGGCTTTAAGTTCACACAACTATGTAGTGAGGGCAGAGCATGGAGAAGTAGGAGCTGACTACTGTGCATAATATGTTACGGGGCTGACACTGAGTAAGTGAAATGAAAAGAAGTTGGGCAAAGTAGTAGGAGGCCGAAGCCTAGGCAGAAAAGTTCAGTTTCAGTTGTTCTTTTGTGATAGTTATTCTCTTTTATCTTCCCCAATCTATGGTCAAGTCTGCTGCAAATACACACTTATGTATATGTAAACAGAAGAATAGGGAACATTTTATACAGTGACATTATCATTAGTCTTCGGGGCTTTAACTAGTTCTTTGCAGTTCCAGTCATATTGCTTTACTGTGAACATAAGTGAGGTAGACAAAGCCAAGCAGTTTGTGGTTTAGTTCTACCTTGTTCCTGGTGCACAGCTCTAGCTAGATAGAATGCTTGGTCTTCCAAAGCTAAGATACCTCTCCATCCAAATGGCAGGGGTCTGTGTCAGTTCTTGCCCAGCATCCTAGGGTTATCCTACATGTTTATAATAAGCACCCCAAAGAAGGCTACCCTTCCCTTCCTAGAAGCCAATAAAGTTCTACCAAACTTCATGCTTGTGGCTCTTGCTCCAGAGCATATATATAAATCGTTTTCTACTGACTATTCCCAAAGGCTAAAGCCAGTGCCTGGTTTTTCTATGGCATTATCAGATGAGAGATTCCTAATATCGTCACAGAAAGATCAGCTATATCTGCCTGGCATTTTTTGATGAGGGTTCTGAGTTACCTGGAGTTTCTTTAAATCCTGAGTCTCTGAGATTCTATATCCCAAGTGGCTGTTGGGTAGGATGTCCCAACAGCCCAATCTCCTGCTCTTCTGCAGCTGGACTCATATGGAGAGCCTCGTCCATACTCAGATGTTCACTCTCTCCCAGATGCCATTCTGAAGTCTTGCCTTTTATTCTGTTCCTTTCAGTTTGGAACCCTCCTCTAATACCTAGAATCTAAAATACATTGGGTTAATCATGATGCCATTTTTCAGGTTCTGTTTTTGATGACTTCTTCTGTTCCCTTTTTGTTCCACACCCCAACAGTCTCCTACCCCTGAGGCTTATGGCTCCCTCTCTCAATCTTAGATGCCAGAGTACTTTGTCACCATTCAGTCTTGTCGTCTGACTTGTCTCCTGGAATCTAAATACAGACAATCTGACACTTCTCTAATTCCATATTCCATTTTCTTTCTTGGATCTAAGAATGATATGCCATAAACATAGTGTTAGAATCATCCCCCTGCATCTCCACCAAAAAGTGAGTGGAAAAGAAAGATCACACATGACTCATGCTTGCTTCTATGGCAGAGAAACTCAGAAACTTCAGTGGCTGTATACAATAAAATTATATGTTGTTCACATAATAGAATGGGTTGACAGCTGGCTTTGCCTCTACATGGTAACTCTGAGACAGGGTCTTTCCATCTCGCGTCTCTACCATCTTGCAGGGCTTCAGATTCACTTGCATTTAGTCCACAGATAGCAAAAGAGAGGGTGGAGAACACAACACACACTCACTTCTTAAAATTCTCTGGTGGATTCACATTTTCACCTAGATGCAAGAAGCTGGGAAATGTATGTGGTCCCTGACCTGACAGCCACTATCCAATGATGACTCTATACCACGGAAGTGGACATTGGGCTATCTCTGCCACAGATGGTAATCCTCAGTCAAAAACACAGTTCCCACTCTAAGAGAACTTAATGTGTAAAAACATTAAAAAGTCCTTCTTCAAATAGACCAAATAATTGTAAATAAAAGGCTCATATGGAAAAGGAATGGGAAACAAAGTGATTTAAAGATTCTCTGAGTATTTTACATATTTATAGTGTCTCGCCTTCTGTATATATAACTGTTTACATAATTGTATGTAACTAGTTTCTCAATCTATAGTAAACACAGATAATTGAGTTATGACTGTATGTAACTGGTTTCTTAATGGCTTTAGCTAAGCACACCTAGTTGAAATAAAGTAAACCTAAGGGGTATCTGAGAGACTTCTCATTTTTGTTATTGCCTATAGGGTAAAAGCACAAAGGTCTATAGGTCTAAGAATACTTGTTAAGCAGAATTATTTATTTAATATACATCAGGGGTCCACTGTGTCTTGGTCATTCTCTCAAGCATCAGAAACATTAGAACAATAAGCAGGGTTCCTACTCTCAATGATGATATGGACTAAAAAATGCATGTCAAAGTACTTCCATTTTTGAGATTAGATGATGCTGTTTGTCCTTTGAGAAGAGAGGACTAAGATGTCAGAATCTGCTATGGTCTATTTGAAGAAAAAAGCATTAACAAATGTTGTATAGGTTAACTGTACTGCTTAAAGGCTTGAGGGTAGAATCTATGTCTTTGATTATTAGGGTTGGTCATATTATTGAAGAGTAAATAGATGATGCCTACATGATGCGCTTTGAGAAGGTTTGCATGGTCCTTGATAGCAAATCATTTTCCATTTCTAACTTGACTTAGAAGGTCACAAATTAGTAGGAGGTTAACTCATGAGGCTAGTATTGGGCATTATCACTCAGTAGTATTTATCAAACTTGTAGCAGAAAGAAGGGCTAAGGTAATGGATCAGAGGATAAAATTAAAATAGGGAAACAGGAGGAGGCTGTCCTGGGCTAGCCTAGCAAGTAGGAGTCAGGAGGAATCCTGGGTTAGGAGTGAAAAAATATTACTACTTTTTAAGAGTCACTGTTATTGTAAGACTCTACTACTCATGAGAATATATTCAATCCCCAGGCATGTTGGGGAAAAATAAATCTTGAATACCTTAAGAATCAATTGTGAATCTTTTTCAAGATTTTGAAGCTGAGTAACTGAATTGAACGAGTTTCTTTTATACCATTAGGAATGGAAAATTGGCATGAAGGTCCATTGAGAATGACAATGTGCAGGTTTTTTCCCAGATTGCCAAGTACATAAAGTACTTTTTCAGACTCCAAAATCTAACACATCTCTGTTTTCCCTTGTTGAATTCAGCTCTTATCAAGAACCTTATCATAAAGATCCACTAGCTGGAAATAATAACTCACCCTCCCACTTCCCCTCGATGACCTCTTTTATGGCATTTACTGTATTTTACGGTGGATTATTATTTGCGTGCTCCTTATTTCTTGATGGGAAACTGTTGGCAGTAATTTGTGGTGGTTAAAGACATACTCTGGAGTCAGACAAATCTGAAGGAGCCCCACCCAGGCCACTTAATATCTGTGTGACCTCAAAGCAATAGTCGACCTCTCTAAGTCTCAATTTCTTCCTCTGAAAATGGATATCATCATAGTATGTGAAATATCAATAGCATGGTGTTTGGAATAGGCATTCAATAGGGTTTCATTGGGCCCTTTCCCTTTGTTAGTTAATTTAATCATTTCAACCTCAGGAAGCCAGTGTTCTTAAAGCCATTCTCCCCCGAGGAGAGTTCTGTGTTACAAGAGGTTATACAAACTTTCTTAGCATTAGAAAGCTGGTTGGTAGAAGAATCTGAATTAAAACCCAGATTGTGTCTTGGCGACCTCTCTTTCCAGGATAGCAGGGAGCCTCTATTTACTAACATCCATAGCTGACTTATACTGTGAGGTTTTAGTGACAACTTTTGTGTGGCTTGATTTTTTTCCTGGTGAAAACAAATAGACTCCAGTAGGGATGGATCTTGGCTCAAGTATCCCTGTATTCATCACAGAAATAGCATTAGTAAGCATCCAATGTTTTATAACTTGAAAATTGAGAACAGATACTATCTTTAATTCTGAGCAATAATTTATTAATATAAGGAAATGTTTAAATTGTTCTCATACAAAAATGTTTCACTGATGCCATCGTGCTAGAGTTCATATATATTGTAAAAGTGCAAGAAGAAAATATTTTCTAAAAATATATATATATATATATATATATATATATATATATATATATAATAACCTCTAAAATTTGTTTCTCCGTAGCTGAAGAGTCAAAAGACTAAGAATACCTAATTTAATTTTGTGGATGGTTCCCCCAAAAGGGTTCAGATGAAGATGATGGCACCTAATCATGCTAAAATCTCTTCAGTTTAGTTATTCCTCCACTAAAAAGGAAGGGAAGACAATGGGGATTTTAAAAAATTTAAATAGCATTCTAATGCAAAACTGACTTTTAATTTTTAAATAGCCTACTTAGCAAAAAAAAAAAAATGTAGGTCATTTTTATCACTCATCTTTATTCCTCTGCTAATTCTTTCATAATCCTAAAATGGTAATTCACTGTTTTTCCAAAGAACGTATTTTACCAAGAAATAATTAAAAGAACAATTACTTTTAATTGTTTTCTGCTTGGATGTTAACCGTTCTTCCAAATTATATCATTATAGAAAATATTTTACCTCTGAAATAGAGAAATATTCTTGATTCCACATAATATTTGAAAAATTTCTTAGTTGATCCCAGATATTCATTTCAATAGAGTCTTTCTTTGGTCACTCAATAATTCATCTAATATTTATTGAGTGCCAATTACACGCTAGGCACTGTTCTCAGCGCCAAGGGACACGAGGCTGAAAAGATACATTCCCTACACTCAACAATCTCTCAGCAGACATTTAATGAATAATTTTATTTTCCTGTTATAGTAAAATAAGCAGAAACAAATTCCTCTAAGCATCGAGTCACCTCTATTTTAAGTATGTCTCTCTTGATGTAAGATTCTACTATGTAATGCACTCAGTGCACTGTTAAATATTTTTAACCCGAGTCTGATGTTTTATTAGTTTCATTTTAAGCTGCATTTGCTGATCCAAATGAAGGGCCTTTGTCATTCATTCATCTGATAAATACAAGGCTATAGGTTAGCTTCTCTGCAGGCTAAAATCAGCAGTACGACCAATTAGTGGGCGCAGAAACTTAATGGAAAAGGTAAGGGCTTAAGCTAGGACTTTGGGTAAATAAAGGAAACATGTTTTCTAGTTACTGGCATTTGCATCGGGGTTAATGTAGACGTTACCCGTATAACTAGATGAGTAGTTCCTTTCCTCACAGACTTTCAGCCACATGCCAGATATGTGTATCACTGAATAAGATTTTTAGCCAGAACCCTTTTCTGCTTCCTTACCCTGAAGCTTCATTTAAATGACCATGGGGACTCTGCACCCACTTCCTCAGAGCTTCTAGCCAGCTCCATTCAGTCAGTCCCTAGATTCCTGTGTGGTCCTTCAACAGATTCAGGAATAGGCACCAAAACATTAAGAGGGCTGGCGCGGAGTGTAAATGAAAGTGACTTATGTTCAATATTATGCAATTCTATATTTTCACTTTTATAACCCAGAGTTGATTTGCTCCTTTTTTTTAAGTTTAAAAATTAAAATATTATAAAACTATGTTCTCCGTTGTCAAAGGCAGCTCCCAGCTCCCAAAAGTGCCTGTCAAATCTTAACACTCAAAAATATGAGCTATGTAAAAGACCCAAGGAGAGGGAGAGCTTTGTAATTCAGAATTTCTACGTTCACCCACTCCCAGCTTTTCTTTATTAAAATGGCTTTTTCTTTCCACATTCAAAAAGTGTGTCCTACTGCCTTCTCTCCTTGTGGAAGAAGAAGCTCTGTGTCGGTATAAGTTATTTAACTGAAGGTAGGGAGAAGGGAAAAAGAGGTTGTGGGGTAACGGGGGAGTAGTTAAGCACTGTCTATGGAAATTGATCTCCAAGAGGTTCAGTTATTGGCCAGTATCACGGTTTGTATACAGAAGCACCAGAACTAGAACTCAGACTTTTTTCCGCCTGCAAGTTCATGATCTTCACATAGCTGCCTTGGAGAGGTCTTATGACTCAGTTCTTCCTGTCTTGGATCTTGAAGTCAGTTGTGAATGATGATCAATTGCAGATTTTCTAAAGACAAACTTTACCCACCAGATGAGCACTTTCATGAGTCCTTGAAGAGCTTGCACTCTTCAGGTAACCAGTTAATGAATAATGAGTTCAGTTTCTTGTTAACATTCTCCATTCTCCATAAGCCAGTTACTCCAGCATGTTTTCTAGCATGGGTAGGCTGGCTGAAGCTGGCTCCTGAAGCGGAAGAAAAAACCACCTGAGATAGTTGACCCTCCTTGCCTGTCTTCAACAGTGTTCTGTGGTAATTCTTTGACTCGGAGCATCTTGCAGTATATAACCTGAATGTGGAACCCTCCCTTTCAGTCCCTGCTTCAATATTGACTTCCCTGATCACACAGGTCTGTCCAGTATCTTGAGTATGCTTTCCCTGAGATTCTGAGGATAAAAAAGAATAGCGATACATCTTAAAGCCTCTTGGAATAAATATATGTTTAGATAGTTTGCAGTTTAGATTGATGTGTTTTTAGTACCTTGTAATAGTGTAGCCTCTGTTGGTCAAACACATTAGTGTGCCATCATTGGAACAAAATTTGGTGACATGCCAAGTGTCTTCTGATTTGACATCAAAGTGTGAGTGATAGCCAAATCGAAAGAGTAAACTAGTATCTGTGAAGTTCCTTATCACTGAAATAACTGATTTTATATTGACATTTTACAGTTTCCTCATTTGCTCTTGCTTTTCTTCCTGAGTAGCATATTTATTATTGTTATTTCGGAGCAGTTTTTGTGATGTTGGTATTAAGAGAGACAGCTATGTAAACAAGTTGCAAGGGATTATTAGATTATCAGTAGAAGGATGTCTGGTCCATTGCCAAGATTCATTGATCTGTTTATTATGACTCTACCCAGTACAATTTTAGTAGCAATTTAAAAAATGGTCTTAGGGTTTCACTTTCAGAAGTCCACCGGTTCATTTATTAACCCAGTTTGAGGGCTAACTCACTGTATAATCTTAACAGCATTATTATGACAGTCGTTATAATCCACCACAGCCAGGGAGCAATATCCTAATTATATGTTCTATTGTTTACTTGTGATATGAGAGCAATACAAATTGTTGATGATAATTATGTTGATTTTTAGCAGTTGGCAAATCAGTAAATTAGTACATTTAGAAATATAAATCTACCCGAAAGCTAATATGTGTGTTGGGGCTAGTTAACAAGTATTTATTGAGTGCCTACAGTGTGTGTGGTGGGTTATAACAGGCACAGTGTAGGGATACCAGCAATGGTGTAAAACAAACAAGGATCCTGCCTGGCACAGGAGAGTTTGTGCTAGATAAAAACGAAAGTACCTTACTAATTGACAATCTTTTCCGGTAACAAACAACCTTGAAACTTAACAGCATAAAACAATAATTTATTATTGCCCACAACGCTGTGGGTTGGCTGGGCTGTTCCTTAGCTGGTTCCACCAGGGCTGTCATGCTAGAGGAGCATCCACCGAAGGGTCAGCTAGGTTGAAAGGGATAGATTCACATGAATGGCAGTTGGCGCTGGCTCTGGGCTGGGCACCTTCCTTCTCTTCCAGGTTGCCTCTCATCCTCCAAACTAGCTCCCTTACGTCTTCTCAGGGTAATACTCCAAGAAGGTGAAATAGGAAGCTGCAAGGCTTCTTGAGGTCAAACCTTGGAAATTGCATAATATCATTTCTGCCACGTTCTACTGATCAAAGCAAGACACAAGGCTAGCACAGATTCACAGGAGTGGAGACACAGGCTCGATAAAAGGAGCGGCAAAGATACATAATAAAGGTGTATGAAACCAAGATGGGAGGTATTATAGCCATATATTTCACAATCTACCTAACTTGTCATGTAAAAATGAGTCTTTCACAAGAGTTGTCTTTGCATTTCAAAATTCCTATTCTTTGTTATGGATGACCAATATTGAATCAAAACCCAGTTTTTTAAATGCTGAAGAACTTGTGTATATGATATTTTTGTCAAAGCTTCTGTCTAGTGTTCTGAAAATAGTGGGCTACTACTTGACTTAATATTTAGTTTAAAAATAGTGGACTGCAATTTATGCTTTTAAAATTGTTAGAGGGATTTAATCATAGAGCCCTGGAAACAAAGGCAGGCTAAACTTTGCGCTTCCCAATGTTGAAGTCCATTGAGATAACACTTCACTGTCTTCTCTAAACTTTTGAAGAATATCTTCTAATAAAAACAGTGTGTTTTAAAGTAACAGTATAGTATTCCATTAAAATAACATTAATTTATAGCAATTTAGATGTGTTCCACATTTAGAACAAATTTACTTAAATTATTTTCTGTTATTGAACATTTTTTATACATTAAAACACCAGATTTGATTTGTAGATCCTCTGGAAATAAATGTGTTCAGAATGAATTTGACTATGTAATTTATTTATTATTTAAATTGTTTTCAGAATAAGTTATTTTTTCACATGATTCCTAATTTAAACGATGCAAAGTGATATATCCAATTGAAATTCTCTCTTTCATTTATTTCTCCTGGCAATTAGAGCCATTAATTTTCTGTGTGTTCTTCTAGAGATATGTTATTTATATAAATGCAAATACATAGAGATATTCCTTTCTCCCTTTTTATACAAAAAGTAGATACTACCTTTGTTGTTCTTCACCTTGCTTTTTCTCCTATTATATTTATTTCATTTCAGCATTTAAAGAGATTTTCCTTCTTTTTTAGAGTTACATAATATTCCATGTTATAGCTGTACCATACTTATTTAATCAGTAAAGAGTTATGTTGTTCTTTCACATAGCTTTTGTAAGAGCCCCTCCCCCCCTTGGTATGTGGCACTGTAATAAAATTACAACACAACATTTCCTTGGATAACGTCATTTTGTTTAGAATCATTAAGCACAGATAGTAACAAACTTTCACCTTTTCACTTAAAAGAAGTACTTTACAGCTACTCTTTGGCATATCTGTATTGGAAGCATCACTATTATTGTGCTTTGAGGCCATTCTTAAGTAAAATAAATGATTATGTTACTGGAACACAAGCACTGTGATGCCATGACAGTTGATCTGATAACTGAGATGGCTACTAAGTGATTAATGGCAGGGAATGTATACAGCGTGGAGATGCTGTCCTAGGTTGGGATGTAAATGAGAAGGAGTGGGATGGCATGAAATCTTATCACACTACTCAGAACAGCATGCAATTTAAAACTTATGAATTATTTGTTTCTAGAATTTTCTATTAAATATTTCGCACCACAATTTTTCACAGGTAACTAAAGCAGTAGAAAGCAAAACTGCAAATAAATGGAGAATACTGTAAATGGAATCATAAAATATGTGTTCTTCTGTGTCTGGTTTCTTTCACATAGCATGATGTTTTTAAGATTCATCGATTTTGTTGCATGTATAGCAGTGCATTTTTTATGGCTGGATAATATTTCACTGTATGGATATACCACATTTTATTTATCCATTCATCATTTTGTAGACATTTGGGTTGTTTCCACTTTCTGGCTGTGATAAATAATGCTGCTATGAACATTCCTATACATAATTTGTGTGGAAGCATGTTTTCAATTCTCTTGGATGTAATATAACTAGGAATGAATACTATGTAACTGTTTGAAAAACTGCCAAACTTTTTTTCAAAAGGGCTGTACCATTTTATGTTTTCACCAGTAGTATATGAGGATTATGATTTCTTCAAATCCCTGCCAATACTTGTTATTATTTGTCTTTTCAATTATAGCAAGTCTAGTGGGTATGAAATGGTATCTCAATGTGATTTAAATATATAATTGTGGTAAATACACATAAAATAAAATTTACTATCTCAAACATTTTAAAGTATATAGGTTAGTAGCAATAGGTTAGTAACATTAAGTACATTCTCAGTACTATGCTACCATTACGATTGTATCCATCCACAGACCTCTTTTCTTCTTGCAAAACTGAAACTCTGCATTTATTAAACAATAATACCACATTTCCTTCTCTCTTCAGCCCCTAGCAACCCTCATTCTATTTTCTGTCTCTATGAGTTAAACTACTCTGGGTACCTCATATAAGTGGAATCATACAGTATTTGTCCTTTTGTGACTGGCTTATTTCACTTACCATAATGTCTTCAAAGTCATGCATGTTGTAGCATGTGTTCAATGTGGTTTTTATTTCTTTTTCCTTGATGATTAATGATGATCATATGTTTATTGGTCATTGGTACATTTTCTTTGGAGAAATGTCTATTTAAATCCTTTCGCTGTTCATGATCTAGACTGAAACACACCTTTTGGATTGCCTGTAACATGTCTCTAGGTATTTCCTCTTATTTTTCTCCTCTAGAATTCATACAATGAGGTGTATCACTTAATCCTTATCTTTAGGCAAACAGAGGCTCAGTAATCATTGCTGTTCATAATAACTAGAAGTTAATCTTGATGTGCCTTTTGGCCTAATAAAAAAATGTTAATTATGTTAATTAAAACATAAATAATTTTAGAATTTGTGTATTTTAATCATTCTGATTCTTAAAAATTGGTAATGGATATAAATTCGAATTAACTTTTTATTCCTATTTTTCCTCATTTCACTTCATCTAATACATTGCTGCCTGAATAATTTTCAACAGTGTTAATCTGATCATGTCACTCGCTACCTCAAAAAGTTCTGTAGTTCCCTGTTGCCAATCCAAATAAACACAACCTTCTCCTGCATTTTAAGTCTTTCCATCTTTTTTTTTGACTGAAGAAATACATTTTGTATTGTATAAAGGACTAGAATACAAACATGTATATAAGCAAACACATACTCAAACAACAGAAACAAATCTTTCACAAAAAGTTTATACTCTTACTGCATACAATGCATTCTGATATTTTGAAAAAAAAATTAATGAGACTCACAAAACTAATTTTTAAACCTAGTGTTTGGAAAACACAATTCTACGGCATGGCTAATTATGGCAAGGTTCTTCAGAGTTTGTTAAACCCCACTCCAGTGATTTTTAAACCTAGTTGCACATTAGAATCACTTGGAGAATTGAAACAATTTTTTAAAAATAGTAATAATCTAGATCTCTATCCTCGAAAATGCTCATTCATAAGGTCCGGGAAGGATCCCAGTAAACTGCGTTTTTATTAAAAGCTCTCCAGTTAATTAAGTTGTGAAGCTAGGTTTGCAACTGCTCGTATCATGTACTATTTATCTTTCCCCCATTCGAAACAAATATTTCTTGCTTCTCGCATATTCTTTTTTTGCACATTCATTTTCCTCCACCTGGAACTCATGCCCTCTGCCTATTGGAATCTGTCCAGGCCCATCTCCAATACCATTTGCTACTTATTTCTCCAACCAGAACATTCTCATTTCCCTAGACTTCCCACAAATCTTTATTTGGGTTTCCTTGACAGTATTTCTCTTGCCCCACCACATTGAGTGACATCATTGTAAACGCCCTTCAGTGGGAATAAAACGGCCTATTCAAAGTCAGGATTTGATAAACTTCCATGAATAGGAGTTGAAATGAAACCTTTCATTCTGGGGTCAAGCTAATAATAGAGAATTAAAGCAACATCAGACTCTGCTATATTTTAATGTAATATTATGGGCATAAACAGGTGAATGTTAAGCTTTTCTACATGGGGTGTTCATACAACCTAGCCTTTGGTTAGCTTTTCCCCAACATTCTGTTCATCACATTTCTCCACAGAAAGAGAAATGCCCATATCCAAAATAAAGTAAAACTCTCCCCATCTTATCTAGTGTTAGGCTCCCTTAAGAGTTCTTAGTCTCTGTGTCTAGAGGTTTCCAGGTCATGTCTTTGAGCCTGAAGTAAATGAAATACCTTAAGCATTTTGTTATCATCAGATTTGGCTGAGCGTGTTCAGAACACCGTTACAGTATTATGTTTTCCATTTTCCATGGGTATAAATTAAAGTACAGAGAGGATTTGATTAGCTCAAGATCCCAGAGTGACTGGCAATGATGGGAATAAAGGCTTGCTCCCCAGATTCCTGGCCTAGTTCACTCAGTACCAAACCACAGGTATGCTGACTTTTTGCTGATGAGGCCACACAGCGTTCCTTGGAGGGGATATCCATTAGCTCTGGGAGGATGAAGGCACACAGGGAGGCTTCCAGAGAGCCATTTGGAGAGTCAGAGTCAGAGCCTATGGCATCCTGGAAGTGAGCATTTCTGAACATGGTTTAGAAAACATGTGGTTAGCAAATACTTAATGGGGCTTGGGGATATTTATTTTAAATGTCAAGCCACTTTGAATTTATGGGTACTATCTAGTCCTCCATGTCCCTTTCTTACTCTGAGTGTAATGCAAACAAAATGACAATCAATTATAATGTTTTGAAAAGAACGCTATCCTTTGAATTCATAGGAAATGCTAGAAATTTAAAATGACACCAATGACAAAGCAAAGGTAGTCCTAGGAATCAAGTTGTAGAACTTGATATTGGCATTGCAATGACTGGAAATTCTGACTTCTAGAAAAGTCTTGGAAGAGGGAAAATCACTGAGGTTTCTTACCATAAATCTAAGGTTCCATGTATCCCCAATTCAACAGTGGATTCTCTGGTTGGCGAATCTCATCTCATCTGAACTACAGACATCTTTGTGTCTTTCTCTATTTACATTGAAGGTTTACATAGAATACACATGTTCTTTCTGTTTAGCCTCTCACTCCAGCTTTAATCCTTGCCATGATTTCCTCTTCATCACACCACCCACACCAGCCTTCTTTAAATTTTCTCACCTCTTTCTCTCCTCAGAGCTTTTTAGGCATTGTTTCCTGTGCCTAGGAGAAGCTTCCCACTAATCTTTACAAAGTTTGCCAGGATTCAATCTTAGCAAAACATCACTTTCTCAGAGACTTCTTCCACTATCCAAAACAATGTTATCCAGTTATCCATCACCAACATCCCACTCCTAGTCACTCTGGATCACTGCACCCTGTTTTATTATTATTAAAGCATTTATCACCATTTGAACTCTGATTCATTAACTTGTTCATTATATTTCCCCCGCCTGCCCCCACCCCACTCCCGATAGTAAGATCAGGGAAAGTAGAGGCCTTTTCTATCCTGGTCGCAACTCCATCCTTAGCACTTAGAGCAGTACCTGGCACCCGATAAGTGTTAAATATATACACGTTGAGTAAATGAAATACCCATCAATGATGTCACTGGAGAAAATGCCTCTTCAACACATGGATTGCTCTAAGAAATTGCCTAATAACGATCTTTGGAATGACTTCAGCAAATGCATTAGGTAATATCCCCCAAATGTTGGCTGCCTGCATAGTAAACATTAGCCAGGCCTCACGATTCACCCAGGAAGATGAACTCAGAGTTTGCATGAACAGTGGAGTCAACTTCCTATTGGACAACCTTTTGCATATAGGCAGTAAAGGATGCAGGACAGGTGTCCTGGGCTTCAGGGAGCAGCTGTACTCTAGGATGCTGTGCCTATTGCAGGCAGCAGAAGAGCTCTGATGAAAAGCAGAGGATATTACAGTTGTTGGGCCTTGTGGTCACAGGGCACGTGTTACATTTGCAAGGTCATCATGGGATAATTCAGGATGTAGCTTGCACACACTCTGCTGCTGAAAGGGAGATATTTTTTTTTCCTACCACATTCAACACATGGTTTGCCAGAGGAAGGCACGAGATCAGCAGCACTGATGAGCTGGCTTGGTGTTTTCAGGCTACAACTCTACTAAACCAATGACTCCCTTCTGACTCCTCCAAAAGAGCCAACAAAATTTATTTATTACCAAGTGTGAACAGCAATCACACACAGCCACCAGATTGCTTTTGCCTGCTATGCCAAAAGGCATTTCTCAAAAAAAAAAAAAAAAAAAGAAAAAAAAATCCTAAATAATAACACTGTCAATGCATGCCTATTATACTAAAATCTAAAATCTCTGGGAAGAAAAAAATGTTAACCACTTCCAAACTACAGATAAATACAAGTTTTATTTCCCCATTATAAATCTAGAAACTCAAAAAGAATGGAGGACCATAATATAAATAAAGAACAGGGTGCACTCAATTTGTGTGAAATAGATAGATATAAAGCCAAATAAATGTTCAGCCCTGTTTGCTGGCTGGGAGTGCATGCTAATGCTGTGTAACTAAGTGATTAGAACTTCCCCAAAGTCATTGGTGGCATAAGAGTCAGAGAACATGAGACCATATGTTTGATGAGTATATATGTCCATTAGAGGATACAGGAATTGGTAACTACTGGTGCTATAATCCTGGGTTTTCTAACTTTGTGCCTTGTGTCTTTGCAAAATTATTTAATCTCTCTGAGCTCTAATTTCTTTTTCTGTAAAATGGAAATAACTATTTTATATGGTTGTTGAAAAAATGAAATCAGATAATTTGGGTAAAGTCCCTACGTAAACTGTGTTTTAAGCTCAAACATTCACCTTTTTACATCTGGCCTGAAGCCCTACAGCATTCTAATCTCATCAGCTTTATCAAAATGGCCATCAGTCTCATACTCGTTGACTGGATGGACTTGGGTAGATTACTTCCTGTGAATTTTATTCAGCTGCAAAATCAAACCAAAGTGTTTAATTTTGGTAACAGGGAAAGAGTCATTGCATTAAGCAAGACCCTTGCATTTTTTTTAAAAACTTGACAAATTGAGTCACAGTTCTACAGAAATGAATAGTATTAGTTCAGCAAAATAATTAATTCCTTCACTTATACAAGGCAAATTAGAAAGTAAATACCTTATAAACGTAGGATAGGAATGATGGCCTTAAAATTTAACCAATCAAGCACATTAAAGCATTCTCAGGGCAAGCACTAAACATTTGTATGTCCTACATAAACGAGATACATATTTTCTTGGCAGGAGAGAGGTTAGTAGGCTATGTAAGCAGAGAAAACACAGGAGATGAGAAAAGAAACATTACAGTGGGCAGGGGGAGGCTCATTTTGGCACATTACATGGCAATCATCCTCATAACTCAGATAAAAATAAGCCTTTAACTCTTTTCTTACTTTAACAGCTGACATAACTATAGGAAACAAGTAAATGCATCAAAACAATATGCAAATAAAATGAAGTAAACAGGAAGTAGTCTGGTCCTAATGTCCAGGTAACTGGATAGTACTAGTATCAAAACTCATCATAAACACATATAATATTAGAATCTGTAATGAAAGGACTTTAATTCCCAAAGAAATGTTTTTCATCTTAAATCATTTAATGTCTAAGAGTTAGAACTTAGTTTTTAGAAATTATTTCATTCAATACTTTTCTTTGTTTATTTATATGTCACTATACCAGGAATTACGTTATTATTTAATAACACTTCATTTATGTATTATTAAATAATGAGTGACCATAATAACAAATAGCAAATCCTTTTTTCTGTGATAGGGTTAGAGGTTTTTCATAAAAAAATAACATCATAATCAATGCCTGGCTTATTAGTATTATGAACCAATATATTTGTGAAAAGATTATTGTATTTAAATAACATGTAAAAATTAATTCTACCTGGTGAAGACATTTAATAATATAAAACGCTAAAGGCAACATTAACATAAATGCCAAATACATTAAAAATTGCAAGTTCAAACCACAAATATTTAATATTTAAAAGTTATCACTGTTAAAATGAAATTTTAATGCTCAGAAAACTTTAACTGGCTTATCTGATACTCTTGATTTTTGTTACATTATTAAACTTTCATTTGTAGAGAAATTTTTTTCACTTTATTTTGACATCGGTCAAATTGTTAATCCTGAGTGATAGAGCGTCTCAGAGGTGAGCATGAGTGTATATGTTGTTCTACGTAAACTCAATTTTTAATGATGAAAATATTTTGTCGGTTCTGATTTTGTTTTGAAATTGAAATTAATTTTTTTTAGGTTCAGAGTTTTTTTTCACAATATCATTTGTATTTCCTTCTTTTTACATTACTACCATTAAAGAATTTACAAAAAGCCATAGACCATTGTGACTATACTGGGCAGTATTTGTATAACATAACATTCAGGATCTCCTATCAAGGTTAATAGCACTACACAAAATCATTTGTCAATTTAAGAACTTATTTGGTTTTCAAATAATTTCTTGGAACATAACTCATAGGATCTGTATAGAATATACTATGCAAATAAAATTATATTTACTTTGCAAGAATGGCTCATTAGCAGCAAACAGGGCCACGAACACATGCTTATAACATAGGTACAACTACAGACAAAACTGATTAGATGGTAACCACTTCTTGAAATCTCACCCATAACCTTCAACTCTGTATGTCAGTATTTCTGGCTCTTACATTCATTCAAACTAGTAATGTCTCTATACTGATTGTTAAGTTTTAATTCTCAAAGGAAAATTATAATACTTTTCCTATTTTATCAATTTCTTGACAGATTTGGAAAATTTTGTAAATGTGATGGAGAATGATAAGAAGAATTCCCGCATGGAAACATGACACAGACATGCCATTTCTCTGTAACATTTAGGAAGCTTTATGCTACAAGTAATAGAAAAGCAACCTCAAAATGGCCTAAATGATAAGGAGATTAATTACATCCCATAACAAGCAGTTCCAAGCCATCTGGGGTTACTTATTTCAGTAATAACAGCATCAAGAGCTCAGGTGCTTTCTGTCTTTCTACTTTGTCACCCCAGGTTTGTGGGCTCCCTCCTGGTCACAGGATGGATTCAGCTGTTTCAGGTGTCATATTCTCACATATTAATATCCAGGGCAGAAAAGGGACAAATTATTTGTCAGTCTTTGTTGTTGCTGTTGTTTTAATGAGTAAAATAATCGTACCCGAAAGCCCCCCAGCAATGACTATTCATCTTTCACTGGCAAGAACTAAGTAATATGCCTGTCCTTAAAACAATCACAGCAAAGGGAAGAGGCCCATCGTAATCAGTTTAGTATAGTCTAGTCTAATTTGCAAAATGGGAAAAGGGAAAATAGCTACTGTGTAGGCCAGAGATTCCCAAACTGTTGTCTCATACCCTCTTAAAAGTTAATGACAATTACAGAGCTTTTGTTTATGTGGGCAATAGTTTATTGAAAATTTTTGTATCAGAAATTTAATCTTTGAAGTTTAAAGATATTAATTCATGTAAAATAATAATAAACCCATCATTTGTTCGTACTGTGGTAAAAGAATGATGACCCCTAATATAATGGCTCACATCCTAATTCCTAAAACCTAAGAATATGTTGCAAATGTGATTAAGGATTTTGAAATTGATAGAGTATCCAGGATTATCTAGATGAGGCCAATGCAATCATAGGGATAGTTATAATTGAAAGGAAAAGGCAGTGCTATAGTGATGTAGTGTAAGAAAAACATGTCTGGCTATTATAGGCTTTAAAGATGGAAGGGGACCACTAGCCAAGGAATGTGGGTAGCCTCTCGAAGCTGGAAAAGGTGAAGGAATGGATTCTCCCATAGGGTCTCCAGAAAGGAAAGCAGACCTGTAGACACCTTGATTTTGGCTTAGTGAAATCCATTTCAGATTTCTGAACTCCGGAGTTATAATAAATGTGTTGTTTTAAGCTACTAAACTTTGACAATTTGTTATAGCTGCAATAGGAAATGAATATATATACATTTTAAAATGAAAAAAAATTATGTTTTTCAAATAAAAATGAGAAGAATGGCATTGATTTATATTTTTGGTAAATCTTTTTAATGTTTTATATAAGAAAAGGTAGGTGGATTTTTGTATATGCTTTGCACTCAGTCTTTTGTGATACCGCGTCACATTATCTCTGGAAAACTCTGTTGTACGTTTGTGAAAGAATGTGAGAAAGGCAAATAATTTCTCTGTTTTATAATAAAAGTATTTTTGACCACATGGCCCCCATAAAAAGGTCTTGGGGACTCACAGGGATTCCCAAATCGTACTTTGAGGAACTCTGGTGTAGGAAGTCAACAGTTTTTGCTCCATCCCCCAAAGAATAGACATGAAACTCTTTTTTCCATATTCCTAAAGGGAAACTGTCTAGCTCTAAGGTCGTCATCAATACAGTGTAATAATTTTGAGATTTCTTGCTTAACTCAAGCAATATTTCCAAGATTTATTTTGCGCCTTGTATCTATTTTGGGGCTGAGACTATGTGAGCAAATCAGGTGGATACATACAACTCTTATTCTCATGCAGTTTACATTTTAGTTGAAGAAAAACAAGCATGTAAATAACACAATTTTAGATACTGCTAAGGAAAATAAAGTAATGGAAGAAAGTGTGAGGAGTGTTTCAGGTGGTGTGCAAAGAGCTACTTTAATTAGAATCTGAAGAAGTGAAGTTAGAACTGAGATGTGACTGAGAGAAGGAACCACTGGAAAATATGGGAGTATATTTCAGGTAGAGAGAATAGCAGGGGCAAAGCACAGGAAGGAGCTTGGCAAGGTAGAGGAACAGAAAGAAAGCCAGTGTGACTACAGTGTAGTCTATGAGGGGAATGAAAAATGGAAAAACAACAGTTGAAAGAGTCAGGCAGGTGTAAATCATTAAGGTCTTGCAGGACACAAAAAGGGCTTTAAGGTTTTATTTGAATTGCCATACAAAACCACTGGAGGAAGTAAGACTATGGAATTCTCTTACATGTGAGGGTTTACTTCTGTAAATTCTTCTGCCTTCTCTAAGGGTTGCTCGTTAGCTCAACACATTCCCCATCTTTATAATGACGACTCTCCAGAAAGGCAATGAACCCCAAATAAACTCATCTTGCCTCACATAAATTGTTTGTGTGCTAACATCAAAAACAGATAGATATGGAACCAATCAGGGGAATATAAATTATAGGTTGCTTGATGTGGAATAACTTGTGCTTATTGGCCAGTGTAGGTGTGCAGCCGAAAATGCACTGTGTGAAAACAATTGTTCGGCAATTGCAGGTCTGTCAATTGTCCAAAGCGGTAAGTGTGTGAATGGATTTTTATGGGTAATTACTCTGAAATTAGCTTTTCTCATCTCTCTATACAGGAAAACATTGGAACTTGGCTCATTTTGGCAGAATTCTTGTGATGATCCTCAGTTGCTCAGAATGTACATTTGGTCATCATTATCCCTTGTGTAATCAGTTTCTACAAACTATAGGATGATATTACAGTGATGTTTACAGAATCAGGGAACATGCTCCACACCTTAATCAAATAATTTAAAGATGAGCCTTCTTAGATAACATGCATTTATACACATGTCTGTAGTTTGATTTAAAGTATAGGGAGAGAAGTAATCTTCTGTTTCCTGCTACAAACCTCCCGAAGAACCACGTGCCTAAAATTCTTAAGGTATTCACTATAAATATGGTCAAAGTGTTTACCAGACAAACTTTTCCACAAGATGATGCAGGCAATCTACAACTGCAGAAGTGACTTGAAATCTGCTTTGAAAGGGGCTAAAAACAGTCAGGAATTTAGACCCAATTAGTACACAGAACTGCAGGTGTGATAACCCTACTGTTAAACTCAGATCTACATGAGTAAGAACCTATCACATTTTCAGAACAGCTGTGGCTACTTGGGCCATAGTCTATGCTCAATGATGGCTCCTGAAATTTTCTTTAAATTGTGAAAATTTCTGTTAACCTTAAGACTAGACGGTGCATCAAACAAAATAAAACTGCGTAATTCCAGGGCTGTACATTTTCAAAGAAATTGAATTCGTACCTCTGAATGTAATTAGGCAGTTTCTCTCCCTCGGAGAAGAGGGAAAGGAAGAAGGGATGATTTTCTCTTTTCAGTAGTAACCGGTGACCAAGCCTGTTGTTCTGCCAAGCAAGTCTTCGCTTTGGCAGATTCTGATTTCTAAGTGCTCAGGGAATTTGCTTGAAACCCCCATGTCAGATAAGTAGAAAGTTTGCTCTAGCTATGATAAATCTGCACAACGCGATGTTTTTGGCACAACGTGTCGGTTAGAAAAATGATTAAACTCTCCGCCCCTTGCGGCCGGGGTGTTTTGCCTGCATTTAAGAAATGTCCTTCAGCTGCAGGCGTGTGCGCGCGGAGCCTGCAGCCTGCGTTTTTGCGTCTCCGGGGCAGGGCGACTCGGGTCGGTTGAGTGTCACCCACAGATGACACTCTGGTGACTGGGCTTCCCCCGAGGGCGCACGCGGAGGCTGCAGTCCCCTTCCGTCTTCAGCTCAAGGCCCGCGGCCCAGACCAAGGCAAGGGGAAGGAAACCCTTGCCGCGAGCCGGCGTCTGGGCCGGCACAAAACACGCCGCCACCAAACTTTTTTTCTCCCAGCTGCGCGCAACTTTTTGCCTTTTCGCCCAGCACGTTTTCTTCCCAAGTTTCTGTCCCCTGGGGTTTCCTCGGCTTCCCTCGCCTTTTCCCCAGTGGTGCGCGGAGGACCCGGGCGGATAGGAGCGAGGGGCGCGGGGACCTCGGCGACGGGCACAGAGGAGGAGGAAAGGGGAAAGGGAGAAGAGGAGGGGGTGGCCTCCGCAGCGGCGGTTCGGGAGGAGGAACTGGTCAAAGGGAACCGAGACGGGCGAGTGCCCGAAAAGGAAAGCGACGCCGCGGTTTGCTGCAGTCGGAATAAAGTTCGCGCCCTTTCCTCGGCGTTTGCAGCCTCCCCTCCCTGCCTCTCCTCTCTTTTGACAGCTGGGCTCTAGTGGCCACCTCCACATCCACGCCCGCACCCCCCGGGGGGCGCCAAAGTTGTTTTCCATCCCCAGAAAGAGCCCGGGGGGAAAAAAGTAACAGGGCGGGGGGGAGGGAGAAATATACATCCTCCTTCACGAAACCCCTAGAAATCCGAGGACAAACAACAAAACCCGCCTTTTATTTTGCAAAAGGGAAGCAACATTGTAGTCGGGACAATTTTGCAGAGAGGAGAAACTTGTAGGGCTTGCAAATCCGCCCTAGGTCACCTCGCCCCCGCCACCCCCCGCAGCAATCCCCTTCCCGGACAGTCCATTTCTCTCTCTCTCTCTCTCTTTTTTTTTTTTGTTCTGAGGAGCCAGGGGAACTCTGCAGGCTCCGACTTGGGGAGCGAGGGCGTCCCGGGGCGCGTGTGTAAATCAGTCACCTGAGCGCAGAGGGGCCGCGGCGAGGGCGCGCGCGGGCGGGCGGGGAGAGGCGGAGGCGGCTGGAGCGGCGGCCGGGAGGAAACCGGGAGGGGGAGGGAGAGAAAGGCCGAGACAGACGGAGCGAGAGGCGGCCGAGGGGCTGGTCCAGGAGCGGCCGCTAAGAGGAGACCAAGAGGCGGGGGCTGCACTTGACAACCAGCATGCCGAGATGGTAAGAAGTTTCCACCCTCCTTTCCTTTTTATTCTAGACTTCGTAAGAAATGAGCCCCGGGGCCACCCAGGGGCCGTGTTTTTCTCAAGTCCAGCGGCGTGAGGTGGAGGGGGGCGTAAAGGGGGGGGGGCGGGCTGGGGTGGGAGAACCCCAGTCCAATCTGGCCCCTGCTGTGCTCCCGAAATTCCCCCTAAACTTGGCCCAAGTTTCTGAGAAGAGTTCCAGGTGGGAGGGTGTGTGTGAGGGGGGCTCGTGAACGTCGCCCCCTCTCGCGGCTGGCGGGTAAAGGTGAGCGCCAGGCTCCAGGGAGTTGGGGACGGGCTGGAGGGAGGGCGGGGGATGAATGTAGCGCTGGAAGGAGCTTGGGGCGGAGAGGAAAGCGTTTTGGAGAACGGGAACTTTTAAAACTTGCCCGCGAGTGAGGGACGGGCTGCTGGGCGTGGGCGCCGGGGCGCGCTGGTGCACCGCGCGGTGAAGCAGGACACGGCCACCGCGTCCCCAGCACCTTTGCCTTGCCCTTCCTGCTCCCTCACGTTGGGGAAACCTTCCTTTGTAAATGGAGAAATTGTAGGAAGTGCTCCTGGAGCTTTTACGAAGAATGTGCAGAACGCGGGGCTGGAAGAGAAACCTTAGCGAGCGAGAGATTTTGAGGTGCAATTCTGAAGGAGCCGATTCTTCTTACACATGGGCTGCAGGATGGCATTTGGGGCCCCGGGGCGGGGGAGGGCAGAATAATTAAAAAAAGAAAAGAAAGAAAAACTAGACGAAATCCCCTGTGAAGTGAGGCTGGGATTTAAAAAAAAAGTTCCAAGTGCAAGTGGTGGAGGAGGTAGGTGGGAAGGCTGCGGAGCGACATGCCAGCACAGCCCTCCGCTCGCCGCGGCTTCCCGGCAGCGAGGCGGCGTGCAGTTCGCCCCGGGATGAGCGCTCGGTCCGCTTTCGGGGAAGTGATTTGTTAGAAATAGGGCTGGACCACTCCCTTCCCTCCAGTACGGCTGCTGTTATCCCCACTTGGGGATCTGACATATTGTTTCTCGCATGTAGATGGAATATGTGAGAAAAGGCAGAGAGCGGGTTGGCAATTTTTTTTTTTTTGCCTTCCCCCTAATGTGACATTTCTTGTTTCAGTGATCAAAGTCACGACTGGAGTGTAGGATATAAGACTGTCAAATGCAGGCGCACACGCACCTCGCGCGCGCACGCACACACACACACACACGCACACGCACACGCACACACACACACACACAAATAGCATTCGTCCTAGACTGTGGTTACAGTAACGCTGACAGAAATTAAAGTGGTTTTGAAAGCAGCGTGCGATTTATGGTGGTTCCCATTTACCTTAGAGTCAAGCTGTTGTAAAAACTGATGTACAAAAGACATCATAAAATAATCCTGTGCACCAGGGTTAAAGTGGCAGAAAGTGCCCTGTTTCATTTTTCTTATGTACTTTGTGGATAGTCGAAATGGTTACAACTGTGTTTAAGTAGAGGCGTGAAAATAAAATATTAAATATATCTGTTTAGCGCTTGAGGGTTTTCTAGCGGCATTTTACACAAGAACACTACAAGAACACTGTAAAAATGGGTTGTAGGTATTATTTTCCTTCCCTTTTTCTTTAGCCTACGTACTATTTGTTTACTCATCTATTCCCAAACACTAATCATTTTGAACAGTGGCTAAAACCCATTTGTCACCCATCGCTTTATATTCTGCAGTTTCAGATGAGACTGCATACACATACGTGCTTTAAGTGGGGAAATTTATTTCTGGCACTCTTATTCAGGGTTCTGATCTGAAGACGTACTCAGCAGTACTGAGACCTTGTACAAGTCAGTATAACTTTGGTTACCCTTTGGAATCACTCAAAAAAATCCCTTATGAACCTTTGTAGGGTGTCTGTGTTTTACGTAATATGTGTAGCTGTTTCATTTAAACTGTTCAGCCTTAATGAAGTTCTCAGTTGTTTGTAGCTACTCTTTCTGTTCCCGGAGAATGGAGTATTTAAAATCCAGATTGCTAATCACTTTACCAAAGTACTGGAGTATCTTCACCTGAGGGAAGTAATACTGACCCTGAATGTAAACTCTGAATATCTTGTGAGAAAAGTCAAACTATCTTTTTTACCCCCTTTAGAATATTAAGTTCGGAGTTGTTTGCTTGTAAAACTTTGAAAAAGAACCAACTTCATATGATTTTAAAAAATAAATATGAAGAAAATATTAATAGCAGTTCTACATTTCCAATACCTGATTTTTTTTTCTTGTCCCTGAAATGTGAGATATCTGTCAGGCAGGGATGTGATTACAAAAAGAAGCAGACAAAAGCAGAGCTGACTATTGCTATATTAAAATGTAAGTGTTACAGTTTGAATTTTCAAGTGAGAGTTTTTGAGTTCAGTGCTTTACATAACATTTTGTCCTAATCTTGCTTGCTGTCAGGGATGTTTCATGGTTGTGCAATTGCTGCAGTCAAGAATGCCAATTTGCATTCCAGGAGTGTCATTTGATTACTTTTATCTGTACAGCTCCAAGACCGGCCCAGACCTCTCGTTTCATCTTGCCATGTCACGAGTCAATGCTGTGTCGTCTTTTCAAAAATCTGCCTGATTTAGACAAGAAAGAAAAGTACTTTCATGTTGCAGCGGCAGTCCCCTGCTAACTTGTCAGCAGCAGGATATGATTCACTTGGGCCCAGAAGAATGGAACAGAGAGGCGGGTTAGGCGGTTCAATAAAGCCCGTGGACAGGTAGTGTGTGACATCCCCAGAGAGCCACAGTTAATGAAGAACAGGTCTGCTTAGTTCTCCACACGCTGACCTGGTGCTGTCCCCACAGTTTTCTCATTTGATCTTTCCCAGCAAATTGATCTTTTCTTGTATTTTTTTGCCTTCCAAGTTAGTCCTTGTGGGACTGAAATTAGCAGAGCAACTTAAGTTGGATAATACAGCTGTTCAGAAAAGAAGAAATTGGACACTGGCTCAAAAAGAGGAGGAGGTTGGGAGAGTGGAGGGAGCTATTCTTTTTGTTGTTCCTGAGAATATTCTATTAAGGTAGTCTAAAATAGGTGATGACTTGAAGTTAGCGGTTTCCTTTATTTTTAATTTTACTGTTAAGGTTCCATTCCATTTTAATATTCCTTAAGTATTTGAAAGATGGCTTTTGTAAGTACGAGGAGTTTGATTTAGTATTTTTCATATTCACTTGTTTGAAATGATTTGCCAGTAGACTATGTGGCTTTTATGGCTATTGTAGGATAGACTAAATAGCAATGGCATACTTCACAAACACTATTTATAGTCTTCTGAATAACTATAATCCCTAAATATCCAATACTGAATAGCAGAAAAGATTAAACAATAAAAAAAGTCATTACCAGTGTTGTGTATAAATATTGTAGTGCATGGAAATGTGTTCTACAAATTACTATCAGCATTTTTGTTTTATATAAACTCTACAGATACACTGTTAATAAAACTTTCCCCCCCCAAATTTGCATTTAAATGTAGAATTTTATATCACAAGTTTGAATTTCTGTAGATGTTAACATATGTTGTTACTTGATTTTTGAGATTAAAATTAATTTTAGTAAGATGGGTAAATCTAATGGAATGTATATGTAGTTTAAATAGGTTAAAGTTTCACTATAGAATTTCATATAAAGTTTAAGTTGGAAGCAATTAATAGTTTCTTAACTTGATGTAGATATAAGGAGCATTCTTTTCTGAGTTCTTTTGCAGATGGTCTCATTTACCATCTTCATCCTTACAAGAAACAGTTGAAAACATTGCTTGTGGAAAGGGAGGCAGCCTTCTCAAATCTTTTCTGTTGGATGGGAATTACATAGAATCATTGGTTAGTAAACTCCCCTCTGAAGAGCTAGAGGGAGCCTCATGATTTTATTAGATATACTTAAGGTTAAAAAAAAAAATCACCCTGGCAATCAGAATGCTGTAGGAAAAGAGTACATAAGGAATACTGGCTTAGTGTTTAGGCTTGGAGGGGCTATTGTAAGTTTTTTTTTTTTTTTAAGCTGTGACAGAAGCAACAGAACTTTCCAAAAGAACAGTCAAGTAGTCAGCTAAGATTTCTATGGTTATACCTTTTAGATAATTTGAAGATCAAGCAAAATGCAACAAAATACATTTTAAATCTGATTTGGTTTGCTAAGGCCAGTTTGTTGTTTACGCGACTGAAGGAGTTCTCTTCCGAGGCCAACCTTCCAAGTTCTCTTAAAAGTAACTTCCTACCAAGTCACTGAGGAGGTGGGTACCTTCTTTCAATTCACTAAGGACAGCCTCCTTTCTGTAAGTAATGGTTTTGAAATAGTTCTACATACAGCTGCCATATTCTAGAAAAAACCTCTTTTAAAATAAATGCCTCATGTTATAAGCATAAATAATAAGCTATTTATAAAGCTGATATATTAATCACTAAACATGTTAAATTTAAAGAAATAGAACTTAAGTGGTATTAAACTCAATATTTGTTGTTTAATTTCACATATGTTTTTCAGTCTTCCCACTAAAATTTGTGACATTTATGTTAAAGAGTCATTGATCATAATTGCTCTTTAATATTTATTTACTAGTTTTTAGTAACATTACTTTGGACAAACTTATTTGCCATTTAAGTAAATAATATAATCCAGTGAGATAAACTACCCAGATTTGTCTTTTTTTCATCTCTTGCACAGTAGTTCTCATTATATTGCTAGCCAATAAAAGTCTTTATTTGTTGCTTATTAGAACCCTCAGTACACTCAAGAGTTCAGCTATAATTTAATTTGGCTGTTCAAAGAGGCTCCCTTGTTTTAAAACATGTTCTCAGTATGCTTTTATCGTTTATTGTGAACCTATATTCTAACTCATGCATATGCATAGGAACAATTTTACAGATACATCATTTTTTAAGGTTTTGCCATAGCAGAGTCATACATTTTTCTTTAAAAAGAAAATTTGTACCTAACAATGTCATTTTTTTTCTTCTTCTTTCTTTTGACATTCTGGAGCATTTTTTTTTCTTGGTGATCGAAATAATCTTGATATTATAATTTAAAATCAGTTCCCCAAAGAATACAATCTTAAGGCATAGTTGGGAAAGGCACTAAAAAATCTCAAATTCAATAGTTAAGAATACTAGTTGAGAACGTTTGTCTTTTGCAGTTGCTTGAAATTCCAAAAAGTTTGCCTTGTTCTTCACACATTGCATGGTAAATTCAGTAAACTGGGAAGTTTTGTAATGAGTGGAAGGAAGATGGCTTGAGAGTTTTGGTGATATTTGTAACAAATCATGTTCACTAAAGACTAGAACTTGACTGTAAAGTTCTAAGATGAGTATCAGGAATTCTTCCACAAGGAAGACAGAATGTAGAACTGCTAAATGAGTCAGTGCTTGTATATCTTACAGTGGGAATTGCACCAAACCAGCCCTCTAGATACAGTATTTAATAGTTATCAAAATGCGCAGTATTGTCTTAGAACTTGTGGTTCATGAGTTCATAGTTGCTGCTTTTTTGTGTTTAGTACAAAGATGTAACAACCCACACAAAACATTTTTCTCTTACTATGACCTTACATTTGCCAAAGTACCCCATGCTGAAATTCCTTTTCAGTATCTTTTTTTTTTAGTCCAAAGCCAGACGTGTACTCAGACACAAAAGCCTCTGTGTATAGCAAGCTGTTTTAAATATTGTGATTCGACGATGTGCTGTCCTTTCTCTGCTTGAGCCAAGGATCTCTGCTCAGTGTCTGTGGATTACCAAGCTCCTTCTTTATTGTACCTCTTGTCAACTATTCCTATTCATTTAACCTTTCATTAGTGTCTGTGCAGCTTCACTGTCTAGAAAGGCAAGGAAAAACCGAAAGGCCCCACTGTCACAGTTATTAGATTTCTCGGTTACATCCCAGCAACCATAAAGAAGTGCGAGTCGACACTATTGTCGTGCATGCTGCTGTCCTGGGGTGCAGCTCTTCTGTGCATGTCAAGGACATGTGCCACATGTTGATATGCATCCCAGGGATAAATGCACAACATGGGGGATAGGCCGGCGCTGGCAGTAATGAGCTTTGTAGGAGTTATTGCAAAGACCCAACAGTTTGTGAAGGAATTTTGCTTAACAGGCCAAGGAGATAGACAGAGTTGAGGGCTGCCAAGATATGCCTGTGTGGAGCTTGTCAGTCACATTGTTTTCATCTAAACTTCATTTAAGGGGAAAATTGAATACGTTTGACAGCATCGAAAGTCTTATTTTCATTTTTAATCTTTCAGAGGAGAAAAGTTATTTCTAGTGACTATTTAGTATATTATAAATATTTTTTATACTGACCAAATCATATAAATGGATCTATTAGCAATTTATCTTAATTCTTACATATTTGGAAAAGAACTGAGATTTTTGTAGATGTATGTATTTTTTAAATCTGTATAAAAATATTGTAGCCTATTAATTTTCCTATGCTACTATTTTCCTCTTTTGATTTACCTCTGGCACAGCCTGGTGTTACTATTTGATTCTTTAGAGATGCCTTTGCCTTGTTACCTTAGTGTAAAGAAATAAAAAGATCATTGAAACATTTTCAAATTATAATAAAGAAAAATATGTATTTATAGCTTTTGGATTGGAAAATATTCCTTCAACATCTTAGAAGATTCATAGAATTGGTTTTTAAGAAGTCTCAAAATATTTGAATAGAATCAGTAAATTATCTTTATACAGAAGTTCATTTTATTTTTAGCTAGGAATGTCTTTGTAACCAAGAATGGATAAAATATTTTTGTCTTTCTAATTTAAATAATTCCTTTCAGTTTGCCAAACTCTTTTGAGGTTCCTCAATAACTTTGCAAATATATTAATGATTTATTACCAAATCTTTACAAAGTTATTTCTGTTTTTTACTTGACCCTACATTTTTTAGCCAATGCTAACTTTTTAATAGGTGTATTTGATATTTTTTCTGATAAGCTTTTTGTGGTGTCTTGTGAATGTATTAATGGGCTTAGTTGTCTTTGTGTCAGGGAAGAGATGAGCTGCTTTTCACACTCCTTCTCTCAGGAATGATGCTTCCTTCCGGAGAAATGTATATTCAGTAATTGACAGCTAAGTGCCCAGCCGTCTTAGGGCCATGTTCCAGTCTCGGCCATTGGGTGGAAGTTCTGTGTACATTATATTAAGATGAACCTGCCTTGATCATCTGAAGTGATCTGGTGGTCTTCCCACACACAAAGCAACATTATTTTAATGTTCCCCCTTCTCCTTCTATTAGTTGTGTTTCCATTCATCACATTTTGTGTTAGGTGAAGTAGAAAAGGAAAGAGGAACTTGTGAGTTAAAATTGTAGTCATCTTCCCCTGTCCCCCCAACAAAAACAACATATAAACAAAAAACAAATCTCCTAGAAAATAGGCCAGAGTCATGTGGTAATTAAAGAGAAAGGGACACACAGCAGTAGCTACTTTCTGTAGGAATCCTTCACTTCTTCATCCAGTCAGTATCTCAGTGCAGCTGGCTGACCACGCCTTGGAAGGCAGTTGCACCATTATCCACTCCAGAGTGAGAACGGTGCTGGGACTGGGTTTTGAGACAGGTGACCTCGTTCTATTCCACCTAGGTTTAAGAGCCTCCATCTCAACATTTGTAATGGTTATTTCTAAGTTTTTTTCTATATGGAACATTTTATATTTTATGTGATAGGACTATACAGTCATAGCAGTTTACTGTTTTTAATAGTGATATTGAGATATAAATTACATGCCATTTAATAATATTCTATTGTATGGATATCACAACTTTTATTTATCCATTCATCTGGTGGTAGACATTTGGGTTGTTTCCATCTTTTGGTTATGAATAATGCTGTTGTTAACATTTGTGTACAAGTGTTCTCATTTGTGTTGGGAATATGCCTAGGACTGGAATTGCCCAGTCATATGGTCACTGTATCTTTAAGCTTTTAAGGAAGTGCCAAATCGTTTTCCAAGACAGTAGTACCATTTTACTTTCCCATCAACAGTGAGTTTTCTGATGTTTTCACACCCTCCTCAAACTTGTTAACTTTTTAATTTTAAGCATGCTAGTGGGTATGAAGTGGCTTTGCTCTGCATTTTCCTTATGGCTAATGATATTAAGCATATTTTCATGTGCTTATTGGCCATTCGTATATCTTCTCATACCAGACAGCTCTGTTAAGTCATTTACACATTACTTATTTAGGTTATTTGTCTTTTCATTGTTGAATCATAGGAGCGCTTTACATATTCAGGACACTAGTTCTTTATTAGATATAAGACTTACAGCTATTTTCTCCAATTTTGTTGGTTGTCTTACTTTTGTGATGGTGTTCTGTGAAGCATGGAAGCTTTACATTTTGATAAAGTTGACTTTTGTTGTTCGTGGTTTTGGCGTACTAAGAAACTATCGTCTAACCTAAGGTAATGAAGATTTATCCTTGTATTTTCTTCTGAGAGTCTTATAGTTTGAGCTCTTACATTTAAATTTCTTGATCCCTTTAGGTTAACTTTTGTGTATAACATGAAGTAGAATCCAATTTCTTTCTTTTGAATGTGGATATTCAGTTCCTAGCACCATTTGTTGAAAAGACAATTCTTTCCTCATTGAATTTGTGAAAAATCATTTGACCATAGATATAAGCGTTTATTTCTGGATTCTTCATTTGGTTCCATGGGTCTATATGTCTGTCCTTGTGCAATTACCACACTGTCTTGATTACTGTTGCTTTACATTAAATTTGCAACTGAGAAATATGTCTTCCCATTTTTTCCCCTCTTTTTCAAGATTATTTAGGTATTCCTGGTTCCTTAGCAATTTACTTATTTTTTTGTTGTTGCTGTGGTAAGAAACACATAACATAAAAGTGAACCATTTTAAGTATGTAGTATAGTAGTGTTAACTATGTCTTTTTGTGCAACAGGTCTCTAGAACTTTATCATCTTGCAAACTTGAAGCTCTACCTATCGAACAACTCTCGTTTCCCCCTTACCAAAGGCCCTGACAACCACCATTCTACTTTCTAAGAGTTTGACTATTTTAAATACTTGATGTAAGTGGAATCAGTATTTGTTCTTCTGTAAGTGGCTTATTTCACTTACATAATGTCAAGATTCATCCATGTTGTAGGAGGTGACAGGAGGATTTCCTTTTGTTAGGTTTAATAATATTTATTTGTACATATATGCCACATTTTTCTTCACCATTCATCTGTAGATGGACATTTAGATTGGATCTATCTCTTGGCAATTGTGAATAATGCTGCAGTAAACATACGTGAATGTACAAATGACTGTAAGATTCCGATTTCAATTCTCTTGGGTATGTGTCCAGAATTGGAATTGCTGGATCAAATAGTAATTCTGTTTCTAATTTTTGAGGAACCTCCATACTATTTTCCAAAGCTGCTGCCCCATTTTACGTTTCCACCAACAGTGCACAAGGGTTCCAATTTCTCCACATTCTTGGCAACACTTATTTTCTGTGTCTTTCTTTTTTCTTTTCTTTTTTCTTTTTTTTAATAGTAGCCTTTCTAATGGGTCTGAGGTGATGTCCCATTGCGATTTTGAGTTGTATTTCCCTGGTGATTAATGATGTTGAACATCATCTTTGATATACTTGTTGGCCATTTGTATAAATTTTTGGAGAAATGTCTGTTCAGGGTTTTGGCCATTTTTTAAAATCAGAGTATTTGTTTATTTCTTGTTGATTTATACATATATTCTGGATATTAATCTCTTATTAGAAATAGTTTGCAAAAATATTTTCTCTCAGTAGGTTGCTTTTTCACTCAGTTAATTACTCTCTTTGTGTTACAGAAATTTTTAGGTAGTCCCATTTGTCTATTATTTTATTGTTGTTACCCTTAACAGTTTTCTTTTAAAACAAATTTATTTGCTCCTCAGAAGAGTAAAGGCTACATTAAAAAATACATCTATTTAGGTAAAAAAAAGTCTTGGTGGTACTCTAGAGGACAAGAAATATGTCATTCGGTAGCCAAAAGATGATGACTCTTAGTTCCTGTGAAACAGCCTGGTTTGACTTTGATGCTTCTTAATTATTATTGCATTTGAAAGCATTCTAGGTGTTCTGTATGCTAAGAGAGATACTTTGTGTCCTGGAGGGTGGAGTTATGTACCTAGAAATAATTGGTTTTGGTTTTATAAATATGTCAAAAGGAAAGGAAGAAAAAAATCATGATTGAGAAAATTTGCCTTTCTAGATATATCATTGTAACTAGAAGAACACCAACAGTGATTAAAACTAAATCCCAAACTAACTCGTCCAGTTAAGTTTTAAATAAATACCATGTTCAAATCTGGCATGGCACATTTGGAAACATGAGCTTGTTTTAAAGTTTAGCTGGAAAATTTTGTAATTAAAATTACCTCATTGTTGAATTAGAGAAACTTGAGAGCAAAGGAAAGGTAACCTAATTTGGAAGTAGCTATGAAAATTTGTTGTTTAATTCGTTGTTGAATTAAAAAAAATTGTTCCCTTAAAGTTCTAATTTCTCTTTATTCATGGTAATAAAATAATTGCATTTCTAGTATTTTGATGGACCAGTTTTGACTTCATTGTCTATTTTTGGCCTTCTGCCAATTGTTTTGGACAGAAGTTTTATTATTCATTTAATATCAACTGTAAATTACATGGCTAACTGATCAAATATATATGTAGAGAGTATGCCTTTTTTTCTCCCCATGTCAGTGATTACATATTTAAATAGTAATTAGTCAGTTTTAAATTTTATCTCGTGACATACTTTGAGGACTTACTTTTTTCCCAGTGAAAATTCTGTATAGAATTTAAAATCATTTATAGAAATTGGCATGGTTGAAAAATTTATATTTACCGGACACTTGATTTTTGATTATATATAACTTTTATTATACCTATGGTGCATTCTGTTACTGTTCAACAAAAAAATTCTACTTTTCTGTGTTTTTAAACGTGTTTTTTGACATTTGCACATATGTATAAGGAATGACAAAATCATATGTGCAGTTTTTGATATCTTTCATGGTTTTTGGGACATAAAGGAGGTAATTAACTGGAACAGTACAACCATACAAAGCAAGTTCACTCAGTTCTCTGGCCTTTGGTATCTAATCTTCCTGTAATCCACATTTCACTCTCTAGTGGATTAGGGAAGTTTATTCTATCAACATGTTCTTAACTAACAGGTATGCTGCTGGAAGTACAATGTGTTAGTTCAGATTTTGCTCTCATTCAAAATGTACTTGGAAACAAAACATTTTATTTATTTAAATTGGTTTCTGACAGACTAAAATATTAATTTTGCTTCAGAGTACATTAACTTTAAACGATATTAAAAAGTAAATATTTTCAAACATAGAAATTCTGCCAGGTGTTTAGCCATATTTTTCATCCTATTAGTGTCCCTGCTAAGAAATTTTTTCATATAAAGGACTTAAGTTTGTTCATTAATCTTTGCAGCTTCACTGTGTCCCTGAACAGCACCCAGTCATTGAGACTTTTTTGTACAGCGTACAATGATAATTGGATCTAATGAAGTCTGTGTGTGTGTGTGTGTAAGTATGAGAAACTGATAGTTAACAACTCCTAGGAAGGGGAGAAGACAAATTTTGGGTAGGAGGAGATGGTTTAATACTGTTATATTTTCATACTGCAATAAGTAACACCTGATATATTGTTCTTTGTAGTCGTAGGTATATGTATGGATGGCATGAATGAATGTTAAGTGTATCACTGAATGTTATACTAATGTTAAATTGTATTTCTGAAATAGAGATATGCCAGGGTAATTAATCTGTTAACAGCCAACAAGTAATGCTTGCTTACTGTATGCAGAACAACTTGCTATAAATTTGCATGAAACAACATTAGATGATAGTGTACTGATTTGGTAAAAATAAAAAAAGATAGTTTAAAATTTTTTTCAGGTTGTTATGTTCAAACTATATCTGGCATAGACATGGGAATTCCAGTTGCCTTCATTCTCCAAAGTATGACACAACTTTTAATTATTTTAGACTATAACGACAGACATTTGAGTTTCTGTGATATCCATGACACTCTTTATTAGGTGCTGTGGATATTAAACTTGAAGTAGAAACTATGACCTTAACATTAAGGAGCACAAAATTCATTATCTTAAAAAGAATAACTGTAGTCCAGGGTCTGCCTCTGGTTTTCATTTGCTTAGAAATCTAATTTTGTTAGTACACCTTTGGAAGAGATCATTCATATGCTCATTCAGCTTGTTCACTGACAGAGGGGTGGAGAGTACACTCACACATGCATGCATGGCATGCAAACATGTATATATCTGCATTCCATATTAGGTGGAACACTCATACTTGTATTGGCATGCTTAGCACATTTTCTCTTTTGTGGGCAAATTAAAGTAGAAAGTCAAATTGTCCAAAAGATGTTCATCTTTATGAGTTTAGGAATTGAGCAGTAGAGAATGTGATGGATGGAGCTGGAGGGTGTAAGGGTCTCCTCATACTAATGGGAAAACCTTTTCCAGTGGTCTCTGTTATTTATTTACAGTGCACACTTTGGAGTCTTCTCTCATGGACTGTATGTGGAAGAGTATCAACAAAATTTACCCCTCTTTTCTTTCTTTTTGCTTCCCCTACTGCTTTCTGATTGACAAATGCTTTTTTCTCTAGTTATGTTAATATTCTCAAGCAGATATAAGCCAACTGTCCTGGGAGCTACTTGTTAAGGTGACTTTGCATCTGTTTGGTTTTTTATGGATCTAATGCAGATGGCAGTCTCATTTCATTTATTTTAAATTTCTTGGGAGATACCTTATGTTACTACCTTACATGTAATGCGTTTTGTGTATGCATAGGCAAGAATGTTGGGAGGGCATAGGATAAGACAACTGTTTTCCTAAGGAAAAAAAATGTTGTTGATGTTGTTTTTTATATAAAGGCTTTAAGACAAATTAAATACCTGATAAAGTTTCTGTTGTTAAATGCCTTGTAGAGAAATATCTTGATCTAAGAGTAGCTTTATATATAAGTATAATAAATTGCAATTTAGAAGTCAGTAGGAGTATTATGTGTGTGTGTGTGTGTTTAATCTCTGAACCTCTTTTCTGTGTGGTAGGGAAGTTTCTCAGTTACTGAGGGCTGCTCTTTTGCATTGTACAATTAGGGTCAAGATTAGATTTTAAACATTCTTAATGTTTCATATTGTGCGATGCTCAGCATCTCTTTTTATATTGTATTTAATAAGTGCCAAAAAGTTAATTCTTTACCTTTAAATAATATTGGTTGATTACAGCAACTTCCCAATTAGTTTTCTTTATTTACTTGCTTATTTATCTTTTGTTCCTTTCAAAACACTTTAATATCATTAGATTCTGGCTGGAGGGGAAAAATTTGTTAAGAGAAGAGAAAGTGAAACGCGATGCACTGAATAGCCACTGGACACTGAAGGACAGGTGTTGGTAGACAAGTGAGACACCTGTTATTGTGGTTTCCTTGGGTCTAAACTAAGTTTTATCCTGACATCTGTATTTTCAGTTGCAGTCTGTAAGTTTCAGAGCAGTTATGGTATAATTGTGTAATGTGCGAATTTTATTATTTGAACCCACAGGGTTTAATACAGTCCAAATTTTAGATTTGAAAAGGTGTCACAACTAAAAATAAAGTGGAGGTGACGATGGAGAGAATGGAGAAATTGCACAGGAAATGTTGAACACTGATAAAAATGTAGTTAGAAAAATACATTGAAAAACAAAGGGCCAGTTAAAATGAGTGACATGAGACATGTTTTTACGTGTTTCCCAACACCCAGGTTTCACCATATTTTTTTTCTAGGCTCTTTCAGGGTCTTCTCCTCCTGTGCCCCTCATCTACTTCGCAAGCAGTGTTACTTTTCTGACACTACTTATTTCTACCCATTTTCTACCTCCCCTGCCGTCACCTTGGTCCAAAGTGCCATCACCCTTTACCTGGAACACTGTGATACCTTCTAACTGGCTTTGTGCTGCCACCATTGATTCTCTCCTGCCCGTTACACACAGACTACACTTCACAGAAAAACCTTCTCTGTCTGAAAACCTTCCAGTGACTTGTTATCACACCTGCAGTGAAATCCAAACTCCTGCTGTAACTTAAAAAGGTGAATGAAATGCAATCTCTGCCCAGTACTCCAACACCATTTCCTACCAATGCTCACTCTACTCCCATTAACTGACCTTCACTGAACATGCCAAACTTACTCTCACCTCAGGCCTTTGCACGTCGTTTTCCTCTGACTGGAATGATCTTCTCCCAGATTTTTGCATGTTTTCCCCCCTTATTTCATTCTGTTCTCCTTTCAAATGTCAACCCATTCACAGAAAACTTACTGACAAATTTTCTCCCCCTGCTGTGTCTCTATACTGTATCTCTGACCTCTTAACCCTGCCTTTTCTCTTTGTTGCATTTATCACTACTTGAAAGTATATTTAATTTTTTGTTGTTGTTTATATGTGGTTTACTGTTTGTCACCCTACCCCGCCCCAAGGATATCAGATTCCATAAGAAGAAGAACCTTCGCCTGTCTTGGTAATTTCTAAATTTCCACTACTTGTAGCAGTGCCTGGTATGGGAAACACTCCACAGATATTGATTAAATGAATGAGTACACATTCATTTATTCATAAAAATTCTTTTATCAATTTTTATCAGCTCTTATTAGTTAGTCCATGGAGAATTATTTGTGGCACCTGTTATTGCCATTTTCTGAGCTGCTTATTGGAGCAGTGGTTTCCAGGGTAGATGTAAACAACCCAAAGTGTGTGCAAAAATCATCCTACGAGATGTTTGTGAGTATCTCATATGAGTGAGAGAATATATTAGAAATCTAATTTCTCCCATTCTTCTGTTTTTATATTTGTGTGTTATAGTGTGCAGGATATGTCATAGTATACATATAAGGGATGTACTGTGCAATCACAGAAATTAAGACTGTGAATTGAGCATGATCTGGACAGGGATGGTTAATTTTGTTTAAGACTCTTCCACAGATTTTGTGCTTTTGAGTAATAAGGCAATGATAACACTGGTGAGAGTATGTAAAACTTTTTTCCATTCAAAAATTGCACAGATCTAATGTTTGGTTGGAAGTGAGATATATTAAATTCAGTATACATATGTGTATCAGTATTCCTTAATATTCAACTTATGGTGGAATTTTCAAAGTTCTTCAGTTAAAGTGCACCTGCGATAGTGCCTTTTGTATTTCTGCTAAGCTGTGTGTGAAAGTATGTAAACTATTTCAGTGATTATTGAAAATTGCTACCTGATTGATCCATTTCTAGGTGGTTAGTGCTTTTGGTTAAACTTTGAATAATTCCTTTTCCTCATTTTGAATAATTTAGACTTTTTAGTGAAGCTTAATTGGATACTTGGGTTTCTGTGCCTTCAGTTTTTTAAAACAGCTTTATTGAGATGTAATTCACCACTAAGTTTTACGTTCCATTTTGTAATTACAGTTTATGCAACTTTGAAGACATGTACATTATTTCTCTGTAGAAATAAAGGATAAACTTAGAATTTGGAAGCAAGTTTAGTTAGGTGCTCATTTTAATGCTCTCTCAAATTAAAAAGAAATTTTATAATATTTGAAGAACTTGTTAAAATAGTCGACAGGATTCATAAACCAATGAAGCATTGAAGTAATTAATGTACTAATGTACTAATAAATATGCTAAGGAAACTTAAAAACCACAAATAAGCAGATATAAGTATTTATTACCCTTTATAAAGTAGTTATCCTAGAAGATCATATTCTAAGCCATGGCTTAAAATGTTTTTTGAGCTCTTCATTCGACATTGGTTTCAGACTGCCAGTGTCTATTTCTTCTAAGTATCTTTAGTGGTAGCAAAATTTTTGCGACATAAATTTTGATTTTATGAATCATCCAGAAGTTAAGCCTGATGAACATGCTTGGCGATAAAGCCAGATAATTCCATTTTCAGTAAGAATAAAAATTAGCACAATTGATTTTTCTCATATAGCTTATAAATTGGTTCTGAAATGAAAAAGTCCAGAAATATTCTGAAGTAACATTGTTGGAATGAGTGCAGTGTTTGAAGATGACAACTGAGACAAAGTGATTACTTTGCCCTAACTGTAATGCAGCTTTTTAAAATTTATGGAAACTTATTTGGCTATATGAGAATCACTGAAGGTTCATACATACATGCACTCATAAACATCTTTTTACCCACCAAATTGTATCAATATTTTGTAGTCTTATGTAACTTAGCTTCATGTGGCAAGTACCTGATAAATTTTACTTCAGGGTAAATGTTGTGGAATCTGAGTAAAATTGCTATAGGTCATGACCCGAGGGAGGTCTCTGAAGGCAAAGGATATGAAGAAAAATTTAACCAAGGTGTGAGACTGCATGAATGCTCCATGATACCAAATAGTTTTACATAGACCTCTTTGACTAGAAATTAGAGGGATTGTCACATGTTCAACAAATATGTATGTTGGGTATAAATAAATACTAGTGACATTAGAAATGTGAAAGCTAGTGAAGTACAAATTCGTGCACATAAACTATTTCTGAGGCAGTCTTAACCATGCAGATAGATATTTGACAGAAGTCATGGAAAAGTAGTTTTAAAAAGCAGTATGATTTTTTTTTTGTGCTTTATGATTTGTTTCTGAAAATCTATAAGTTGTGATTTGAGGTAACTCTTATAAGTCAGTCTCTCTATGATTTCTTCATGGTTGTCAGTTAAGAATAGCATTAGTGTTTTGTGTTGTTGAACTTACTTTTAATTCATCTTCCAGTTTCTTTTTACGACATAAAATGCTAATTTGGCATAATTTTACTGTTAAAAATATTAGAAGCAATTTTGAAAATCAGTCTGTGAAGTCACACCTAAACCCTATCTAGAAAGTTTCAGGAATGAGAATTCAGGAAATAAAATAGAATGAAATTAACTCCAGAAAAATTAATTTTAGGTGTTTCTTTATTCCACCCAGAATTTTATGAAACTACAGATTTGAAAGAAAGTTAAGACTAGCCTGTATTAGAAGTAAACATTAGGGTCAGCTTTTGTTGTATTACCTCTAATCTGCTGGGTGTTTTCTTTTAGCCAAATCCAAAAGTATACATAACTGATATACTAGGCTTCTTACATACTTCTGTGAAGGTAGAAAGGGCTCTTAGCAGGCCTTGTTTTAAGGTGGAAGTCTCTGCTGGAACAAAACCTAAGTGTGTCATTAGCAATGATTTTGGAGGGACCACATGTACTGAGTTCATGAACCATTTGGCTCATGAGATAAGATTTGTCATAATTCATTGTCATGTATTGTAACTCTGTGGGAGTATAAGGTCTACCTTTATCTTGAATGGGTTCTCAATGTTTTCTCTTGTTCCAGGGTGGATTATTATACTTGAGAATGCACTTAATTACAAGCTTTATATTTTCCAACACCTAGTCACAATACTTCCTCTTCACTATACCTGACTTCATCCATGGAATTTCATATGCAGATTGAGGATAGTATATGACTGGGAAGGTTGAAACTGTCAAACTTGAAACCTACCTCCATTTTTTGTTGTCTTCTCATTACCTTGAGATTTTGGACCTTTCTGTTTAAAACCTATTTTTTCTGGGTTTCCCCAGAAACAGAAATTTATATTTGATAAGAGAATAAGGAAAAGGTACTGTTTATTACTGGGTAGTTCTTAGAATATTATAATAAGAGATTGAGTTTTGTTGTGTTTTTATAAACTACTGAGTTATAAGATTCATTTAAAGACAGTATTGGACTGAATTCATGCCTAAACTGAGACCCTTCCTTAGAAAAGGGGTGCTTTGGAATATTTCTTGTTGCAATCCTTTGAGTTTAAAAACAGTAGGATCTTTTGGAATTATAGTTTTATATATGTGTGTATGTATATGTGTGATCTGACTCTTCAGTTTCCTGAATTTGCCCCTCATTTGAGCTTATCACATAGTAATCGACTGTTTATACACCTACACGTTGCTCTGTAGATGCTCAGGTATGTAATTGACTTTTTATTTTTCTTTCTATCAAGGAAAAATGATCCTGAGTGGATCATAATTTAATAATGGATTTGTTTAATAGTTTTATGTTTTAATTTTTAAAGTTTTGTTTAGAAATTATGGCTTTGAGGTATCTTGATGGTATATCTTGGGCAAACTTTTAATGGGCAAAGTTAAATTATACTGCATTATATATATTTAGAATTTAGTATTTTAGTGTTTTATCCCTGATTGAGAAAACCCATGACTAGAACTATCAGATTTTTCTGGATGTGTTTAGTCCATATACAGCCTTTTTTGGAAGATGATTCTTCTTTACTAAATGAGTATTATAAAGTCAACTTTGTTAATTTGTAATATAAGCTCAATGAAAGCCACAGAGTGGTCCCCTCCCACCCCAAGAATCTTTAAAGGGATGTTTAAAGAAAACAAAATATGCTTATAACTTGAAATAATTTGATGTGGCAAGTTTTAAATTAAAAAAAAAAAATAACACACTGTATAACCTTTCTTTGATTTTTGGTTTAAATCCTCTGTCATATAATGCCAAAAACTTTTTTCTGAGCTGTGTGTGTGTTGATACATGTATGCCTGTCCTAGTGTCATAACTAATTATATCTCCTGTATGATAACTTATAGTAATTGGAAAGTAGACCTACCACAGCATACAATTAAACATTTAGTTTTATCTTGAGGACCTGCTATAGAAATCAAGTATTCTACTATGCAGCAATTTGACATTGTAAGCTGATATTACTATTTTAAATATGTCATCCACTTTGTGTTTTGCGGAAATAGTGCTCTTTGAGGGAAGAAAAATTTAAGGGGTTCTTAAAAGCACATGTGTATTTACCAGTAATTATACGGTAATATTGAATCACTTTGCAGTTTTGATAGAGATATTTCATCAACGAATTGGAAATTGATGGTCTAGTGTTGTGATAGCAAAATTTTATAGGATTTCTTTTTATACACAGTTTGTCAAAAGATAGTAGCTTGTGGCAAACCTGATGTTGCTTTGGTCACTTAATCTTCTTAGATTGGTCTAAAATAATTTGGAGCTTATTCTGTGAAAGTGCATTGAGTAGCATATTTACAGACTAACTTAGAAATCCTGTCTTGGACATACTTGTGACTGGGACAGCAAACAGTTTCTTATATGCACCAGCATGTACGAAAAAATGTGGACCTTGTCCATGCCTGCTGAAAGAAGACTTTACCAGTCTCCAGTCTCTGAGCTGCAGTCTTGTTGCAATTAAAGTCTTAGGGCTGGGAGCAGTTAATGCTGCTGATAGATTGTGGTATTTAGTATTGTGCTGTGTTCATGGTGATCTAGTTGTGTAGACTTACAGGATTCTAGTCAGAACTTGGGAGAGAATATACCAAAGAATGTGTGACAATTAAATATTTTTAAAGCAAAAAATACAATGAATTTTCTTATTAATAAGCAAGTCTTTGTTGCTTAAAAGAATAGGGAAAACATTGTGCAATTATGTTATTGATAAATGTTTAAAATTTAACACAGAAAACATTGGATTGTCTTTTAAGTCAGAGCATTCCTTGCTTCGAAGTTTCCTTTTATTGTTTCGTTATAGTTAAAACTCTTCAATATTGCATTTCAAACTAGTTCTAGCGTCTTTATTTTATACTAAATTAGTTTTTATGAATTCTACATTGTTTCTGTCCTATGCTAACTTAAGTATGCAGAGTCATTGAACTTGAATATTTTATGTTCCGAAAGTGGGATTTAAATTCTTGGTGTAATTTTTGTGTTTGGAAAACTGAACTCCCAGTGTTTTCTTTCTAATCAGTATATCACGACCTGTAATATTAAAAAGTCAGATGACCTAAGCCATCTAACTTTTGAAGACTGACTGTAAAAAAGTGTGTGTTAATGAAAGTGTCTTCCCATTTTTTAAATGTTAATTTCTCTTAGAGTTTTTATAGTGTCAATCAAATTAATGCAAGTGTGTTTGGTTTTAAGAATAGTGATGATGGAAACCTCAAATTGCAACTGATAGGCCTCATAAGAAAAAGGGTTATTTCAAAATGTGGGGCATCCTGGCAGTGTATGAGAGGTTTGGCCTCCAGCCTGACTGATAGGAACACCACCTTCTCACATTATCTGTTGACTGTGAACTACTAAGAGGTGGAAGATGTTAAGGCTTGTCTGTGTTTTGAACCTGGGGATGCTGCCACCACCTCCACAGTGTGCTTGGAAATCTTGGGAGGTTTTTGTTTGTCACAAATGCCTGCTGTGTAGTAGGCCAAGGATACCTCAGTGTCCCAATTACAGAAGAATTTACCCACAATGATGACTTGTTCTGCATCAGATCTTAGTGTCTTGCTGGAAATCACTGAATGGTAATATAAAAAGTGAAAATACTAGTAAAAATGACCTCCCCACCATCAAATGCCTATTTTATGTCCTTTTTTAAAAGGACTGTTTCTGTTTTTTTTCCCCAAATATATGCCTGATTGCAACTTTTACTTTTTAATGTTCTTGAGTAAATGTGATTTCTAAAGGTATATGAATATTTTATACACTTGGAATATTAAAGACATTTAGTTGTGAGCCCCTAAGTCAAACCCACTTATACCCATTTTTGCAAATAACCATTATTGTGTGTCAGTATTTGGAAAATTAGCACATTATAAGTGTCTAAACTCATGTCTCTAATTTTTATAATTAACAAATCATTAACTTTGTTAGAAATTGATAAACGATTAAGAGATTTTTAAATTAAGAATGTTTGGAGTAAATAAAAGCAGAATTTGATAAAAACAAGTATTTTCACATACTCTTTGCTTTCTCATGTCAGTACCAGTTCTGTAGTTTCAACTGGGAAGAAAAAGTCTAGCATAAGGCCCTATTTTTGCATAATATTCCATCAGGAATTATTGTTTGATAGATAGCATAGTACCCATAGTATCTCTACATATCCATAGTCATATGACAGCCTTAAAGTAGCTCAACAATGTCTAATAAAACCCGTTTATTTGGTGGTAGAGTTTTCATTTATTAAAAACAAAACAAACAAACAAAAAAACAACTTAAGTTTGTGTATCAGTATACAGCTTGATTGGCCATAAGTAACATCTCAGTATAATCACGGGATAAACAGAAAAATAAACCAGCCCTTTTTGGTCTTGTAACAAAGAGTATTGGCTTTGGAGCTGAAAAGACCTACTTTTAAATACTTACACCACTACTTAATAAGGTAGAATCTTGTGTAAATTCTTTACTTATTTATTGATGTGTTGTAAAAAATACATAACATGAAATTTACCTTCTTGTCTTGACCACTTTTTAAGTGTGCAGTTTAGTATAGCATCAACTATAGTCACATTGTGCCATTTAAAAAACTTTCATTTTAAAATAATGTCAGGCTTACAGAAAAGTTGGAAAAATAATATAATGAATTCCCATAGATCCTTTACTCAGATTTCTTAAATATTAACATTTACTGTGACCATGTAATTTTTTTTTTTTATTTTGGCGGCGTCTTTGAGACACGAACTCAGGACCCCATGTAATTTTTTAAGTGAGATATAATTCACATACTATAAAATTCAGCATTTCAAAGCGTATAGTCTGGTGTGTTGTATATTCACTGGGTTGTGCAATCATCACCACTATTTAATTCTAGAACATTTTTTCTCTGAAAAAGAAACCCTATACCCAATAATAGTAACTCTCCATTCACACCTCCACCAAGCCCTTGGCCTCCTTTACTTTTGACCCACTGTTTTTTATTCTATGAAATATAATAGTATTGGTACTGAAATACTTTAAGATAACATATGAAAATGCCTAGCATGGTGTCTGTTTAATGCAAGCCAAATGCCCATTAGTTTTTTTCCCTGATCATAAGAAAGTATCATACTTTGATCTATATGAATTATTTTGGAAACTGATGCCAGTGAGAAGAACTGTTTCTTTTCTAAGTGAGAAATTTCTTACTAGCTTAGCAGGCCAACAATTTCCAAGATACTCAAAAACATAATGGAGGTAATTATATTAAAATAGCTAATATAAGGTAAAACAGCCTGCAAAGCTTCAAAAATATGTCTGTAAAATAATGTTTTGCAGACATAGGCTAGGGAAAAATCTTTGCAAATTGGGTGCCCATTATGCATGCTGATCTTTTCATTGATTGAAGTTTTATCTTTTTATTTTTTTGACACATTTTGTATATCCATTGTTTAAACATTTACAAACTTTGTATATTTGACTTCATAACAAGGCGTAGTAAATACCACAGTGTGGTAAAACCAGTCAAATGATCATATAAAGGTTCCATTGTTATCTTAAATGACAGATATGAACACCTCATGACCTGGATTTGATTAGCCTTTGATGATATATGGTTTATTTGTAGATATGCTGTTTAACCAAGATATCTGCATTTTGAGGAATAATTAGTTATTGTTCTGATTGCCTAACCACAAATGTTCTAAATTTATATTGTAATAGGAAGCAGCATAAGTAATGCAAGGATAGAAAGCATGAGTCAGAAAGACCTGAGTTTGAATTCCAACTGTGCTGTAAGAAGTTTGACAAGGGACAGCGTTTCTTGAAGCTTCAATTTCTCATTTGTAAATTGGAGGATAATAGCCTTCATTGCGTAGGGTTGGAGTGAGGATTCAATTAAATATAATGTAGACTGGGATCAACACAGTGTCTAATATTAAATAAAAACTTAAAATGGTAGATGTCATTCAGATTTCATTATGTGTTGCTTAAAGAAAGAATTCTGTAGTCATGTGATTCTAATTTATATGTGACCTTTTTTATTTGCCTAAAACATTTGGGAATTGTGAAGTAGAGAGCTACAGTGTTCAAATGAAGACTGAAGAGCAACAAAAATACTTTAGCTGAGGTCACAGTGGTGTAACTGGTGGGATCATTTCAACTCAAAAAGGGCAATTTTTAAAAAGATATAATATCATTTAAAGTTAGGCCTGCCTATTGTGAAGTGGCTAAAATGTTTTTTGGTATTTTAAAAAGTAATAAATATAAAGAAATTGTTCACTTTGAGAATATGCTGATAGGTGGTAACTCTTCTTCAGAACTACTGGATTAAATGTGATTGAAATGTTCTTTTGGTGTTAGATTCATAAAGCATGATCATATGTGGTTTTTGTGGCTGGCAACAAGCATAGCATTACTAGTTTTTCCCAGTCACTCGACCTGGTAATTCTTAAAATTTTGGTTATCTTACTAAGTTCTTGAGTTTTAGAGACAAAACTGTTTGTGTTTGTCACAAATCTTCCTGTTTGGAAAGATATATGGGCACTGCAATATTTTACCATCATGACATTAAAGGAAAAATACTTTTTATAATAGGGCGAATACTTCTGATCAGAAGCAAAGGTCAAGCTATGGAGTAAACTTTTGAATAACAGCTAATGTTAGCATGACTTAAGGGGAAGATGCCAGGTCAACTGAGCATTCATTAGCTTCAGGGGTATGAAATGACAGTCTCTTTCCCCTTTTATGCTGAATTTTCTAAAGGCAATAGGGAATTTTTGCCGAATTTTCTAAAGGCAAAAGGGAAGAGCATATGTGGCTGCAAAAATGAGATGGTAAGAAATTAGATGATAAGGACACAAAGAAATCAAGTAATAGTAGGGTTAGGTAGGGAGTGTGTGTGAGAAACATTCCAGATAGGCACTATGTTGTAGACTAACATAAGGCACAGGGTCTGGTTTTTTTCTAACCCATACTTTGTCTCTGACTAGCTATTTGATCTTTGTAACTTCTTTGGTACTTCTTTAGAGCTCCTTATCTGAAGAGTAGACAAAATGAAGGATAGAAAACAGGTTTCAGCTCTCAAACGATACTGATAGATTGGTAATGACTGCTTGGAAAGAAGGATTCTGAGACTGTGCCTTGGGTCATTCATTGGGAAGGAGTTGAGCAGTCGCTGACGATGGTCATAGGGGTGGTCGTGTGTGTGCGCGCGCGCGCATGCACCCATGTTTACAGGCATACGTGTTTGTATGTAGATCATGCAACACATTTGTTGACACATTTTTTCAATTTCAATTATATATTAGAAATTACATTTTTCTTAGCTTTATGGCTGAGACAGTCTTCTTCTAATCAGCCTTTGCATTTCTGCCTTGAAATTTTGCTAGTGTACTACTTCTAGTTTTGGGAGGTAATCATAGGCTATAGGGCCAGCTGCCTATAGGCATAGTGATGGCATCTAGGAAAGAATGAAGTCGTTGCCAAAGCTATGGAATGTATAGCATGCTCTAAATAGACTCATATGGGTTCCTTTCTAACTTTAACCTTGTACCATGTGACTCAAACCTAATAAGTCCCTTCAGAAAAGTAAGCCATCTAATGAGCCACAATTACTTAATTTTTTTTTTATTGCTTAACATTTGGTATAAGGCATTTATTTCTATTCTAGGATAACTTTCACAACTAAGTAGTATTTTGGGTTTTATTTCAGTACCAAATAGAAGGAAGGCAGGTAGGAGAATTGGTGATTATATGTAACTTTCTGTATTGATCCATAGCAAAATATAAAAAGGACATTAAAAGACAAGAGTCTTTAGCAACTAGTGCCAGTTATGATTGGTTCAGCAATGTTAAAAGCAAATAAGATTGCTTTCAGATGTATAATATATACAAACTGGTGGAAAATTATTGCTTCACTTTAAGGAAAAGAATCGTTATGTTTCTGTCTCTCATTACCTAAGAAAATTGTGCAGAGTTGTTAAAGACTTAATCTACTGTTAGGAACTCCATATTTTAGTGACCTTTGATGTATTAGACCTTTATACAAGGAGTGATATATGTAAAAACTAATTTCTGTTAGCTCACCTTCACTGATGAACAAAATCAGTTTTCTTTCTTGTGCGTTTCTTAAGACATTATGTGTCACACATACAATAGTGGCACACAGACCAATACATATCCTTTTTGTATTTCCTTATATTTGCCTCAACCACCATTAAGATTGTCGCTGCCCAAGGGCAGGAGTCATGTTTTATTCATGTTTGAGTCACCAAAGCTAGCATAAACCTGGTGTACAATAATTTCATAAATGTTGAATTGGTAGCTGAAATTCAGCTTTAACTTAGTACAACAGTGAGCTACGAGATGAAGATCATGTCCACTTTGAAGTCTAAGTTAGGAAATCTGAAAATATACTGGATCCTACATGAATTGCAGGATAGCATGTTCCGTTGTGATCAGTTTTTATAGAGAAATACACAAAACCTGGAAAGTGAGTAGTAACAACTTGCCTTTCTTAGTTTTTCCTGTAAAAGTGTATCTAGACTTAAACTGTCAGATCTGTACATGAAAAAAACTCCAAAGAAATATTTTTGGCTAAAAATAGGTGGTAAGGTGAAACTTGTGTATAGTATGAGTATAGTGTGATGTGTGCATTAGTTAAGTACACCTAAACATCTGGTAGTGTGAGCCATCAGACTTGCACAGCTTCAAAGGACAGTCATGGATCTTGTCAGGGTTTGGCATCTGAATGATTTGGTTCCCTTCCACTGTTGGTGTTTTTACATCACAGATCATAAAGTATAGAAAGCAGAGCAAAAGTGAAAGAGTGGTTGCCCTGAGCTTTTTAAATGATGGGACAGAAGTGTGATGGTAGTGGAAAGCAGTGCCTCGGGAACCCTGAGATCAGGCCAGTTGTGGCTCTGTTCTGGTTCCTCATCTTTGAAAAGGCATAAGAAGACCTCCTTGTATACCTTGTATAGATGGATCAGTGTGGTAACATGTTAGAAAGTTCTTTAAAGACTATAATTCTGAGGTTTTATTTATCTCATCCTATAGATATTGAAGACCTTCTTTATGCTGGAAGTTGCCTTTGAGGCTGGAGATAATTCTTTAAGGTCTTTGCAGTCTGGTGGAATTATGGTTTTCTAAGACTATGTTTCATGGTGTTTCAGTTTTATACTACTGAGATCTTTATTGTGAGCCAGTTTTTCACTCAAGGAACATGAAAAGGAAGGAAAAATTTAAAAACGTTTTTTCACTTCTCTATCTCTGTACCTTATAACAAACTTGGCTCTTAGCATTTACCTATGTAGTCTCCCATGTCACCCAGTAGGACAGTGGGAAAGAGTCATGATATGATAAAAAAAAAATTGAGGGCCAAACCAAAATATTCTAACATGTGCTGAACCAATATGTGAGTTGACTAACTTGTGGACATGTAGTTGTCATTTTTAATATAAGTGGCTTGCTAACACTTGAAACGCTATGGACAGCCCAAGGGCCTTTTTTGAATCCTCTGTAAGCAGGGAATTTAATTTGTATGGATGTACTGAGGTTGGTTTCTCTACCAAAAACTGATGAAAATCATTATTTTTACTTTATGGGATTTGTTGTTCTAGTCCTTGTAACTATTTCACTGATTAACAAATTGTCCTCTTTTTGTTCCTATGACAAAGGTTCATTAGGGAGAAATTAAGGTAGACTAAGAAGGGATGAACTTAATGAAAAAAATAAGGGAGACATTAAATTATATTCTTGATTTAGTTTTCTAGATATTTTTTCCTGAAAAGAAGGGTTTAGCAGAAGTTTTAAAACTCAAGGTAAACTAGAGGTTATGTCACATTCATGGCCACATTATTCTTTGGGAATCTATTTCATCTGTGTATACTCCTTTCTATTTTTCAGACTTTGTCACTGATGGTGCACTTTATATGTAGATTCATTTGACTCCGTGAATTGTAATCACCGACTATAACTTTAATAATAAATTACCTCTATTCTTTGTCCAAATTAGAACAAATTGTTTTTGAAAGCAGGGCCACAAGGATACCTTGAATGACCATAGACTAGACCCACAAAGGAAAGGAAGTAATGGAAAGGAAGGAACCATGCCTTTGGTCCCCCCCAAATTCTAGTCTGGGAACCATTAGTACAACCATCTTGCTGTGCGGCACATTCATAGTGTGAGAGGCAATTTCTAAAACTGCTAAAACCAATCCCTGTAGGGTTTTAGAGATTAAACTCACCACCTTGTGTTATAACCAGATGAAAATAATTATGTCCTGCAGCTGAATGGGGTGAAATGGATTTCTAGTGCCAGGATTCTTAAGTAGGTGAGATGGGTGCTGTGTTTTACCGAAGGCTCCCTGCAGTTGAAAGCTTTATCCTATTAGAGCAGTCTCAAAACTGGTAAGACTGGGAAAAAACAATACAGCTTTAGACACCAGTTCTTTTAAAGCCTCTTCTAACTTAAATCCTTGTTTCTTGGCAAGAGATTTAAATTTCTTATTTAAAATGTGATACAGGAACTGTGTCTTACACATACTAGTCTTTTAATACATGTTAAGTGAAAAATTTTTATAAGCACAAAGGCAGTACAGGCTCGCATTCCACCTCTGTAAAATAAGGATAATGATACCTAACTCTTTGGGTTGTAGTGGTGAGGATTAAATGAGGTACTACATGTAAAGTGCTTACAAACATGCTTGACACATAGAAAAATCAAATGATTTTGATTGATTAAAAGCCAGTCAGTTGTTGATTGAGATATTGAATAGTTTGGGTTGCCACATAGAATGACTAGATGGTATTATATTTGTTGTTATGTGAAGTCGTTGTGGCTGACATCCATATGAATTGTTTCCTTTGTGTAGGACAGTGCTGATTATTGCATACATTCTGTCACTCAGTTCTCCTTTTGAACAGTGGCTTGAATTTTGTGATCCTGTTGAATGAAGCTATTATCACTGAGTGAGACTTATTGACTAGACTTTTCTTAAGTCCTCATGGGTATACATGAGTGACTTTGTCCCAATGAACACTGACTTCCATGCAAGAATATGAACCAGCCATACACAGGTGGGAGTGCCAAAGATGTATTGCCCATTATAGAATTAGTAACTTCTCACTTAAAAAATAAATCAAAACTAACAAATGGAGATGGGGAATCCATTCCCTATTGTACTATCTTTTTATTAATTCATTTGTATAAAAATGACTTGTTGGATGGCTAATATATATATAGAGCAGATACTGTACTAAGCTCTAAGGGTTAATGATAGGGAAAAAAGAGTAACCCTTACCCTTACAGAGTTTACATATAGATGAGGAGACTAATATGTAGATAATCAGGCAAAATTGTAAAATGGTAAATGTGATATAAATGGATGCCTTCTGAATCTTCTAAGGAAGGTATTTCTGTTTTCCACTTCCCAGAGAAGAGAAGATTGGCCCAGAGAAGATAGTAGACTTGCCTAAGGTCACACAGCTGGTCAGTAGCACTCTGACTTTAGTCTGATATTAAGACTTGTGTGTTTTTCATTGTTCTGCAACTGCTGCTTGTTATAACCAGCCCCAGGGAAAGAAGGAATAAGTGGCCACAGTTTATAAAAGTATTGATCTAATTTTGGAGTGTTTGAAATATATGAACATTTGCCCTAAACAGGCAAGGTTGGGGATGTACAAATTCATAACATCGAATCCTTTATTAGTATCATTTAACTCAAGAGTGGAAGTTAAATACTATATGTACTGGAATTATTTTGCTTTGAGGGGCTTTTGAAACTGCTCGGTGATGGACAAACTGTTTTTGAGCCTAGGAACCCCTACCCATTTTCCAAATGGATTATTAGTTAGATCTCCAAAATATAAAGCATGGACCATCAAATGTAGTAGATAGGGTCAGGGAAGTTCTCCCTGCAGGGCTGTTTGAGCTGAGATAAAGAGACATCAGGTTGCTTGAAGGTAAGGTGGAGGGTTCTGAGTCTTACAAAAGGACCTAGTGCCCTGAGATCAGAAGTAACTTGGAGTGCTGGCAATATGGACAAAGACCATTGTAGCGGGGGCGGGGAGACTAAGGCAAGGTGAGGCTGATGAGCCAGTGCCAGACCATGGAGAGAGGGACTCGTAGGCCATGCTAAGAATCATAGTCATTATTGTAAGTGGAAAAGGAAACCATTGAGGTTTTAAACAGAGTTTGAGCTGAGGTTTTTTTTTTTTTTTTTTTTTTTAAAGGGCTTGCTCTGTCACCCCTTAGTCCATTTGAGGTGATCCAATTTTTGGAGCCAGGGACACTGTCCCATGTACAGTTGTAATGATTTCTTATGGCAAGCAGCCAAGTAACCAGCACTTCCCAGCATGTCAGGGTCCCGTGATAGGCCTGCAAGGACAGCACTGAAAAACAGCAGAGAAAAAAATTGCTATCTGCTCTTAGTGAACTAGGGATAAAAAACAAAAAAGGAATATGGTTAACAATTACTACTCTGAGGCTAATGTCCCCAAAGCTCTCAGCTTCTCAAACCAACTTTTTTTTCTTCCTTCTTGGCATTTCATTGCATGGGAGCACCTGTTCCAGGAAATAGGAAGAGAATGGAGTTCAAACTCAAAGTGGATATTTCCTTTATTTTTTAACAATCCTGGTAAAATGTTTTAGAGACAGAAAGTTGAAATTGCCCAGAAGAATGTTTTTTGGATTTCTTTGTTAATCTTTGTCTCTCTTCTTTAGGCAGATCTCCTGAGAAGAATTTATTATTGAGGGGATTCAAATCTGTTGTCATTTGGGAGTAGGGAGCAAGATTGGTTGTGATAAGAGGGGGATGGATTGGTGATAGGATATCATTGCCATGAGGAGTTTGTTCTAATTGTTCTCCAGTACTTATCTATGACATAGCTGGGCCAATCTCTGAACTTCTATAAGACCGATTCCTTGTTTGTAATATAATAAGAAGGCATGTGGATTCAGGGACTTTTCTCAAGTTCTGTTCAAGTCTCCCCACTTGTTTCTCCTTCATTCTAAATACTATTTGAAAAATATTTTTAAAATTAATATGCATTGTTGCGTTTTGTCTCGAATTCACAGACCCCTTGAAAGAATATTCTGCTTGTTGTAAAACTTGGGTTAGAATTCATTGGGACACTGGTTTTATAGTCAGGGCATGAGAAGGTTAGACGGTTTTAGAAATTCTTCCAAAAAATGATGACATTATAATAGGTAGATCAAGTGTTATAGCTATTTGTTCTTGATAAGGGCCTCTTTTAGACCTCTAAAATTGGGCAGAACATATTGTGTTCTTTGTGTTCTGTTTCACAGACTGCCTGCTTTTTTCTGGAATTCTGTACGGCTTCAAGGCTTCTTTTTCCCCTGATAGCATGACACATGACTAGTGATGCCAAAGAACCTTCTGGATTTTCTTCTATTGGCATTTAGGTATATGTGATAGCTTCACATGTTTCCTTTAAAGGCTTCCTTGTAGTTTTAAGTACTCAGTAAGTCGTTCTTGTTCACAGCCTTTCAAATGCTCTTCTCAAGGATCCTTATGTTCCCTTCTTTAACAGAAATGAGAAAATATTGCTGCTTTAAGTCTAGATTTTGGTTTCGTTCATTCCCACAACTTTCTCTTATTTTTTGTATGAGAAACAGTGTCATTTGAATGAAGCCTGCTACGTGGCCAGTTCAGAAACTCCTGCAGCCAGAGAACTGCATTGCAGTGTTTTACTCATAGCCACCTGGAATTGTAATAGACTTAGTTTCCTTTCCTTTTCCTTTCCTCCCTCCTTCCCTTTCTCTCTTCCTCTCTCCCTATCTCCCCCTCACCCCCTCTCTTTTCCATTTTGGCTTATTTTGGCTTGACTATTTAACTTTCACGACCTTCCTTAACTTGCTAGTAGTTATGTGCTGGTATGTAATGCTATATAGAAAGGTAAAAGAATTCTTGGTAAACTCTCCCAAAGTTTCCTAGATCTTGCGTAATGGGTCTGTTTATCTAATAGTCAGTGCATCACCAATATTTGCTCAGTGGAGTGAAGAAGAAAAGCATTAGGAAGAGTCTGTATGGATCTTGTACTACTTGTGTGGCATTTGTCTTAAGAGAAGCTGGTGGTTTGAGAAACCATAATCCAAGTGTACTTGATTGAGTTTTGAACACTCAGTGTACTAAGGACAGATTATATGTATGAAGTTTGATTTCAGCCACAGGCTTAATTGTGTGGAGTTCAGCCACCAAATCTGTTCATATGGGTATCATATAACTTTTGGAACGTGAACACTTCCTACATTAACTCCAGTTTTCATCCCATTCCAACTTTTTGATACTCTTAAGACCACCCCCCCCCCAAAAAAAAACTCAGTGAAAGCTATTACTCTGAATTTGAGAAAAGATCCAGTGCTTGTCTTCTTTCTTATAAAAGTGAACTACAAGTTCTATTTAAGAAATTTTAGATGGAAAAGAAATGTCACATGAATGAAAACAAATATATTCCAGTTCTTTGAATGTACATGAACTTTTTGCTTATTAGTTGAATACTAAGGTCAAGGCAAATGAAAATGGTCATTGAAACTCATCCATCTTTTGGACATTTGGCACTTCATTGTACAAATGTGCACATTTGTGATTTTGGCTCATAAAAGCTTTTAAATATTTGGCTTTTTATTTGGAAATCTGTCAGCCCTTTGTGAAGTCTTTTAATTTGAGGGAGTGTAGATTAAACTGAAATAATAACAGTATACTCTAAAAATAATTGCAAATATAAAGATTATTTCTTTTATATAGCTTGCCAACAAATATTATAAATTGCATTTTAGCAATAATTATTTTAGGTTGTCTAACTTGTCAAGAAGTACAGTTTCTGTTACAAAGAAATAACGACATTTTTGCTTAGAGGAGTATGAAACATTTTCCACAACCGTGAATCTGTTACTGGCTTCATTCAGCCAGCTGCCAGTGGAATCCAATTTCTAGAAGGCAGAAGTGGTGCCATTCACTCTTGCTGTTCTTTCACCTATTTCTTCAAATTTTGAGTTCTTCAGCCTCCAAGCATCCTTAGGGTCTTCCTCTGCCAGGTTAAATGTGTGAATTACAGAGCAGAGAGTGAGTTGAAGATTTGTTCCATTTCCTGCTCTCGAATAATGATTTTTCACAGTTTTCTTTTTCCCTTTCGTGAACTACTTTCAGAGTCTGAGTCACTAAATGAGTTTTATCAACGGAGGAGAATGTACTTAGATACTTAGAAATTGAATGGAGATTCATAAGTTGCCTATCGACTTGAATGAAAAAAAGCATGTACTAGGTGGATGCTGCTGTCCCTCAGCCCAGGTGATATAATTTATTGATCTTAGTGAATGTTAAGGGTAAGTACTCCAAAAGATTTTAAGTAAGCAATTTTACATCTTAATGGTATATTTTATATTAATAAATACTCTCCAGTATAGTTTTGTTCTTTGTTTAGGCCATGGTGGAAAACGACTAGAAAGTTTATTGAAATATAATTGTATGGTGTTTTTGAAAGAAAAATCTGGAATATGTTGCTTCAAAGGCTTTTGACATTGATTCTAAATTTCTGCACAAAACTTTGAGCCTTTACAGATGTAAGCATTTACAGAAGGACTTTATGAATAGTTTTTTACGTATTCTCTAAAACTTAAGTTCGTTCTACAAACTATTGGAGTAGGAATGGGCATTAAAATGTGGTAGATTCACACACAAGTTAGTGGTTTGTGTACAGTAGCAGATATGGTGTTTCCTATTTTCTTTGGGGAGGCATTTTTGTTCCCTGGGGGAAATAAACTTCCCATTTATTTTTCTTAAGTATTTTTAAAGTTGGTTACTTATTTTTTACATAATCTCTGCCACTGTTTATATGTAGAACCCAAAAAGCATTAGTTGAATTTTATACATTAAAAACGAATTTTATTCAGCAGATATTCAGCTTGTGCCTGCTGTGTGCTAGATGTTTGTGGAATTGCTGTTCCATTTATGGACGTAAGTAAGCACTGGGAACAGATCTAAATCCTTCACTTCGCAAACACCTTTGAGAATAGGGCTAAGGTGAAAATGTGTTTCGGCCTATATCATGTTTTCTAGTCCTTTCTATGTATTTCATTAGAAAAATATTTTTTAAAAATATTTTGGGTTAGATTTTCACATGTTCGACTTGTGAAAATCTATGGAATAACAACATCAAAAAAGACAACATTTTCAGATCAGAAATGTAATCACTCAGTCACCTAATAAAAAGCTAGCTGCAGAGTATGCATATAGGGGAAAAGGCAAAACCATTCATTTGGTAGAGGGAGGGTAAGGGGCCTGGAGACCGCCCTCCCCTGAAGATAGAACGCTTTAAAAACATGTCATTAATATTTAAGACAGAAAGCATTTTGAACCCGCGCCTCTCTTTTTCCCCTTCCTTTCAGCATTCATGTTTTAGTTTGCTCCCAAATGCTCACAAGTCCCTGCCAGACGGAAATTCGCAGAGGCCGCTGCAGTCCCACAGAGGCCACTCAGGGGAGGGACGCGGGCGGAACAGTTGCGCTCAGTCCCTCCCGGGACCCCGGGCCCCAGGTTCCAGCAGTGCCTCCTGCGGCTGCAGACTTGCTCCCTTCTCCTGGGCTCGTCCCACCCCACTGCCCCTCTGCTCGCATTGTGCGGCCCCTCCCCCCTCTCCAAGCCTCTGGAGTCGCTTCGAGGCCATCTAGTCATACGCTGTCCATCAGATGTGTTTACTTTTTTCCTGACAGCCGACACATCTGGAGCACATATTCAGGTTATTCCAGTGCCACTAGACACATTCCACAAGATCATTTCAGCGGTTGTTATGGCGATCTTCCTCCCTCCAGTGATTTTCAAGTTGCATGACAGAAATAGCTGGAGCTAACCAGGGGGACAAAAGTCAACGGGATCAGGAAGGGCTTCTTTCACAGAATGAACTAATTAGTGACCCTGCTTTCTTCACAGGGCAATGAGCATATGGTTTAATAAAGTGAGTCTATGACACTTTTTTTTCTCTGTAGGCAAAGCTGTCACTGGCTGAAAACTTTCCTGTTTTTACTGGTGGGACCGTAGTCTGCTGTCTTTCAACAGAGTTTACTTCACAAGTAGAAAATGTTTGCTCCTGAGAGTTAAACTTCAGAACCTTTTCTTGGCTTCATACTACCTAGCTATAGTAGGTCTTTCAACTTAAAGAGACAGTATTCATTTTATATGTTTCATTACGAGAATTTATGCTTACTCAAGACTAGACCTTTTTAGTTAGGTTTTTGCAAATATTATAAATTGGTGTGTGAAAGTTCAGATAAATAGAATTTGTCATGGTTTCCTATCAAATGTAATCAGTTTTACTCACTGGAATAGTTCCACTTATTTCTACCTGTGATTTTGTTGGGCACGACTATAGTGTATTTTAGTATTAAAAGTATTGACTAATTAAGCAAACTCTTTTGATCACATTTTAACTATCACACAGAGCTCTTGTTATGATTCAGTTTTTCCCCTGAGGTTTAACTTTTTACATTTTGTGTAGTTTTTTTGACAACTTTATAGCATGAACATATCATTGTAGACATGGGAATTTAGACTTAAGGTCATTTTGTATTATGAAGTGGAAATACTACTTGCAGTTTATACTAGATGTATAAGGGAATGTTGTAAAGCATTGCCATCTTTGTTACTATATGAGGAATACAACATTCCTTAATAAATATTTTTTGGATGAGTGAACATATAACATGGATTCATACTAAATAATGTGTTGCCATTAATCATAACTGAAATTTGTGAACCACGGGCCTGTTTTCTTTTATTGTTTCTGTTTTCCTATACTCAGCCTCAAAAGTATAGCCACCTATGTGTATTTCACTTTTTCTCATATGTACCATAAACAACACGTGTAGTAATCTCTCAGCTTCTTTTCCTTGTTGTTGCTTTTAACTAAAACTTACAAATTCCTATTGCTTGCACACACCCCACATTTAAGTTTAGTCCCAAGGCACTGGAGTCACTATGAACAACAGTTTGTATTTTTCCCATTTGATTGAATTACTCATATGTTGACTGAGTTCTCTAGGTTCTGGGAATGTGACAATGGGTGACAAGTAGGAAAATCAGAGCTGGATTCTTTCAAGCACATTGTCCTAATTCTCTCTCCATTGGAACAATCCCTCCTTCCCTCTCACCCAGCCAAATTCTTTTTCTGTGGGTCCTGCTGAGGCTGGTGGCCAGCGTGCTGTGGAGTACCTGCTCTCAGCAATGCCTGGAGGACATGAGAGGTCACATAATCATGTGAATTTAATTTGTGGAGACCTGCTTATCGCTTCTCCTTTTTTATTGCTAGTTACACATTATTAACTGTGGTGACTTTCAGGGTCTCCATTACTTGGGTGAGTATGTATCATGCAGGGACTGAGCTCAAGTTAGAATGCTGAGGGTGGTTATAAAATTATGCTTCCCTTTCCAGATGTAACTTTGCAATTATTATAATTAAACTTAATGCAATTTACACATTGTAGACAGTGTTGTGGTAGCCATCACCAAATCTAATTGGTAGTATCACTTAAGTCACAGCACTTATTGCTAGTTATCTGGGCACTAGAATAAACCCCCAAAAGTCACATATGGTAACCCTTGGTTTTTCTGCATCATAGTGAATAGGTTGTCCTTTTATCAAAATCTGTGTTAGATAGCATTTTGATGCCATTTGAGACTTTTTTTATTTCTAATTTAGGTTTCTCTTCATTGATCCTCATCAAACTTTAGGCTGTGATTTCCATAGTTTGTTGCCCTGATTTTTGGAGATTTCATCCAGCACAGAGCTGTTACTTACCTGAGTGACTTGGTTTCCCTTCCTAAGTGGATGATCGAGGTCAGCGATGAAAACATACTTGCTCATCATAAAGACTACTTGTTTACTACGTATATTACTGTCGAGTTTCTTCCAAAAGAAAAAAGCGAAGGAGACCAAATAAAATAAATCACAAGGGATGCTTATGTTTCAAATTTTCTTTTGCATTCATTTTGTTATGCCCAAGAATATGGCAACCAGCTTAATTCAGTCAAGCAGCCAAGGTGCTAGAACAGTTTGCTTGCATGTGATAGCTAAATAAATAGTGAAATCAGTATGGCATTGATAATCTCAACTTACAAAATTTTTTCAGTTGTAAAGGGTTTGTGTTAAGGATGACTTTTTTGTTGTTTTTCTTTACAGTCTGACAGCTGAAGATGCTTTTAAAACCTTCTAGTCACTTAGAGCAGAGCTATATGGCACAGGCTTGGTGGTTCTAAAAGGCAGGTCCTATTCATCACAGAAACAGCGAGTCTGGGTTATGGGGAAAGATTGAGGGGTGGGGGAGTGAGGCAGGGAGAAGGGGGAGCTGCTGCTCTGTCCAGTTTACATTTGTCACCAGTGACTAGCTTTTAAAAAATGTATTAGCTGTGCATGGTGGTAAGAAAGATCCAGCTGCAGGGGATTACGGCTCTGAGTGGGTCGGGGAGCTTGGAATGCGTTCAGTTCCATCAGGGGATTTGTGTCCCTCGTCATCAGCCTTAACATTGCTAAAGCAGTAAAGATTAAGAACAGACCAGTGTCACCTGCCCTGAACTTTGAAAAACCCTGGAGCCATTAAACAAAAGGGCTTGGTTTAGAAAGTGTCCCTTCTCTCTGTTCCAAAGTGTTTTTCAGATGATACACATGAAATAAAAGGAAACACATAGGCTTAGGTGAAATGCTGTCTGTGATTGCATTATTTCCACAACTTACTAGACATGTCATAATCATAATTTATGATGAAAAACACCTTCCACAAATAACTTTCAGTTAATGAACATTTTTGTAGGGGGTTTCCAAGATGAACAGTCAGTAGTTAAGAGGGAATGTTTCTGAGAGATTTAGTGTCATTTTATAAGAGAAAAAACTTTTGCTTGGTGTGGTTTGTGTAACCCTCCCCCGCTCCCCCAGCAAGAAAGTTAAGAGAACACCACAAAGGTTTACTTTTTTCAGGGATTTGAAATTCAGCATACATGCCAGCAAGCAGTTTAGAGGCAGGAAGTCTTTTCTAGTAGTGCAGTCATGAACTGGTAAACTAGAAGCATCTGTAAAAATTTAGAGGGAATATCAGCTTTCTCAAAGCTCCAGCCCAAGTGTAATGAGGTGCAAATGATAGCACTGCATAACCCTTCCCCACCCCAATTGTGGAATGAGATATTGAGTCAAAAATAAAGAGGAAGACAAAGATTTCAGAACTCCACTGAAACAAATTTTATTTTTCAGACGAAGTGGCTTTTGGATGACTAAGGATAGCCTCAACTTTTAGGGTGGATGAGTAGTAAACAAATGATTTTCTGCTCAGTATCTCTGCATACCATTCTGAAAAGTGGTTGCTGTGGGGGTGTGGGTGCATGAAGTGACATACCTACTCATTTGGTTGAATAAATTAACAAAAGTTTTTAGCTTAAAGTAAACTTCAGCTGATTTGTATCTTTGGCAGGCACCTCTCTCTTTATAGAAAGCAGAAAAAAAGGGGGTAAAAAAAAGATGTGATTTGTTTGAAGGAACACATCTGGGGGTGTGATCTGCTATATCTTAACACCAGATGGCAGGTTTAGGCTGACAACGAAACCCACTTTAGTGTGGTCAAATGGTATCTTAATATGTTGTTTATTCCCTGTCCATGCACAGGAAGTAGAACAATTATTTGCACTCAGGGCTAGCAGTCCTCCTTGTATCTGTGCCTTTGGGCTCTTTCACTGCCTCTGTGCTGTTTATAGACAAGGCTGGCGTCCCTTGGCAACCCCTGAAACAGGTTCCCTCTGTGGCTCATACCTTTTCAAAGGTATGTTTTGTTGAGGCAGAGGTGTGGCGCCTTAAGGTGACTGGTGCTTGTCATGACAGGCATGGCATTAGCTGGGCCAAGCAGTGACTAGAAGTGACAGCATTGGTTTGCGGTGCCTGAGGGCCTCTCAGTCATCACTCCTGTTGGAGCGCTGAGACTATGAAAGCACCTTCAAGATCCTTTGCTTATCATGGAGGTAACAGTCAAGGAGAAGGGGACCAGGAGGTGACTGATAACAGGCAAGTCCTTTTCTCCCTTTTATCTTCTTATACACATGTACCTCATTTTATTGCATTCCAGTTTATTACGCATCACAGATACTCTGTTTTTTACAAATTTAAGGTTTGTAGTTATTCTCTTGAGCGAGTCTATCAGTGCCATTTTTCCAATAGGCTCAGATGATGGTTGGCATTTTTTTTTAAGCAATAAACTATTTTTTAAATTAAGGTATCCACAGTTTTCTTTTCTTTTTCTTTTCTTTTTCTTTTTTTTTTACACATAATACTATTGCATACATAATAAAGTACAAATAGTGTAAACTTAACTTTTATTTGCACTGGAAAACCAAAAACTATGTGTGTGACTCGCTTTATTGCGATAGTCATGTTATTGTGGTGGTCTGGAACTAAACCCGCAGTTTCTTGGAGGTATGCCTACAGTAGTTTTTACTTGAATGTCACACATGTGGCCTTAAGAAAGAAAGAAAACTCAAGCAAACAATGTCTAGAGTTGCAGAAGGGGTCTTTGCATTTTTTTAAGTTTTGAGTCTTAAATTCCGCCATTAGTTTCTTTGTGCATTGTCATATCATAAAATGACCAAACAAGCATTTTTCAAAAACTTTCTCAATTATACACTTAGGGAAAGGGGGCAATAAATATTTTCTTGCCCTATTGTTTGATACATGACCTCTTCAAAGATAGCAGTCAGAGCCTATATTTTTTATACACACACACATTTATATACACATATATATTTATATATACACACATATATACATATATGTATATGCACACATATACATATATATGTGTATGTGTGTGTATGTATATAGATATAAAACTGATTCCCAGAGGACTTTGTCAGAAGTCCTTTCTTATCACTCTTAACTATTGAGTATCTTTGTAGCTTCTCCATGAATTATTTTTAGATGCTCAGTACTGATTAATGGATACATAAGTAATCTTTGCAAAAAGTTACAAAATGCATTTATTAATCCATTCTACAAACCGATTAATTAGAGTCATCTGTAGGCATCTTATCATAAGGTCACAATTCTAATATAATTTGATAGAAGCTGTTAGGGATTTGAATGAAATTTCAGAAGTACTTCCATAGAGAAGGAAAAAGACCTTTAGGGGAAGTCAGTGAGTGTCGTTTTGGTCAGAGTTTGAAATTACTTCTTGAGCTTTCTCTTTCTTCATAGTTCATTTATCTGGTTAGTAAACATGATCACTTGGGTTATAATCCACCTGTTTAAAAAACAATTTCTACATACCAAATGTTACTGTACTTATTGAAATCATGGCATGCAGAATTTTTCCCGAGTAGATTTTAAATGTTTTCCTTAAGATAAAAATTTCACTTATAATTCTTATATTCCATAGTAGAACTATTTGATATACTACAATGTTTGACATACAAACTTTTCTACTTTCCATTTTAGAAAAGAATTTGTTGGTTAGGGAAATTACTGACTAGAATTTGATAATAGTACTAAGAATTTGCTTCTTAGTAAACTGTTTAGTATGTTTCTTATAAATAAAACAACAAAACAAAAACAACTTAAATGTTTCTCTTCAGGAAACAGCTTAATTTCTTAACATGAAGAAGACCCATTTGATAACTTGGAGGATAAACCTATTATGGTTTTAGTCATCTCATCGAGGAAGACTTTCATCTGTAAGACAAGCATTTCTATGTTCTTGAAACTACTTGACCAGTTACAGGAATTTGAAAAGGAACATGTGCTGATTAATATTAAGTTAATTTATAGCTCTTTTTGAGTTCAGAGTTTCTGTAATTTTTCTTGGCTTATAGTACATATATTTAAATTTACTGAATAGTAATGATTAGAATGTTTGATTAATTTTTCATGTTCCATAAAATTGAATATATTAATTTCTGAACTATATTAGTCAGTTTCAGATAGAGTGTTTCCAGTTATGCAAACTATGTTAATTCTTTTTTTTAACCTACCTGTCACACATTTATTTTTAAATTTTTGATGTGAATTTGCTTGATCACATCTTACACTTTTGGGTAAATGACAACTTGGTGTTTTAAATATGTTCCTCGATTCAAAAAATCAGCCTTCAAATAAGCTTCAGGCAGTTTCCCAGTAAGTTCTTAATGGAATCTCATCTCTCTCTGTTTTTTTAAATTTCTTCCTTAAAAGCTGTGTAGTAGGGGAATACCTAGTTCTCTGTACATTGCTTTACTAACCTGACTTTAAGTACCATTGGAATTTAAAAAGCATGCGTTTTTGCGTCTAGGCTCACTTGGGTTTAGATAACTGGTTTGTGACCATGGGCAAGTTTCTTAACTTTTGCATCTTAATTTATTCTTTTTAAAAATTATATTTAAACCTATTTAGTGTTGTTATTATTATTTTTTTTTTGGTGAGGATAAAATGAGATAATATTAGAATTTAAAACCTAGTCTGAAGCCTAACATGGTAGAGGGAGGTGTAGTACTTGATAATTAGTATTGTTATCATTTAAATAGGAAGTTGGCATGAAGTTCAAATGGAGTGTGAATATTTGTGGAATGGTCAGATGCGGACTGAATTACTTTGTAGAAGTTGCTATTTGAAAATTATGTTTTTTTTTAATTAAATTTATTGAGATAATGTTGGTTAATAACATTATATAAATTTCAGGTGTACAACATTATAATTCAATATCTATATTCTATTTCATGCTCACCACTCAAAGTCTAGTTATCTTCCGTTACATATATCTAACTCCCTTTACCCAGTTTGCCCTCCTCCCACCCTTCCCCATCTGGTAACCACAGTGCCTCATTTAGTTTGTATCTCTGAAGTGTAACTTCCCAGTGCATTTTTTTTCAATTTACTTTAGGCCACCACAAATACTCTTCTGAAAACTGAAAAAAAGGTAGAAAACTATAATGATTTAAGCTGAAAATATATGAGAACTTAATATGTTTTAATACTCTTTTTTCTTTTTTTTTGAGTTCATTTGGCGGTAAAAAAACCAACACTTCAACTCACCACCATTACATTTCTATATTTACACATACCCACACATGCTCAAGGAATCTATCAATGTAGTCTAAATATTTCAGGGGCCTGCTTTTTGGAGTAAAGATTTATAAATCAAAGTCGGGAAATCCTAGTGTTTTTAGACCTCATAATGAATACTCATATTTGGAAGAGTTGTGTTTGTTGCTTGTTTGGTCAAATACCTACCTCGTTTATCTGTGTGCAGTTGTTAACTGAAACGTCATGACACTTGGCTTTAAATGTAGGGCATGTATATGTATGTATATTTTTCATTCATTTTACTTCCATCCTTCTGTAGGATGTAAATAACTAATGAATGGAGTAATACAGTTAATTAATTGCTTTTGTGAAGTATTTTGATTAATTTTCAGTTACAAAACCATGTGTTTATCAAATATACAAACTTATAAAAACACTCCATAGAGGATTTTAGTTGTGTGTGCGTGTGCGTGTGTGTGTTTGTCTTTGGCATTTCAAAGCACGCTTTATTTAATATAGTGCTGACACTTCACAGTTTGTGTTATTTACATTATGTTAAAATTACTATTCCTATTTTAGAGATATGGAAGTAGAGAAGAAGGAATTTAAAAGACTAGCCTCAGGTTGTTTATTCTGTAACTTGTTGCAGAGTTGGCAATGAACCCCTTGCCTTGGGATTTGGAGGATCTTCTTAGTCATAATACTATTCTCCAAACTCCTTGCAACTACTGTTTAGCCTGATCCACCGGAAAAGCTTGCTGTTTATACTCTCTACTCTTGTGGAGGTAGCTAAAAGATACTGCCAGGGCATGCATTATATTCATACACAATCTATACAACAGAGAGGTAATTCTCATTTAAGAAGCCCATAGTTTTGGATCATTGCCTTGCATTGGAAATTAAAATAAATTTTCTCTCTTCTGGAAGAAATATAAGCATCATTAAGTTATTAAGGCAAATAAATATCTGTAGCCACTACTACCCCTTCCCCCCGCCCCAACAGGAACAACGACATTTAGAGTGTAAAAGTAAACTTGACATTCCTGAGGCCTGCAGACCCTGTTGCTGTTTACAGTTCATTGCATCATCATATTTCATACTTGATTTTTTTGATATATACAATGCTCTAGTCTGGGGGCTGCCCTTCTGTTTGGTTTTGGATTTGCCAGCTGAGTATCACTCCACTGCAAACCTTTAGTGTTTATATCCCTTTCCCTGTATATACTTGGCCCATTTTTGTCAATTCAAAAAACAACAAAAAAACAAACCTCAGTTGTGTGTATAATCTATATTTGTGAGAAATAGTTCTCTTCTAGGACCTCACTAAGCTTAATATGCAGATAATCATCAATATGGAACAAAATATGACATGCTCTGAAAATTAGGCTTCCCACTTAGAAAGTGCCATGTCTTGGGGGGTTTTTAAATGACAGTAGAGGCATAGTTAAAAAGTAGCGGTATGGAAACAGATAAACCTATCATTGGTTCTTCAACTTTTTTAGCAGTATAACCTTGGGCAAAGCCTTTAACTCTTCTGGGCTTTATTGCCATTTTAGGGATTAAAAAACAGATATCTTGAGTGGTGTAAATTAAATGAGATATTTACAGAATGCCTAGTATGAAACATAAATATAGCTTTAAAAGTATTAATCCTTGAGTTTCGATGGATATTGGCTTAGACTGCATGTCTCTCATTAGTTTCCTGAAATAATATGCTATTCATCTGATGCCAGCCTAAATGTGTACAGCATAGGGAATAGAGTCAATAATATTGTAATAACTATGTTTGGTGACAGATGGTTACCAAACTTATTGTGGTGACCACTTTATAAGGTACGTAAATGTTGAACCATTATGTTGTACACCTGAAACTAACATAGTATTGTATGGCAGCTATAATTACAAGTAAGTAAAAAAAGTATGATTCTACTTGTTTACATTTCTAGATTCTTTTCTAGAACATCATTTCTGCTACTGTGACGGTTTATTAAAAACTATGACACATACGTCCAACATAGTACTTTTGTTTTTTAACTAGAAATAAATGCACCATGTATTACACTATTATGATAACAGTGAAATGTAACAAATATAACCTCTACTTAATTATTTGCTTTTTTTCTTGAGGATTTGTTGTGTAGTTAGCTTATAAATTTTTTCAAACACAGGCAGAGGTTGAAGTTACTCTCCTTAATTCATGGCACATTTTTCTCATTGATCTGCACAGTGACCCTCTTTTTATTCATCTATTTTCGTCAGAATAGTTGAATTTGCTCTTCTGCTGGGGACAAGTGATTAGGTACTTTCTTTTTCTGTTACCAAGGCTCTGAGGTCAAGTGAAGCCAGAGTATATTGTCATAATAGGATGTTAGCAATGGAAGGGATGTGCAATATCCTCTAGCTAAGTACTTCTTAGCTTTTTTTAAAAAAATGCCCAATCCCTTGTTAATAAATTTAAAATTTTAAACTCTCTACCCTTAAAAATCATAGAACTTCTCTGATGATTGAGAAAACTGAGGCCCAGAGAGGTTAAATCATGATAGTAATTACCATAATAATGGCTATCACTTTTGACTATTTATTAAATGAATCATGATTTCCTCACCTGGGATTTAAGTATCATCTCGAGAGGTACCCAAGCTCATTCGGCTCATTGTAGACTCTCATTTTTGGTGTTCTCTTTAAATGCTCACATTGATTCTCCCTTGCCTGTCTTCCTTTCTGGGCTTAAAATTTTTTTTTTTTTTATATTTTCTGTTTGCCATTTATATTTACCATTTCTGCTGGTGATTTCAAATTATATTAATTTCGGTCCTTCTTCAGGACCCAGTCTTTCCCAATCTTGCCTTTTCTGTGACATTTAGGTTGGCATCAGATGAATAGCACAAATAATAAATAGGAATCATGCTTGCACCAAAATAGTGAGGCAGACCAGCTATCGTCATGATCCTAAAAATGGATATTAGTACTGGTTTCTTTCTTGAGGAGATTTTACTTTCAATTCTTTGACCCTAAAAAGTAAAAGCAAATCAAATTCCGGAAAGGTAGAAATTAAAGCACATACATTCCAAATACCCCCAAACAGAGCCTGGAACACTGTGAGTGCTCAGTAAATACTTGTTGAGTGACTGTAAGCCTCCACAGGAGCAAAAGCTGTAAATCCTGGCTCTTCTCCTGTTTGTGGGCCAGTTCTCTCTGATTTGTTTAAGGCACCATGGACTGTACTCTGGAAGAGAGAGTAACGGGTGCATATTTATGAAACATTTTTTGTGTGCCAGGTGTTTCTATCAACACTGTTAAATTTATCTCCACAACAGCTTTCTGAGTTTATGCTTCATCACTTTCCTCATTTTATTTGATGAAGAAATGGGAACTTAGAAAGTTCGATACATCCAAAATGTTTTTACTTGTATTTTCCAGACACACTTAGCCCCATAAGACATGGTTAATGTCATTATTATCTGTAATAGTTATTTTCGTCATTGTCTTCAGGACCTCTAGATGTTTTCAATGTTGTCCTCAGATAGTAGCCCTTCTTTGCCTCTAAAGAAGGTTTGAGCATAGATGGTTCAGGTAACCTGAAGTCTCTAGGAGCTCTTATTTCTTGCGCACAATCTGTTTGGTATGTATACAAATTTACCTGAGTAGATGGTTACCTCAGATCCCTTCCAGCTACCCATTTTAAAGGTAGATTTTCTAGTTGGGATCACATATTCTGCCTATGTGGTTTTTATATCTTAGATGGAAACATGGACTAGAATGCAGGAAGAATTCCCTAAATGGGAAGGTAGCTGCCTCCCCACCCTCTCCACTTCCCTTGTCAGTTGCTGGAGATATTGTCAGTGACACAGGAGTACTTCCAAACTTTGGGGAGTCCTAGATGGTTGGTATATGAGATCATTTGATTCCAGTGAAACTTCCCAGCTGCCCTGAATTTAGTTTTCCAGAGCTCCATACTTTTATTACTAGATTGAATTGTAGGATAAGAAAAGTGCTTTGAGCATCTTTAGACCACACATGTAAGAGTAAATACTTGAGCCTGAGAATTTGGAGTGGGGCCTCTTACAGTTAAAAAAAAAAAAAAAGCCACATACGTTACCTGTGTGTGTGCGTGTGTGTGCGTGTGCACACAGGTATCTATTTGGCCTTGAAATTCATTGTTTCATGTAAGTGCCATTAATTTCCCATTTTTTTTTTTTTTTTAGCTTATGTTGTCATTCTTAATTGCTTAATGGTTATTTTTGGTGTTTATTTTACCTGTATTTTCCCATTGACTTTTAACCTGCTCTCATTACTATATTTTGAACACCTTCTTTATAGAAGGCAGCAGAATAACCTGAAAGTTTGTCTAGAAATAACTTGAAGGTTTGTCTCCTGTATCATCAGTTGATTCGGGAGAAGGCTGCCCAAGTCAGCATTTAACGGAGTAGGACTGGCATACGTGATCTGAAGATTGTGTGCATACCTGAGCTCCACTGCATCGTGCGGACACTGCATTGGGGTTCACTTCCTTAATTCTGCAGTGGTGGTATGAAGAACACCCAGATTTCCCACACAAATCAGGAAAGAGGGTTAATCAGAATCAACGCTGGGTGAAAGGAGGTCTTAACGGAAGTGCCTAAGTATTGTTCAAACACATGGGATAAATGTGTTCTGCTTTACTTGGCCAGAACAATGTCTCAAGCTGGTGATTAGGCTCTACTCCAGCTTTAACCTCAGGCAAAATTTATGTAGCTCTACTACCGTTTGTCAGGTAATTAAAGGGAAAAAAAGGAAATATTTGCTTAAAGTAGAAGTATTTTTTAATTAAACATGAAAAATAATAAATAAAGGCAGCGGGAAGTAGGCAGTAGGGAAATTGTTGTTAACTTTTCCTTGAAAACATTAAGAACTTGAAGCAAAAGGCCAGTGTTTTAGACATGGCTATTCGTTAAGCCCTTACAAAGCATTATTCAGCTGTGCTGGAAATGTGAATCTGAGGTTCTTCTGTCTTTGGGTTCAAGAACTTGGAGGTATAGAGTTATTATCTTAGTTGAAAGATGATGCCTTTTGTCATCTTCTGCTAACCTCTATTTTCTTGATAAGGAAGAAGTTCTTTAAAAGCCAGATATAAGGCCAGTAGATAGTAATCTTGGTGTGGGGAAGCACAGATATAGCAGGATGTTTAGGCTGAGATAAAAAGAATAAAAACTTCTACTTATTATGATTAAATAGTATACTGGTTGGATTGTTATATCCAAAGTTTCTGTTAATGGTTCCACTACTGTGCTTATCATCAAAGATTGGAAACTCTTTTGGCTTTGACTTTACCTTAGATCCAAGACCTTAGGGATTCTGCAACCACAAAGCCTTATATTCCCCCCACTTTTAAAAAATTTACTGTGACAGACAACTGGATAAAGAAGTTATGGTTCGTATGTATAATGGAATATTACTCAGCCACAAAAAGTGAAATCCTACCATTTTCAATAACATGGATAGACGTAGAGGTGGTTATGCTGAGTGAAATAAGTCAGAGAAAGATAAATACCATATAATTTCACTTACATGAGGAATCTAAGGAACAAACTAAATGAAAATAGACTCACAGATACAGAGGACAATCTGGTGATTGCCAGAGGGGAGGAGCATTAGAGGGGCTATGAGAAAAAGACGAAGGGATGGAGAAGTACAAAGTAGTAGTTATAGAATAATTAACAGGGATGTGGAGAGTACAGTATAAGGAATATAATCCATAATAGCGTAACGGCCATGTCTGGAGACAGGTGGGTGATAGAGTAATTGGGAGGATTATGTCATAAACTGTATAAATGTCTAACCAGTGTACTGTATACATGAAACAAATACATTTTTAAAAACAAACAAAAATTTACTGTGATGGTTGTGTTGGCTGCCTAGATCATTTTAATAGTGCCCTTGCCAACCTTGCATATCTAATCTTGCTTGTAGCTGTCCATCCTGCCCAGTGTGATTTTACCAAAGGCTCAGTTTTGATCATGCTACTCAGTCTCTTCAAACTTTTTATAGAATTTGAATTTTTCCATGCCAAGCATTTTATTCTAGGCTTCTAATTAAGTCTTTTTTAATTGTTAACTTCCTTTGTGAAGGCCTTGCCTATTCTCTTAATGGGATGATTGTTTCTTCCTCTAAATTTAAACAGTATTTTGTACCTCTTTCATAGTATATGCTTTTTTTTTTTTTCTTACTAGACTGCATATTCCTTTCAGGTAAGACCTATGGTCTGGTCAACCTTGCTCTCTTCTACCATGTGTTACCATGTAAGGGATAGTCATGCCGTCCCTACTCTAAATGTCTTCTATTAATGGTGGAGCAGTGTGTAAAATTGGTGTATTGATATTTGTCTTCTATAATTGTTCTGAGAAACATGTGAGAGAATTTTAGATATGCAGCTCTGAGTCTGTCATACACCCAGTAGGCTCTTAATAAATAGCATGGTAGTTGTAGCCAGATGGCAAGGTTTGAATTTCCCCTCTGTTACCTACCAGGTTGTGATTTTGGGTCTCTGCTCTTTAAGTTCCTCATCTATAATATGAGAATAATGATAGTACTTACCTCATAGGGTTGTTGTGAGGATTAAATGAATCTCTACATTTAGAGCACTTAGAACAGCACCTGGCAGCTCATAAGCCTGTACCATCCAATTCAGAAGCCACTAACTAGCCACACATGGATTTTAAGCTTTTGAAATGTGGCTGGTCCAAGTTGAGACGTACTATGAGTATAAAATACATACTAGAAACTTTCAGAAACTTTGTATGAAAAATATAATGCTAAATATCTCCATTTTTTATGTTTCATGTTGAAGTGATATTTTGGGTAACTATATTAAAATTATGTGATCTTTAAAAAAACTTACATGTATGGCTCACATGTCTTTTGTACAGCACTATCGTAATACTGCGTAAGTGATAGTTTTTATTATATTTTATATTTGTCGTGATGGTGGTGGTTTCCATATACCTTGCCCCTTTTCCTTTTTCCTTTTTCTTCTTTAGCTACTTGACTTCAGTGATTCTGGGTAAGAAAAATTAGGAAAGAAAAGTGTTAATGGATGAGCTAAAAGCTTAGGTCAAATCAAGGAACAAAGAGGTGAGCAGCTTCTGATCTCAAGTCAAGGATACTGGACTAGTCTCGTACTTCAGTTATGTGTGCCGAGTTGCTAACTTAATCTTACTGCTTTCTTGGAGATAAAGAATTTTCCTTGTGTTGCTACTTTATGCATTCCCCTTACAAAGAGGAAGCAAATTTGTTTTTTTGTAGTTGGATATCTATTTATAATAATGAAAATGGAAGCTTGTTGAAAAATATAGATTAGAAGGATTAAGGATATTTTTTCTTTTGTTTCAGAAAGAATGACTTTGTTTTTCCTTAAGGAAGTAGATTTAAAAGATAACATTTAAAAAGTTAGCATATAGACTTTAAAAATATTTTAAAATGTTCAATTATCTTAATTCCAGGTAGCTTTTAGCTACAATGAATTCTACTGCTCTCTGTTAACCAAGACACCATGACTGTGACTGCTGATCATGGTTGAAAGACTCAGGCTGTTTTATGTGCCTGTTACTTCAAATGATTTTATAAAATACACATCACATTATCTGAAATTCGGTTTGTACATATCCTGCCTTCAGCATCATACTGACTTTTGGTATTGAATATGCCAGCTACTTCCCACCATCAAAGGGTCCTAACTGGACTATCATTCCAAGCATAATTTTAAGAGTTTAATTTGGGCAGCCTCTTTTAAGACACTGGTCAAACAAGTCTTACTTTCTCATAATTAGATTTTATGGTAGCAGCTTCTTTCTTTTTTATTTTTTAATTAATTAATTTTTGTGGTGATATTGGTTAACGAAATCCAATAAGTTTAATCTGTACACTTTTAACAGTAAGGCTATATATATTTACACTGTGTTCACCTCCAATAGTTAGCTTTCTTTCTGTCACCACACATTTGACCTGTTTTACCCTGTCTACCTTCCCCCCTCCCCCCACCTCTTAGCCTCTGGTAACCACTAGTCTATAGTCCATGTCCATGGGTCTATGTTTGTTTGTCTTGTTCATTTGTTGCTTTTAGGTTTATATCCCACACATAAGTGATATGTGATTTTCAATTTTTTCTGTCTGATTTATTTCACTTACTTAGCATGATTATCTTGAGGTGTATCCATGTTGTCACAAGTGGCAATATTTCATCTCTTCTTATGGCTGAGTAATATTCTAGCTTGTTCTTTACATTGAATATTTATACTATGAAGGATGGGGGTGTGACAAACTAGATAGAGATAATCATTTGAAGTGTTAGTTTCTTTTGTGATCACAAGGTACAGTGAGTAGCATTATCTCTCTGAGTACCTTAGAACTAATAGGGAAGAAAAGGGCACTTGCCAATCCCAGTGGACAGATGTGGTTTATTTATCTTGGTAAGTCTTGGAGAGGGTAGAATAACTGTAATGCAGAGGGATCCCCCCTCCCCCGATATTCTGTGGCAGTTGCACATTATGTTACATTTCCCTGCTTCTGTTCCAAATAAGAATCTTTGAGATATTATTCTTGTTTGAACTATATCTAGCTGTTATAGGTTATTTCAAATATTGCCATTTGAAGTGCTAGTCACCTGTTTACCAATGAGGTGAAATGTTACAAAAGAAAGACACATCCTAGGGTATTTTAACTGTGACCTCTATGGGTTTGCACGCTGTGTCTGAATACATAAATCCAAACTTGCAGTTTAGACGTGATTATTTATATTAGCAAATATTGGTTTATGAAAAGAGTCAAATTTCTTTTAAATAGTAAGCTTCTGTAAGGCCTTTGAATATTCCAGTTGCAAAATATTGATCCTAACTTCACGGAGAATGTCTGTTGTACAGAACCAGACATGCCTGTGTCTTTGTGTCAGTGATGATGTATTAGGTGCCTAGGTATAAATGTGTGTGTACATGTGTGTTAATTCACGTGCTGCCGCACCAAGCACTTACATATGTACCTCCCTGCATATTTTACCTATAGACAGGGCACAACATTTCTCATTGTTCTAGCCTAGAGTTATGTCCACCCTTTTCTCACTGCAAGTGTCAGGGCAACACACAAAATAGTAAATGAGGAGATGAAACAAGTGGGACCAGAAAACATTGTCCACAGCCCAGTGGTCCGTGTCACCATTCTCCTGCTTCTAGCATATATTGCATAATCAGGAGAGACGAGACAAGCCAAATCCTTTTAGTACACAATGTCTGGGGAGTTTATGGAGTCCCAGAGGTTTATTTTTTGTTGTCGTAACAATCTTGATTGTGACAAGGAGATCTTGGAAGTCACCTGAGAATATCATGAAAACCTCATTCCCATTACCGTTATTTCTGCTGGACACTTTATGGTTAGGGATACATTTGATTTATTAAAAACAAGCAAATGAAAAACAATCAAATGAAAGAACCTATGTTCTTTGTATTGAGATCACATACAAGAATACCTCTCCTTATATAGTTCAGCCTAAGCTCTTGTAATGAAATGGGCTTTATTTATTTGCATTTATGAGAAATCATTTTAAAGCAACTAGAAGCTTTATAATTACAATGATCTCTTCTTTCCTTCTCACAGAAATATCAGACTCAAAAGGTTTTTAAGAATTTGAGAATAATGGCTTTCCTGCTTAATTTCATGATGGTAATTATATGGGAAGAAAGAGCTTGAGGAATTTTCTGTTTTGAAATTACATTATTTCCCTTGTAGATAAAAAGAGATATAAGGATATACTAGTAAATGTAGATTCGCTAGTGTTCTTTGTCCTGTTAATTAGCATTATGTTAATTAAAATTACTTGCTAAGAAAGTTCTATTTTTTCTAGATCAGAACTTTTTCAGAAATTATAGCTAAGTATTTATTTTGAATGTTTCAAGCAGAATATGTTAGTTTTAAAAAATAAATTTTGTTTCAATCCATGCAGCTGTAGTTTACTTTCCAGGCATGAAAAATATGTATTTTATTAAGTCCTGTGAGGAATATGTGTCACATACATTTAAGAAAAATCTATTTAAGATGAAAAATTCCAAAAATGACTTTCCCCTGGTGTGAAGTAGAACAAAAGCTCCAACTGCATCTCTGCCTGTGGTAATGACATTGAGGTGACAAACTGCAGGCAGGTGAGGTTCATGGGGATGATCTCACACCTGCACCAGGAGCTTGGGGAACAGCTGGGTCTGGAGCTGGCGTCTGGCCTTGCTTTCTGTTTGATGCAAGACCAGCTCTCAGGCTGGGGGCCTGCACATTTGCCCAGAAGACTCCACAAATGTTTTTAAATACACAAATGGGACTGTGGGCGGGTAGCATTCTCTGGTTTTGTGAATCATTTCCTTGAGCTAGATAGGTTGAAGAAGCCTCAGCTCAGCCCCACCATCTTCCAATCCCAAGTCCCTAATATCATCAATTTAGAGCTTTATCTGCCAAGTAAGTGTAAAGCCCAGACAATGAAGAACCTTGTCCACTTGAGTCCTAGGTCTGTGTCCAGTCCAGCAGCAGAAGGTAAGCCCCAGCAACAGTCCCTTCTTCAGGCCTTTGATCTCATCCCTGAAACAGCTCAGTGAAACTCTAGGGTAGTTGAGGGTGGTGAACATTATGGGCAAGTAGAGCCCTTCCTGCTGTAGCACTCAAAGGTGACTGTCATGGCATTCTTTGGTTTAAATCTTTTTCATAACTCCCCAAAGAAATCTAATTTATCTAACCTACCTACCTACTTGTGCAGTGAAAGTCAAGTTTGATTTGTTTGTGAGCTCTACTTCATTATCTAACCCAACTTGAAGGCTTGCAGAAACGACCAGGCTCATTACTATTTTGTTTCTTTGCCCAATCACACCCTTGTCACCAAGGCCACATGTTTCCTTCCTCACTTGATCACGTGGGGCTGTTCTTTTCTCCAGCACTGGCATCGCTTTTGCAGATGCCTATGGGAAGACCCTCCACTCCAAATGCCTCTGTAGTTTCCCAGGAACATTGGGCAGAAATGCTTTGCTTTCTTAAGATGAGTTCTGCTGCCTCGTATATATTGTATGTGTACAGAATTCTTTGAAGCCAGAGATCTAGAACAGTCAGTCCAGGTTCAGCTTTCAGGTAGGTTTGGTTTGTCACATATACTGTTTTAGAACAATTCGAGCTTTCTTTAAAAAACGGGAGATTTTGTATAGCAGTTCAGAATTCTGACTTCTCTTGAAAAAATGAGCATCTAGCAATACGTTGTCTGCATTACTGTGTAACTTTCAGGTACAGGAGCTGGAGAGCAGCTTCTCTCTTTGCAATAATGGCTTTTAAGCCTTTTTTTTTTTTTTTTTAGTAGTTCTACTTTAAACTATTCTTACAACATTTTGTTCTGTTCTATTTCATTAAAGCACAAATTGTTAAATGCCACTAAAGTGATTTCACCATCCACTGATGCCCATGACCTGCAGTTTGAGAAGCAGTGATTTGAATTTGACTGTAGGCTCCGCTTGCCAGGTTCCTTCTTCTGAAAGTGCATTGGTGGGCCTAACTCCAGGCCTGCTACAGCAATTGTCATTCACATTAGGGAATTAAATAGCTCAGTAGGATATCCAGTCTGCAGCCCCTCATTAGGCTGTGGGTATCCAGGTGAAGGCCCAGTTTGTCAGGACTCCAGACTCCTAGCTTGCAAGAACTGAAGACAAAGGTAGAGTGAATGCCTCTTTTTTGTATTAACACAGCCTTCTTGCCCCACCCATGCGAAGACGAAGGATAAATGAATAGGGGGAAATATGGCTGTGTTAGGGAAGATTGCTCCAGCCTGTCCTACAAATTGCATAACAGTGGGTCTTAGTTGACAGGTATCAAGGACAGTTCATATTAAAATGGATTCTTTTATAAAGCAAAGGAAGTTTTTAACCATACGTTATTCTAGTGGCTCTACATTTGCATTACAGACTCTTTTAGTTTTTTCATTACCTGGGTAAGTAGGCAAAGGGCAGAAGAAGACTAAAAGGATTCTTTAATCTCCTCTGCCTTTCTTAGTTGACTGTGGTCATCTAAGCATCAATAAAAGATGATAAAGCATCTTTTACATAATTTAAATTATACACTTATAATCCGCTGTTCAAATTATATTTTTTTATTAAGTTGATAGAGAAGAATTTGAGTCAGAAGATGAGGTTTCTTGTTCTGACCACATGTATTTTCTTATTGTGTGAACTTAGGCAAGCTTTTACAAATGGTCTCCTACTCTCAATTTTTCCATTGACTAAGACGGTAAGAAAGTAAAAGTACAGTGAAAACTGTACTTTGAATTTTCATCTTTTTCAGGGTTAGTGATATACAGTACATTCTCTCTCATGATACGGGCCAGTGGCAGTGCATCCTGGCTCACAGTCAGGCAGTCAGTCATGAGGGTAAACAACTGATACTCTAGAACAAGAGTCCGCAACTCCCTGGGCCACAGACCAGAACCAGGCTGTGCAGCAGGAGGTGAGTGGCTGGTGAGCTAGCCAAGCTTCCTCTGTATTTGCAACCGCTCCCCAGTGGTAGCATCATCACCTCAGCTCCACCTCAGATCATCAGGTATTAGATTCTCATAGGAGCGCCGGTCCCTGTTGCCAAAAAGGTTGGGGAACTCTGCTCTAGAATATACTGTGCTGCAGCCTTTTTTGGATATTGTGTTCTAAGCACATTTAAGGTAGGCTAGGTTAAGCTATGATGTGGCAGTTTAGGTGTAATCAGTGCATTTTCGACTTATATTTTGAACTTACAATGGGTTTATCAGGACATAAACCAGTGGTATGCAGAACAGCATCTATGTAGCTACTGGGCCTTGGTTTTCCTATCAATAAGATGGGTGTGATGGAAGTATCCTCACCATACCCATCTCATTGATTTCTGAAGATCTCATAAAACTCCATAGTGTATATACACCTACACACACACATACACACACACACACTTAAAAGTGTAAATCACTGTCTCTGTCATGGGGTACTGTTTTATTGGGAGATATAGAATTTTATATCACAACTTCCTAAGGTGCTTCAGGTATTTTACAGTTACTGAGATATTTCTTTTGGCATCCTTATGGGGAAGATATGGCTCATTTTGATGACCCCTTTCTGTCTTGGATAAAGATGATAATCGAAGCCAAGATTCATACTCTCTACATTACAACAGTGGGGTGTTGGTCTTGGATATTCCTGAATTGCCGTGCATTGAGCCCTTAAGAAAAGAATTCAACTGATACCTGAGTTTGATCTGTTGAAAGCTGATGCCAAAATAAAAGTGCTATATACTTATTTGCTTAGGTACTTGATAGAGACAAAACCTGAACTGAGCATGTTCTTGCTCCTCATCCAGGGCTCTTTCTCTAAGACAAAATTGTCAGGTTTTGGTAATCAAAGGCATTTTTATTTTCTCAAAAAAAAAAAAAAAAAAAAAACCCCTGAATATCTTCCTGGTTTTCAAATCTACCCTAGACCTAATGTATTGAGCGATAGCATACTTAAGACCACTCAGAAGGTCAACAAAGAGGGATCCAGCAGGGGGCTTATTTTTTGTTTTTATCTCATTGTCAACAACCCTTCATAAGGCCTGCTGCCCCCATCACGTGCAGCTCAGAGACAGTGTTTGTCAGATAAAGTCCTTGTTCTGACAAACTTACTTAGACTTAGACCTCAACCAAAATAACTGATTCACTTTAGAATGTGACATGAACAAATAGGTTTCTAAGAAGTCATATAGGAACAGATGCTACATCTAATTCCAAGGCTAGGAATGGACTTCTGTCAGATGGCAAAGGTGATCCTTCCTCCATGGTATGGCTAGTGGGAGGGAGAGGAGGTAGAGCTTTCTACTCTGGGGACAGTCAAATATAGTAGAGTCTGTTTTTGGACTGGGAAGGCAGGAGATGTGTATTCTTGTCCTGTCAGAATCACTAGCTTGCTGGCCTTGGGCAAGTTGCTTTGAATTTCTCCGGGACTCATAGATTAGAGTGTTTATTGTGCAACCCAGGGCCCAGACCTTTTATTGTAGCCACGCTTAACATTTCTCTTTTACAGATGAGAACATTGAGGTTGAAGAGAAAACAATAACTTGCCCAAGATCACACAGCATAAGAAATTGGTAGACTCAGGGCAAGGAACCACGGTTGGTGTTACTGTAGACCCTGACAGCTGTTAATTTCTGCATCTTTCAGTTTGAAGGATCACAGGATTCTGAGCTCTGCCGTTTGTTAAGTAACAAATTATAATTAAAGAAAGTAAGTCATAATGGAAATGATGGATGAGAATTTGCAGTCACTATTTTACTTAGTCTATATTTCTTCATTTATCTGATTCTACCTGTGCTTGAAAAATTTTAAAGGTTGGATATTGAAATATATCTAGCACTCGTAACTGTCAGAAACATACCCAAACTTTTGTTAGTTTATAAATAAAAATTTACACTTATGTAATACTCATAGTTAACTAACGTATGTAGCCTACCTACGTTTTGCACGTTCTATGCTATATATTATTATTCCCGTTTTATAGACAAATCATAGGCCAGAAAGGTTAATTATTTTGTCTGACCAGCATATAAGTGGCAATACTTGGATTTGCTTGTGTTCTTTCTCTGTTCTACAGAGTACACTAATAAAATTCTATTGTTTGCTGTTGTGGGTTTATTAGAAAGTTTTCAAGTTCACTTCTCACTCTACAAGAAAATAGCAAAGAAGTCATCCTAGGCAGAAATACATTTTTAGGTCTCAGAAATTGCTCTAATTGGGATTTTTATATTTTAGATAATAATTCCATTTCATCAGTGAATTAGTTACTAATCTTTATTCTCAAATGTTTCAATGAAAGAATATAAAAATATAAGCAGGAATTATTTCTTCCCTTCTGTTCCTATTGTTCCACTCCCACAAATAATATTTAGAAGTTTTTATGTTTCTTTTCTCAAGAAGTGTTCCCTTTTTGGCCCCTCTCCCTCCTCCACATTTTCTTTCTTCATTTCACTGTATCTTCCTCCTCACTAAAACTTTCATCTTTGTTAGGTATATGCAAAAGACTTCGTAGATATTGCAAAACTATATTTTGTGGATTTAATAATATAATATTACTATATTATAATATTACTATATTATTGTATGGAACAAATAGATCTCTTTTCCTTTTTGGTGATAATATGAAAATTTAGGAGAACATTTGAAGGAAAATTGGTAGTTTATGTTTTATAAACTCTGTTTTCATGAAAAAAGATATCTCATATTCTTTTATTTAAAAATAACTGTGCATAAGATTTGATACTTTTACCACTATTCTTTGAATTCATTCTTGTCATAAAAAGATCTTTGGTCTTGATATTGTCTTTTTATTATCCCAGCAATGGTAATTTGTCAGATGGTTTTATACAAGGACATTAAAACTTAAAAACATTCCCATAGGACATAAACATAACTTTGCCTAATGGAAATGGTTAATCATAGATAATAATCACAGTGTTAGTAAATTCAAGAGTTTATAATCTGTTTAACATTACATGGAGTCTAACCTAAAGAAAGAGAAGAGAGAGGACTATTTCTTGGCAAGGTTTAATTTTACAACATATCTGACATAAAGCCCGGTGAGCACTGGGCTAACAAAGAAAGAAGTCTGGGATCATTTCTTTCTATTCAGCATGCAAAGGCACATGATGGTGGAGGATGCAGGGGGAGGGGGGCGTGGTGTGGGGGTAGTTTCTATTCTTGATTTAACAATCACAGATAGTTTTTGACACCTGTTCACTTTTCCCAGCTATGCCAAACAAGGTTCTCAGACTGGATGAGGGGATAATTTTAGAATCCTAAAATATGTTTGAACCCTTTGGGAGACTGCAAAATTTTGTAGAGAAATGTAAGTTAAGGAACTAATGTGAAGAAATTATACTAAGATCATGCATGACATAAGCAGAAATAATAGAGACTATTCTAAGGTTTCTGGATATTCCTCTCACTCATTTCTCCAGCCATCCCCTACTGCCTGCCTACCCTTCAGAAACACACACACACACACACACACACACACACACACACACACACACCTTAGTCTAGGTAAGTAAAAGGTAAAAAATAGATAATATACTTATGGTATAATTTCCCAGGATAACTGCGTGCTGGTAAGAATTTTTAATCAAGCTAAATTTCCCTTTGCTTAATGCCTTCTTATCATAATGCTCTAAGAACACCTTTAAAATAGCTTTCCTTTCCTCTGCATTTATTTAAGTGTTTTCGCATCACTCCGTTACCAGTTTTAGCCAAGGTGATTTATTAAAACTGATTTAATCTCTCAATATTAATCAGTACTTTCCCCTTCTAAGTAATTTTGGGATTAGTCTGAGACTTCCCCTCAGTTTGATCAAACTTCTTTGTTAGGTTCTGCATCTCGGATCTCTCTGCTTGATCTGAAAAGCACATCATTTGTACTGTTTCATAAACTATTTCAAGTTAGAACTAAAACTTAATGCTGTTAAGCTAAAAACTTGTAATGTTTTTGTCAGTATAGGTGAAGCATATTTTAATGCATCGATATATGTTTGAACATCAGACTGTTACCCCCCCTTCCTTTTTAAGTGTTAGGTGAATTTTATTTTTATGACGTTGAGATTTTGTTTCACATCTTCCCCCTGTTTTTTAAAGCAGAATTCAGAAGGGCCACTGCGTGTATTTGTATATGTACCCAAGTAACATATACAGACAGATAACA